>NW_028270140.1:39640429-39952304 GCF_037043375.1 Chiloscyllium plagiosum
ATTAAAACACTTGGAAATGGTTATATTTGTAATTATTTATTTGAAATGAATTAAAATTAGTTAATGCATTTGCAGCAAGGTTTTCCTTTATTTTCAATTCATTCATGGACACAGCAGAAAAATGTTTCCAAAGTGTTGCCCTCATCCAAAATGCTGATTTTAAGTGAACACTTCTTATTTGAAGGAAGTCATTAGATTTAAGATGATTAAAAATCCAAGGACGCAAATATTATGATGATAATAGTAATTACTTTGAGAATTTCAAAGATTTACATGACTTCAATGAGAGAAATGAATCAATGAGGACACAATAAATGTTGGTCCAGTGACATTTGAGCTTATTTTGTTCACATATTTCCCTGCTCTCAGTATTTAGCATTCTAGATGTCATCACAGCATTCTGCAAATATATCAGCCTTTGTTGAGTTGGCAGCTCACTTGACTATGGGGCAGGAGGTAATTGATTCAGATTTCATTTCTAAGACTGCACAAACATCTTGGTGAACTTAGTATGGTACTGAGGGAATGCTGCATGGATAAGATGTCAAACCAAGGTTCTATATGCCCGCAATTGGATAGCTGATCATGTATCACCTTTTCAAAGAAGGAACAATATTTGGTTTCAACCAACGTCATATTATTTGAGTATTTCACACTGCTCTTCATAGAACCTGGTGTGCCAATTAACGACACACTTCCAATGTTACAAATGTGTTTTGGGATATCCTGATATCATGAAAGATACTTTATAAATCCAAGTTTTTCTTTGTTTTGTCACTGAACTCTTTTGACATCTGATCGGGAAGGGACATTTAGAATCAGGGACATTAGATTAAAATTAGAACAAAGCTGATCAGGAGTCATGGAAAGAAGCACATCTAAGCGCAAATCATCATGGAATCTAAAATATATTTTCAAATCTGAATTTTTTTTTGTGATGATTACAAACTCAAGATGGAATTAAGGCACAGATCAACAAGGATCTAAGTGAATACTGGGGCATGACTGGGAGTTTGAACAGATTCTTCTTGATCCTTTTTTCCCTCCTGCTCGATGCTTAATAAGCACTGCAGACAATGTCATTATATTTCAAAATTCTACAAATTAGCTGTTAAAATGTGATTTAATCCACAACTATTTTGTTACAGTATCTGGAAGGTATATCCCATTGTATGTATAAAGAATGCATTAAATGCGCCACCTTGTGGAAGTTATGAGAAAAATCATGAATTACTCCATATTAAAAACCCAGCTATATTACAAAATATAAGTGAAGCAGCTAAAAGAAAACATGTTTGCATTGTAATTATAAATAGTTACTGGCACAATTCAAATGATGATATGCCAGAAATAAGAAGCAGCAATTGGATGATAATCTTCTGCATACTAAGCAAGGGTAGAATGATTGCAGTAAATCAAGTAGATGTTTGGTTTGCAATGATTAGTGGTTTCTCATTGCACCCCTAGGCATGCATCATGAGAAAACATATCCACACAATCTGCTGGAGTCATGGTTTCCAATTAAAATGGAGCCATTGAACAGATTGAGTTGTCAGTTACAAATTCACATCTTAATTTTCTGCGCATATCTCTGCAAATTTTTATTTTATGCCTCAAATGATGATTTGCCACCATGACCGGCTGGTTTAATTTACACTCACTGCAGAGAACAAAAGACGTGCCAAATGTGAACATTGCATTGTCAGGAAATTGAGGACAAAGGCAGGCAACATCTATGAATTCTTTGAGTTAAGCAGCTGTCAAAGGGGTTCTATTTTGCAATGTCTTCATCTCACAGACACAAGTTGTAACGTAATGCTTATACACAGTACTCCGCATCTGGTCAAGCTGGTAAACTGATGTACTAACTTTGGCAGCAACAGAAAACAAAGGTTTGGGATTCTATCCAGCGATATTGTGGCACTGCTTGTTCTTTTAGTCTGGGATTTCACTTCCTACTTCTCATTCTGGTCTCATTTGTTACCTTTCCTTTATTACCTTATATCAATATTTAGCTCCCCCTCCACAATGCCCCACCCCCCCACCCCCAGCCCCCAATTTTAAATGTTTTGCTTTCTTTGAAGCAAGTTTTTGCATGTACACAATGAAACACATTTAATTATGAGCTAACAAAAATAGCATGCATTTAGACAGTCCCATAATACAGGAAAATGCACCAAGGCACTTGACAGTGATAGGGAGGGGAATGGCAAAGAAGAATTTGAACATAAGGATAATGATTGTAAATCACAGCATTGGTGAATCATGAGCCTGTACATTTCAATTGAAAGGACATAAATTGCAGAACTTTAGCACTTAAATTTCCTCTCAGCATTTCCATAGAGCACATTTTTCAACACGCAACAAATGTTATCATACTGTATATTGCAGTCTAGAAATGGCCAGAATTCGTAACAATAGATTGCATCACTTCGGCCATCAACCCAGCACCAGAGTATTATTCCAGCAGTTCCTTAGGCCAGTGTTGTAGGCGCAACATCTCCAGCTATTTCATTGAAAACATCCTTCTATATTAAGGTCAGAAGGGAGATGTTTGCTGCTGAACGACCATTGTCTAGTTGCTTTCATAACTCCTCAGATAATGAAGTAACCTAATATCAAGAGGAAAGCGACCTGGACAACACTCAGACTCAGGCTGACAAGTCACAACTAGCAGTTGTCTGATGCAATTGTCTGACACTCACCAACTCCACAAGAAAGTCCAACCATCTTCCCTTGATATTCAATGTCATGTCCACTATTAGCATTCTGTCCATCTCCATCAACCAGAAACCAAAAACAAACAAGATACATAAATTCCAAAAATAAAAACAGAGAAGGTGCTGGAAAAGCTCAGGAGGTCTGGCAGCATCTGTGAAGAGAAATCAGAGGAAGGAAACTAGCTACCATCAGTTCTGAGGAAGGGTCACTGGACCTGAAAAATTAACTCTGATTTCACAGATGCTGCTAAACCTGTTGAGCTTTTCCAGCTATTTCTGGTAATGTTTCTGATTTATAACATTTGCAGCTCTTTCGGTTTTTACATAATTTCCATGACGTCTAGAATATTTCAAAGGTTGTATCGTCTACTTTGATTTCCCAAAGCCTCTCTACGGCCCTCAGGAAACAATCAGGAATGGAAATATACATTCCATCATATTTACTGAGGTTGTGCAGAGATAAGTACACATGGTGAGAAGATCCTAATAATTCTAAATTAAGAATCAGTTGCAGACAATCTTTATATTAGTTATGATTTAGAGGATATAAAACATGAATACATTTCACTCTTAAGATAAACAAAATTGTTCTTTTAATAATCTTGCCTTTAAACATCTAATTGGAACTGCATGGAGAGACGCACTTACTCCAGCAAGCTGAGCATGCAAGGATGAGGCTCAAGTGGAAGAGATCAATAAAGCTGGTTGTTAGAGAGTTTTTTAGTGGAAATATTTGTAGATAAAAAGAGCTACTGAGCTGGAGGGATCCTGTAATATAGAAGCAAATTAATGATCTTCAGAACAATTAGAACCTGTGAGTGAGAATTAATGGGCTAACAAACTGCATGAGATGTGATGTGGAGGAGCCAGTGTTGGACTGGGGTGGGCAAAGTTAAAAATCACACTACATCAGATTAGAGTCCAACAGGTTTATTTAAAAGCACTACCTTGAGTCAGATTGGGATACAAACCTTACACCTTTAAGGCATTGTCAGAGCCGAGATGTCACCTCTTGTTATTATACCTTAATTTATCTTAAGAGTGTGACTTAAAAGAATTTCTGGGATTTACATATTAATGAACTGAAACCTGCAACCCATTCTAAAAGATGAAAGGCTTAACAATGGACGGCATGGTTGTGGGAGATTAGAAATGTTGTTTTTGGAGATGGGAGAGGGAGTGTAGTGGGGGAAGGGAAGGGGAACATTATACAAATGGTCACTGAATTCTTGTAGCATGTAGCATACTTAAGGCTAAGACTTTAATAATATAGAGGGTCTTTTAAAGAAAATAGTTTTAAGCTAGGAAATAACTATGAATGGTTGTAGCTGACCACAAAAAGATGCAGCAGGGGCATTTCACAATAAAGCTTATAGTATGATAAGAGAAACTGGATAAAAGAACAAGCCGTAACAAACAAGGAACAAAGAATGCAGACAAGGACAGCAGGATGGCCAGATAAGAAAATAATTAACAAGTGAGGTAATCGGCTTATGATAGGATGGGAAAAGGGAGGCGTGACTCCGCAACTTGTAAACTGAATAAGAAAGTTAACTGGCTCTGTTATGGCACGCATTTTTGCTTGATTGCAGAAGTGTCTGGTCCTTGCAAGGCTGTAATAAATTGTTCTTGTTTCCAAGGCTTTGTCTCAGGCTGATTGATTTGTGAGTGTGTTATGTTTCTCACATGGTGGCTCAGTGGTTAGCGCTGCTGCCTCGCAGTGCCAGGGACCTGGGTTCAATTCCCGCCTCAGGCAACTGTCTGTGTGGAGTTTGCACATTCTCCCCATGTCTGCATGGGTTTCCTCTGGGTGCTCCGGTTTCCTCCCACAGTCTAAAGATGTGCAGGTTAAGTGAACTGACCATGCTAAATTGCCCGTAGTGTTAGGTGCATTAGTCTGGGGAATGAGTCTGGGACAGTTGCTCTTCGGAGGGTCGGTGTGGACTTGTTGGGCTGAAGGGCCTGTTTCCACACTGTAGGGAATCTAATCTAAACAATTGAGGTTTGTTAAATATCTCATTTTACTTGCATGACACTGTATTCTTTGGCTATAAATTCTGTGTCTTATTCTGTACTCCACAACCACCTGAAGAAGGAGCAGTTCTCTCAAAGCTAGTGTTTCCAAATAAGCCTGTTGGACTTTAACCTTTTTTTTAAATTTTGCATGAGATGATGTATTCTAGGTCTGAGCCACAGAGTTGATTAGACAACTCGAGAAAGCCATGCAATATGAAGAGGCAGGAAGGTAGAAAGAGTGTGTTGCGTGTGTGTTGTGTGTGTGTGTATAGACACATTACAAGAGTTATAACATTTACAAGTTAACTTTATCAATTAATGTTGCCTACCAGTGTTGCCTAAAATAAAGCAGAATGGTTTGACATAAGTTATCCTATGTACAAGATGTTACAAACACAATAAATGCCACACAATCAAAATTCTCATGGGGACTTGACTTTCTAGCTTCGATCAGTGTAAGCAGATTAGCATTACACTCTTGCAGCTCTTCCTGCTGAGTCTTGTCCGAATTACTTGCCTGCACTAGTAATTGGATGTATTGAATTTGTAACATAAGTAAAATGCATTACTAGATAGCTCACCGTTTGCTAAACTTTCTTGTTTACAGGATTTTGGGATACACTTTAACATGCAAGAAGATAATATACATTTAGCCTATTAGGGAGTTAAAAAAAACCTAATGGAGACACACAGATGCAGCAACATTCAAGAAACTTGACACTTCCCAGGACAAACTAATTTCACTTGATAAACACCCTGTCTGGAATATTAAAAATAAGTTGTGCCTTGGCTGCAGTATTTCCAACAACAGGATATAGTGCAGCAACTTAAGACTTCCACACAAATGGCTGTTTTCACTATCTAGCAGGACAAGGACAGTGGTTACTTCGGAACAACACCACATTCAAGTCATACACCATTCCAACTTAGATATATAGCATCATTCCCATATTAACATGTTCACTGTAATGGCTCAAGAGTTATCTCAATCCTATCTTCGCACGGGCAACCAAGTATGGGCCAGAAATGTGAGATGCCTTTAAGATCCCAAGATGTTTTTAAATTGTTTACAATTCCAGGGTGTTCTGGCTGTTACAATATTTGTCATGCAACCAGTTATCAAACCAAATACAAATTGAGAAAACCCAAGCAGTTTTGAGTAAGAGTTGGCAAATAAATTACAGTATTATGATTTGGTGCTTCTAGCCAGTGCACATCATTATCTGGTCTTTGTAAGTAAAGGAGGTAACATATCAGAGGTAGAAGACCTGACACACTGGGGTAATGGTGACCACAGAAAGATCCAAGTCAAAAATGATCTGGGACCACGAAATGCGGATGATATAAAACTGTGAATGGGTTAAACTAAAATAAAGAGAAAACAAGTCAATGAGTCGGGTTGAGTGTTTGGTAGCATTTCAGTCATGAACAAGTGGAACAGCTTAAAATATGGACATAAAGTTGACCACATTAAAAAAGCCTTTCCAAGAATCATCAAAAGAGAGACAGAGAGAGGAAGAAAATATTAAGATCACAGTACAGAGGTAATCTAAGCAAAAGTTTCATCTGGTTGTATCAGAGATAGAAGTTCTAAATTAACTTAAAGGATTGAAGCACACAAATGCTGATGGATATATAGGATTTGTCTTGGATTTCTAAAGGAGAAAGAGATTAGTAATTATTTCAGATGTGTTACCAGACTTTGGAGAGATTCGAATAAATGAGGGCTCTCACATTCAGAAAAACTGGTAAAGTGGATAAGTATCTACCAACCCTCAAGTATCTGCAAAATGCAGAAGTTATAGATTTGATTATACATACAATAATATCTTCTTAAATAGTAAACAACAGGGAATCAGAAGAGTGTTTCTGTTTGGCAAATTTTCTTGACCCTTAACTTGATTGAGGAAACAGTATCCCATGTGGAGACTGAAAAACCTGAGAATTTCAAAATACATTTGAAAATGTATTTTGGTGGCACGGTGGCTCAGTGGTTAGCACTGCTGCCTCACAGCACCAGGGTCCCAGGATCAATTCCAGCCTCGGGCGACTGTCTGTGTGGAGTTTGCAAATTCTCCCTGTGTCTGTGTGCGTTTCCTCCCGGTGCTCCGGTTTCCTCCGACAGTCCAAAGATGTGCAGGTCAGGTGAATTGGCCATGCTAAATTGCCTATAGTGTTAGATGCATCATTCAGAGGGAAATGGGTCTGGATGGGTTACTCTTCGGAGGATCAGTGTGGACTTGTTGGGCCGAAGGGCCTGTTTCCACACTGTAGGTAATCTAATCTAATCTAAATCAGCATTTAAAGCAGAGTTCGTAGGAGTAGACTGGTTGCACCAAAGGGCCTGTTTCCACACTGAAGGGAATCTAATCTAATCTAAAATGTTCAACAAGAAAGCCTGTTAGTCAACCTGTGAGAAATTAGTGTAAATCTGAATGGCAAAAAACAATGTGCTTTTTACAGAAGTTACATTGGGATGAGGAGAAGTATGGAGTTAGCTTCCTCAGAGTTCAATGTTGAAATGCTGTTGTTTCTAATTTATGGCAGAAACTTGAATCTGAAATCAATTTCAAATTTCTCAAATTAGCAGATGGTAACAGACTAGAAGAGAAGTAGAATTCAGGTAGCTTTGAGAATTTCAAGAGCTGACACAAATATATGATACACAGGAAAGAATGTCAGCTGACACAAATGTTTCCTAATTTGCTAAAGAAGTGAAGAATGAGTTTGAGACTGAGGACAATTTTGTCTTATATTCCTGCAAGACATTCAGCAAGATTTTGGTGAGAATTGAAAGGAAGATTGTGGCATGAATGGCAAGATCACTGGATTATAAATCAGGAAGACCAACTCAGGATGATTTCAAATTCCACCATAGTAAATAATAAAATTTAAATTCAGTTAATAACATCTGGAATTGAACACTACTCTTAATAATTATGAACATGGCAACTATTGTTGTCATAAGAAAATAGTGAACTGGTTCACTGATGTCATTTAGGGAATCTGCCATCTTTATCTGATCTGGCCTTCATGTAATTCCAGGTCCATAACTGCCTCTACAATGGCCTGGAAAGCCCCTCAGTTCACAAACAATTAGGGATTGGTAACAAATACCACATTCTCTGAAAAAAGAAACTAATTAAATAAAGGCAGCAGCGAAAGAGGACAAGGGCGGACCAGAATAAATCTAGGGATGAACAGTGACAGTTGAGCTTCAAGATAAAACCTTGAGGGGCAGGGCCTAGATCAAGTATACAATCCTTATTTTTGTTGTTTGTAGATTATTAGAAACAGAGAAGTAGGGAGTGGTAGCGAGTGAGAAATCTGATTTGATAAGGAATGGGGTAATGTTGAGTAATTTCTTCCTAGATTAATGCTTACAGTTGTAAGTTTCACAATAACAGGACAACCTGGCCCAACGGAATGCTCCTCCTGAAATATGTGGGAAATCAGGGACATATCCAGTGTCCATGGTCACCATGAATGCAGGAAGGGTGTTCAGCTGCAGCTCCTGATTGACCATACGGAGTGGCTGGAACTGAGGATGGACTCACTATGGAACATCCATGAGTACATCATGGACAGCATAGTTAGTGAGCTGGTCACACCATAACTAAGGGCTACACATGCAGAAAAAAACATTGATTTTGTGATTGGAAGTCTGTGAAAGCAGTGTACCACAGGGATTGGTATTGATACCAATGTTGCTCATTACATACATCGGTGACTTGGATGTGAGTATAGAAGGTGTAATTTGTTAGTTTGCAGATGACACAAAAATGTGTAGTGTTGTTGATAGTCAGTAGGATGGTTTCAGGCTACAGTCTGATATTGATCAATTGGTAAATTGGGCAGAGCAATGATAGATGGCATTTAATCTTGATAAGTGCAAGGTGATATATTTTTGAGGTCTGAAGAGTGAAGGATATCCACAATGAATGATAGCTCCCAAGGGAGTACTTAAGAACAAAGGACTTTAGTGCATGAATCCATAGGTCTCTGAAGGTGTCAGCACAGGTAGACAGAGTGGTGAAGACAGCATTAGTGATGTTTGTCTTCATTTGAGAAAACATTGAATACAGAAGCAAGGAAGTCTTGTTGCAATTTCATAAAACATCAATTAGGCCATTGCTGGATCAGTGCAAAGTTCTGGTCACTGCATTATTGGAAGGACGTGATTTGCACTGGAGAGGGTGCAGAGGAGATTCACCAGGATATTGTCTGGGATGAAAATCTCAGTTATGAGGGGACACTGGATAGGCTGGGTTTGTTTTTCATGGATAAGAAGCTGAGGGTGGGTTTGACCGAGATATACAGAACTATGAGATGCATAGACAGAGAAGATCATGAGAATCGCTTCCAGAGGGCATAAATTTAAGGTGAGGGGCAAGTGGTTTACAAGAGATCTGAGGAAAACTTCTTTTCACACAGAGGGTGGTAGACATATGGAACCTGCTTCATAAGGGGGTGCTGGAGGCAACTATTTCCACAACGTTTGAGAAGCATTTGGATGAGTACTTAAAATGCCAGTGCATCATAGGCAGTGGACTAAGTGAAAGTAAATGGGATTAGTGAGGTTTGGTGTTTGTTGTTTGACAGAGAAGGTGGGTGGAAGGGCCTGATTCTATGTTGCATCACTCTATGACTATATGACTAAATAGAGAGACAACCATTTGTTTGGACCAGGAAGCTGTCTCTACTTTCCCCTTCCACCTCAAAGCTGAGACTGTGTGTCCTGCTCATTTTCTGCTTGCTGCACACAGTAGTTGAGGTGGCACACCTCAGGCTGTTTTTGTCTCTTTCTGTCCATGTTGCCTTCACATCATAGTCCATGATTGAGAAGGCTGAAGGCTCAAATCAGTAGCAATAAATGGCTTCTCAATGCTGTCCTTTCTTTCAATTCTGTTTCTAAATTTACCTGTCAAAAGCTTTTCTCATGTTCTCTAAGGCCTTTGTTTTGCTTCCAACCTTCAAAGTTCTGTCATGTTGCTACATCACTTGTATTTGTTCCTTTACAGTGATGTGTTCCCTAGCAACAATGGAGTTCCCCAAAGGAGCCCACCAGAATTACTTAATGAACCAAACTAAATAAATTGATGCTGGAGGAAATATAGACGGACATGTAAAATTTGCGATTGTGGAATTACTCATTAAACAGTTAAACACAGCCAAAACAAGTCCAATTAGAATAGAGTGTGTTTTTTTTGCAATTGTGTGAAACAGGTGATAGCTAGTCAGCAGCCTGTGCGATTTATTTCTATTAAAGACAGAAGAGAATTAAAATGTACTGCCCACTCGCTGTCACACAAAGATCTACCCTGACTGACTTGTAATTTGTGAGCATATTCTTTTCTACCGCCTCAAAACTGGATGAAACAATTGAAATGTCTAATTCTCAGCTGCGAAGATTTTATTTTTGGAATACTACAGTTGATGGCACTGATTTTTCTCATTGAATCTCCTTCATACTTCTAGAATATATACTAGATAGAAAACTTGTGCAAAGAGGTCAAATTTAGGATGCTAACCTTCAATGCTTGTCAGAAATTCAAATCCCCCTGAGGTTCAAATATCATAGAGCCAATTACTCAAAATATGCATTGTCATACAAGGTTACAGCATAGAAGGAGATCAATCAGTTGGTCATGCCTCTCCTGGCTCTCAGATCAACTATGCTTTATTCTGCACCTTCACCTTCTGTCTATAACCTTATAAATTCTTCACCTTCAAATATCTGTTCACTCCCTTTTCAAATTATTCATGGAAACTTAAGAACAAAAGAAATAGGAAAAACAAGGACAAGAAATGTCTTCAGGCTTGGACCCTCCATAACATTATCTATGACTTATTTCAAATTAAATTCTTGCACAACATGATTATGAGAGAGCTAACAGGCTCTAATCTCACTGTTTCATTATTAAAAATCACACAATACCAGGTTATAGTTCAACAGGTTTATTTCAAAGCACTAGCTTTCAGACTACTGCTTTTTCTTTAGTTGGAGCACCTGATGAAGGAGCAGTGCTTCGAAATCCAGAGCTTACAAATAAACCTGTTGGACTATAACCTGGGGTTGTGAGATTTTTTAACTTTGTCTACACCACTCCAGCATTGGCTCCTCCACATCATGTTTCATTACTGGAGGCCGACTAAATAAACACCGCCACCTAAGGCTCCACATACTTTTTTGCATGTTTCTAACATTCACATGGTTAGACTACAGCCTTCTGTCTCACTCTGAATGTGTTTTTCTCTTTCTTCTGTGCTGTAGAAGCCTTGTGAAGAGCATCATGGTGACATCCTTATAAGATTGTTCCTGGGTCTTAAAATCTGCACACACTATCTCACTTCGTGTCTGGAAGTTCCTCATCCTCATGTATTTTTTCATAACTCTATTTTAAAATTATTTATGAAGTAATACAAATATAAGAAGCATAAGCAAGTGTAGGCCATTCTGCCCACTCTGCGATTCAATAAGAGCACTACTTCAACCCTTCTCCAGATCTTTTGCCAATTATTCTTCACACCCACTTCCTGCCTTCAATTATTCTTCACTTCCACTTCATGCCTCAATTACCTTCACTCCCACTTCATGCCTTCAATTATTCTTCACACCCACTGCATACCTTCAATTATTCTTCATTCCCACTTCATACCTCCAATTATTCTTCACACCAATTGAATACCTTCAATGATTCATCATATGCACTTCATACTTTCAATTATTTTGATACGCACTTGATACCTTCCATAATTCTTCACATCCCCTTCAGATCTTCAATTATTCTTCACTCCCAGTTCACGCCTTCAATTATTCTTCAGTCCCACTTTACACCTTCAATAATTCTTCACCCCCACTTCACGCCTTCACTAATTCTTCACTCTCACTTCATACCTTCAATTATTCTTCAGTCCCATTTTATACCTTCAATAATTCTTCACTCCCACTTCATGCCTTCAACCATTTTTCACTCCCACTTCATGCCTTCAATTATTCTTCACTTCCACTTCATGCCTTCAATAATTCTTCACTCCCACTTCATGCCTTCAATTATTTTTCACTCCCACTTCATGCCTTCAATTATTTTCACTCCTCCTTCACACCTTCAATTATTCTTCACTCCCACTTCACACCTTCAATAATTCTTCAGTCCCACTTTATGCTTCAATTATTCTTCACTCCCACTTCATGCTTTCAATTATTCATCATTCCCACTTCACGCCTTCACTAATTCTTCACTCTCACTTCATACCTTCAATTATTCTTCAGTCCCATTTTATACCTTCAATAATTCTTCACTCCCACTTCATGCCTTCAACTATTTTTCACTCCCACTTCATGCCTTCAATTATTCTTCACTTCCACTTCATGCCTTCAATAATTCTTCACTCCCACTTCATGCCTTCAATTATTTTTCACTCCCACTTCATGCCTTCAATTATTTTCACTCCTCCTTCACACCTTCAATTATTCTTCACTCCCACTTCACACCTTCAATAATTCTTCAGTCCCACTTTATGCTTCAATTATTCTTCACTCCCACTTCATGCTTTCAATTATTCATCATTCCCACTTCATGCCTTCAATAATTCTTCACTCCCACTTCATGCCTCAATTATTCTTCACTCCCACTTCATGCCTTCAATTATTCTTCACTCCCACTTCATACCTTCAATTATTCTTCTTTCCACTTTATATCTTGAAACTCTACATTGTCTCACCATCTCAGTTTCCAAGAACAGTCTTGACTGTTCTAACTTCTTATAACAATCTGGTAAACTACCTCTGACAACATTACATTCTCACAGATGGGCTGAGTCGAGAGTTATGCACAGTACGCTACCTTAGGCATAACCTATGTTTTCTAATATTCCAGCCTGATTTACTTTTATATTCTATTTCTTTATTCATTTAACCAAATCAATCTACTTTTCTTACCTACTGTGTCAATTTCTTCATTAAATATCTTGAAATGAAACTTAGAGTCATAGAGATGTACAGCATGGAAACAGTCCCTTCGGTCCAACCCATCCATGCCGACCAGATATCCCAACCCAATCTAGTCCCACCTGCCAGCACCCGGCCCATATCCCTCCAAACCCTTCCTATTCATAAACCCATCCAAATGCCTTTTAATGTTGCAATTGTACCAGCCTCCACCACTACCTCTGGCAGCTCATTCCATGCATGTACCACCCTCCTTGTGAAAAAGTTGCCCCTTAGGTCTCTTTTATATCTTTCCCCTCTCACCCTAAACCTATTCCCTCTAGTTCTGGACTAGGAACTAGAAAAAGACTTGAGACTGGTTAGCAAGGTTAGATGTCATGGAAAATTTTTAAGTTTTGATTTAGATTTCAACCAGGAAATGTGTTCACCCCGAGCACAATTTGAACGCACAGTGAGAATGCATATGTTAATGACAAGGATTTACATTATAATGTAACACTGACTTCAACAGTCGTGTTCTCTGAAGAATTTAAGAGAGGAATAGAAGAACTGCATGTGAGAGTTATGTCACAAATAGTGGCGGGGATAGAGTGTTGGAAATCAAGCCCCACTATTGCATAAGTCATTTCAAACATGAAGTATGACCAACTGAATCTCTTGGATGGTTAATAACTGACTGTGCCCACAATATATGATAAAAGAGATTCAGAATAAGTTTAATCAATCTGACAAGAAAGCAAAAAGAAATCATAACCAGCTTATCTCATACATATGGAAAAACAGATCATTAATTACCTAATGTACAAACTTAACTTTGAATACAAATACATGCATACATTTATTCATATGTAGATTGGACAAGTTAAACAGCTTCTTTTTCAGCAATATTGAAGATAAAAAAAACTACAGGCACAAAGACACAAATCAGAGTCCAAATTAAAAGGGGTGAAATGAAATGACTTTCTTACAGTTTGTATTGGTTGTTGGTGATCATATCACATTATAATTGACTGCAACATCTTAGAGCAAGTCTAGCTCCCTCAATTTTCAAACTGGTCAATTGTATCTAAGTCTTAACAAAATGCCAATTACAACAAATCCACAAGCTAATGCATACTTTTTTTTCCCCCAAAGACACCTGTGGTACTGTCACGTCCCACAAAAGCATTGAATCCACTTTCAACAAAAGAACACAACACAATTCCAGATTTCCTTTCAGTTGCGAAAAACAACTAATAATCAAAACATTGATTTTCTGGTTTATATTTGAAATAAAATGTGTTTTGCTTACAAGCATACATCCTTGGAGAGCTGAACTACTATTGTTAAATGTGTTTCGTCACAGGGTAAGAAGACAAGTATACAATAATACATAATAAGAAAAATAATAGAGATTCACCCTCAATCTTTATGCAGAATTTGTATGATTACTTGCGATATTGTCTTCTCAAATTTTCAAACTGTTCCAGAAAGATTATGGACAGTGTTTCTTTATGGCTGAAATAGATATAAACTTCAAAATGTTTAAGAGTTGGCAACAAATCCAGAGACTCCTTTTCTATTCTAGATTGTGTCTTTTCATTTGTTTAATTTCTTAGAAAATTACCTCAGTTGGCACTCTATTCCCACTTCATCATTTTGCAATAAGACCAGATCCAATCCAAGTCACTAACATCAATTGTCACCTTAAAAGTTTTTGTAAAGTCAGAGCAGTGAATACTAGCTCATGCATTAGGATTACCTTCAGCTTCTCAAAAGCTATTTGGCACATTGTTTGACCATATTCCCTTTGCCTGTTTTCAAAATAATCTGTTCAAGGTGCAGCTATGATGCTAAAGCTCAGTACAAATTTCCAATAACAATTGAATATTCCTAAAAGAAACTCAAGATTGTGCACTTAGTTTTAAGAATGGGGAATTCTACACAAACCTTCACTTTCACTGTTCCAGGCAATATTTCCTCTTGCTATATACAATGTGCTAGGTTAAAATACCCTTACTTTAACTTGCTTTTGGCAAGATTTGTTACCAAGTCAACTAACTGTAACACTTTAAGTATTCTGATTGTCTTATATGTTCTTCCCAGGTGTTGCTACATATTACAGTATTTTCTAAGTAAATTTCACAATTGGGTACTTTAGCTATAACTTGATTCATAAGGCTTTGGATGGCAACAGGGGCATCTTTAAAATCTAACTTCTATCTCTGCTAATTTTATAGGTATTTAAACTCAGCACAGGAATAAAGAGTGGTAATAGCACTCCAAAACAATCATAGACCACCAGTGGTTGGTACTGCATTGTACAACAACCTTATTCCCCATTCCTCTATTATCAGTGCTTTACCTTAAAATTTCTTTTCTCATTCATTTCAAAGGCTTTTAATCCCTGATGCAGCCACAAAAAATATGGAGCCAATAAAATAAGTAGCATTTAAGGGGGAACTAACTAATTATATGACAAAGCAAGGACTTGCATGTAAGACGACAATAAGTAAAAAGTGCTTGCATATAGGTTAAATGTTAGCACACATAAGTTGGGCTGAATGACCTGTTTCAGTGGTATAAATTCTACATTCTTCATTGTAAAGTCAGAGCTCTGATTGTCATGGGGATAAAATGATCTTTTCCAAATTGTATAATATAAATATCTTCCCCAACAAACAGGCAGTGCAACAATATGACAAACAGAAGCACATAGAAATTGCTTATTAATATCCATTTGGAGACTAACATCATATCATGCTGTGAAATAGAATTCATTTCACGTCACAATAAGCTGGATATGATGGCTCAGCATTGGTACAGATTCAAAGTAGACCCAAGGGTCTGCTATAAAAGCAAGAGAGATTGAGTCAACAAATCACAAGCAATACACACACGCACACACACAAACCTGATTAAAGAAATTGTCAAAGCTATTTCTCACTTTTTCACAAAACTGCAAACTGTGCACATGTGTAAATGTTTTGTTCAAATTATTTCATGATTTGTGCTTCCAAACTGGTGGCTATGAGTGCTGCTTGGATATTTCAATAATAACAACTTATATTTATATAACATCGTAAACGTACTAAAGCATCTAAGGTTTTATTTTTATGTAATGTCATGAAAGGAAAATGCACAAGGATCCACATAGGTCAACATTAACACAGCTGGCCAAAAGCTGATCAGTTAGATGCATTTTCAGGAGCAGCTAAAAGGCAAATAAGTAGAGAATTGGAAAGAGAATTCCAGCATTTCATAAAATCCCCACAGTGTGGAAGCTGGCCATGTGGCCCATCAAGTTCACACCAACCCACCGAAGAGTATCCCACTCAGACGCACTCCCATACCCATACTCTGCATTTCCTTTTGCTTATCCACTTAATCTGCACATCTCTGGACACTCCAGGTGAATTTAGCATTGCCAACCCGCCTGATCTGCACATCTTTGGTCAGTGGAATGAACCCTATGCAGACATGGGGAGAATGTGTAAACTCCACACAGACAGTCACTCAAGGTTGGAATCAAAGCCAGGTCCCTGGTGCTGTGAGGCAGCAGTGATAACCAGCATGCCACTCTTATTATCTTCCCCTTATCCATTATCTTCTAACACTTTCAATAACTTTAGAATAAGCCAAAGTGTTGAAAGGTAATTTTAAAGAAAAATACTTTTTTTCTTTTTGTAAATGTCCCATGATTGGATTTGGAGGATTATATGTGGCAGTGCCCTGGAAATTAACCTACAATTCCTGGAACAGGCACAGGTGTAAGCAATTTAACATACCCTACCATTTTTGATCATAGCTGATCATCTCCTCAATGCCACTTTCCCATACCATCACCATATCCTTCAATGTTATTAGACTGCAGAAACCTATTGATTTCTGTTTTGCACTTGCTCAATGATTGAGCTTCTATGGCTTCTGGTTTAGACAATTACAAAGTTTCACCTACCTGAGAGTGAAGAAATTCATCTTCACTCAGTCTGAAATGGCCTATCCCTTATCCTGAGATTAACTCCATTAGTTCTAGATGGGCCAGCCAGGAAATGTCTCGTCTATATCCGGCAGGGATTTTATACATTTTATACATTTCAATGGAATTACTTTGCATTCTTCAAAACTCTAGGGAGTATAAATCTGGTTTCTGCCATCTCTCCTCGTGAATGCTGGAGGATTTGCAACCCTAGTTGGGAAACTGGATTTCTCCATTGTACTTAAGGAAGTGGAACTGAATTTATTGTGCAACTGTTAATGTGGTGCATTCTACAAAATCCTTGGAGTGCATTAGCTTAGTTGAATTCAATAATTATGGGAGGCAAAAGACTTACTGGAAGAATTGCAACACCTGGTAATCCAGTCCAACATGATGGGACAAACTAATGAATTCCATCTCATGTTAAAATAAGATTTAATTATAGAGAAAGCAACCAGATTTTTTTTTTAGAAAATGTGGGAGGAATACTGTAAAAACATAGATCAATAGGATGAATGTAAAGTGACAAATTCACTTTTATCCAAGACATTTTCTCAACCATCTGAAAAAGAATAAGATGACGTACATTTAAAGTGATCGGCAAAAGAAGCAAGCTTGAAGTGAAGGAAAACTTCTGCACTCAGTGAATAGTTAGAACATGGAATGCACTGCCCCGAAGTGTGGTGAAGACAGTTTCAAATGCAACCATTATGATTATTTGGATAAAGATAATGGGCAAGGATATATGGAGAAAGAAAGACATTGGCACTAAGTAATCATGTTCATCTAATGAGGTGTTACGGATAGCATGGGGCAAATGGCTTCCTTCTGCACCATAACACTTGCGTAATGAATGAAATTACTTTAGTATCCCGGCTTTTTACGCTTGAAGAACCCCCACACTGAACACATTATTGTGTTTTTGATTCCTTTTTTTAATGCACTCAAATCAATCTTTTACCGAATAAATCATTGTTTAACAGAAGGGGGGGAAAAGACTAGAGACTTAAACAAAAACTAAAGACCTTACTTATGATTTAAAGACAATCAGCTCTTTTGTCTACTTGAAACAATGAAACATCTCATTCCTTCTTGTCCTGGACTTCCTGAGATGATCAACTCCTGCACTTGGTTGTAATCACATTCCTTGAGATACTCAACCTCAGTGTGCAATTGTTATCATACTCAAGTGTTAAGTCACACCAAATCAGTCACTTATATTTGCTTCCAACACAAAGGACCTGGTTCATTCAGTTGATGCAAATCCAGTTTCAGTCTTTAATTAGGCTTCTCTTTCAATGTACCCCTTAAAAATAAACCTTTTCAAAACTCACAACTACAACACGTTAAATAACAGATTTACTTTAATGCCATCTACAGGTTATAGTCTAAAGTAGGTTAAATCAAGTTTTTGCATAAATTAAAGATTTAGACAATTTCTTACACAACTGAACTGAATTTGTTAGCTGAACTTATATGAAGAATCATCATAAAAATCTGAAACTAACAAAGATAATATATTACAGAGAGAGGCAAACATCTGAGTCCTCTAGCAATGAGTCGGGATAAATACAGCCACCTTCTGAACTGCAAAAGTCCATTGAAATATAATTGAGATATGCCAGAAGTATGGTTGACTTAACAAATGGAAATATCACGCTGTTACTGATGAAATGTTTTACATTGGATTAAGCAGAAAAGGGAGGTTTATGGCAGATACCAAGGGCTCAAACCAGAAGTTCTAGTGAAGCATAGAATTTGTATGATGGACAATAAAAAGGGAATTATGAGAGCTGAAAAGGAATATGGCAGGTAAAGGAAAGGAAAATTCTAAGTTGTTTTGCAGGTATATTAATATGTTAATATATTAAGGAGATAGCCTAGATCCTAACCTTTTCTTATTAAAAAGGCAAGTGTCATGCGTTGTGTTCCAGATGTGATTTGATTGGTCAAACTATCAGTCTTGAAGCAAAATACACTTTATTCATACATTATAGTTAAAATACCACAAAAGAAAGAATTGGTATAATGTAACTCTTTTGGAAAACTTAACAGAATAATGGATTAATTAACTTACAGATGTTTCTCAAATCATGAGAGGTATAGATAAAGTGAATGGCATTTCTCTTTTTTCCCCCATTAGAGTGGGAGGTTTCAAGACTGGGGCACATTTTTAAGGTGAGAGGTGAAAGACTTTAAAAAGATATGAAGGGTAATTTTTTTTATACAGACAGTGGTTTGTGCGTGCATTGAACTTCTGGAGGAGATGGTGAATGTGGGTACAGTTACTTTTTAAAGGCATTTAGATAACTACATGAATAAGAAATATTTGGAGTGATGTAGGCCAAGCACAGACAGATGGGACTAGTTTAGTTTGGGATTATGGTTGGCATGGTCTGGTTGGACCAAAGAGTCCGTTTCCATGCTGCATGACACGACTAAACAGTAACTGTTCCGATACAGTAATATCCCATTAACACACCCTTGGCAAAGGCAAATTCAGTAAAATGGATTGTCTCACATGTAATTCTAGCAGCAGGAAGAGAACCTCCAGTTTTTTAGCTGTAACAAAGACAGGAAAAACAGCTTCCTCATCCAGCTTCAAGACCCCAGCATCAGCTGCCACTGAAAGCTAAAACTAAAAACCCTGGTTCTTTGGGAGTTTGATCCCTCTCATTCAGGCTGTTTCTATTTTCCCAATTAAAAAAAAATCCCAAGGCCTCACAAGCTGCCTACTTTATTAGCCTCAGAGCAGACAGCTCAGCATCTCTGTCTCAACATTTCTTTGCAAAAAAAGTGCAAAATATATTTCTTAAAGCTATTGTATCATCACGAAGGAGTACAAGGATAGTGAAGGAGGGAATAGGGCCCATTAAGGATCACAATGGCAATTTGTGCTTGGAGCTAGAGGATATAGGCTGTGTTCTAAAGAATACTCTGAGCTGGTATTCATCAGTGAAAGGGATGATATGGATCTAGACTAAGAGGAGGTTCTGAGTAGGCTGGTTGGCTTAAAAATAGATAAAGTCTAGGATTGGATGAAATATATCCCAGGCTTTTGAGTGAGGCAAGGGAAGAAATAGCAGTGGCACTTCCAACAATTTTCAATTCCTCTCTGGTTACAAGAAAGGTGCTGGAGTACTGGGGGACAGTTAATGTGGTAGGAATATTCATGAAGGGAGCAAGTAAAAAAAAACAGGAAACTACATGCCAGTCAGTCTAGCCTCAGTTGGAAAAAAACTATTAGGTGCAATGCTGAGGTGCAGAATTAATCTGCATTTGGAGAGGCAGGGATTAACCAAGAAGAGTCAGTGTGATTTGGTAAGAGGAGGTCTTGCCTGACCAACTTGATTACATTTTTCAAAGAGGTGACCAGATGTGTAAATGAGGGCAATGCTTTTGGACAACTTGGATTTCAGCCTGACCCATTCACCAACCGCCCCCCCCCCCCCCCCCCCCCCCCCCCCCGCCACTCTCTCTCTCTCACACACACACACACCTGATAGCAAAGGTAAGAGCCCATGGAATTCAAAGACATTTGAAGGAAAATTGAATCCACAATTAGCTGAGTGGCAGGAAGTAGAGGGTAATGGTTGAGGGGTATTTTTTCTGACTAGAAGTCTGTGTCCAGTGTGATCCCACAGAGAACAATGTTGGAACTTTTGCTGTTTGTGGTTTCCATGTCAGAAGGTAGATCAGTAAGTTTGCAGGTGCTGCAAAATTTGGTGGGGTGGTATAGAGTTGGGAGGATAGCCTTGGACTACAAGAGGATATAGATAGTTAGACAGATGGACTGATCAGTTGCAAATGGAATTCAATTCAGATAAATGTGAGGTGATGCACCCAAGCAGGACAAATATGGCAAAAGAATACATGATGATCAGTAGGATCCTGGGAAACAAAGGATCAGAGGGACTTTGATGTCCCCATACGCAAGTCCCTTAAGGTATAAAAACAGTTGGAAAAACTGGCTAAGGCAGCATTTGGTATACTTGCCTTTATTATTTATGGCAAGGAGTTTAAGAACAGGGAGATTATGCTTGAAATGTGTAAAACATTGATTAGGCCACAGCTGGAGTATTGTGTACAATGTTGAAACCACATTATAGGTGGGATGTGATAGTACAGGAGAGGGATCAGAGGAGGTTTACTCAGATGTCTCTTGGGCTGGAGAGTTTCAGTTATGAAGAGAGATTGAACAGACTCTGGTTGTTTCCTTAGAGCAGAGGAGATTGCGAGGGAACATGGTTGTGATGTATAAAGCTATGAGGGGCATAGGGAGACTACAAAGGGAGAAATGATGACTGAGGGCATAGATTTAAGGACAGAGCAGAAGGTTTAGAGGAGATATGAGGAAAACTGTATTCTCCCAGGGTGTGATGGAAATCTGTATATTCACTGCTTGTAATAGTGGTAGAAGAAGGGTTATACCCGAAATGTTGATTTCTGCACCGCCTGATGCTGCCAGGCTTGCTGTGTTCTTCCAGCCTCTTGCCTGTCTACTTTGTAATAGTGGTAGAGGCAGAAACCCTGAATATTTAAGTAGTTTTTAGATATGCACTTGCAATACCAAGGCAGATGAGGCTATGGGCCATGTGCTGGATAAAGGGAATTACACTAGTTCGGTGGTTGTTTTCGACTGGATTGGACACAATTGACTGAAGGGCCTTTTTCTGTGCAATTGATCTCTCTGACTCCATAATATATGAGGCTGGGGGTGAAATGCTTGTTTGCTCAAAGCTGTTATATTAGGTTCCCTGGCCTACAATCTTTAATATCCTGTTCCAGAGCAACGATTTTTGTACTCACAATTCAAGAAAGGCCACTTGACTAAAGCGTGAGAGGGTATCAGATGCCTATGGAGCTGCAATCAGCAAAATCTGAACACTTCCAGTAGTGGAGCTCAGGGCAACACGGAGAAGGAATGGTGAGATAGAAAATTAACTTAAAACAACAAATAGAGGAAGAGGAAATTACCCATTGAATATGTTGAAATCTTCTAACATTATTAAGCATTAACGTTTTGGATAAAGAAAAGATTGTCACCACAAGATCCAACAGGAAGTGAAACAGAAATTACTTTTATTAGATGAATGTGGGACTTGCTACCACAAAGGGTTGTTGAGGGGAAAAACTTAGATGTACTTAAGAGAAAGTTAATTAAACAGGAACAAAGGAATGAAAGAACATGTTGATAGAGTTAGCTGGAGGGGAAGGAGAAGGTAATTTGGAACACAAATATTGGCATGGACCAGAAAGACTAAATTGTCATAATAAATTAACAAAATTATACTCATTTGACTTTTCAAAATATATTTTGCAATTTGCAATCTATGTCCTGAAAGTATCTGGAAATCAAGAAGTTAATAAATACACCGTTAACACTGGAAATTCCTTACCTCTTTATGAGACAAAGAAATTAGGAGCTTTAAGTAATTAGCATGCTAAATGGTTTAACTGGACTTTTAATAGCAATAGGTAAGATGAGATAGCTGGGAAATACTACATTAGTGTATAATTAGGAATGGCACTACAATTACAACTCACGATTCTTTCCTTAGATCTATATCTGTTAATGACACCCCCTTGGGCTAGAAAGCCTAAAAGCTAGAGCTCTGGGTTACATTTATATTAATTACAACATGCAACAATTGTACATGTGCAACAACCATAACAGAATTGAACTTTGTGCATGTTATCATTCTACAGAATGTGCTGATGTTCATTCCAGAATAGCACGCAGTGGTCCGTAGAACTAGAGAGATACACAATGAATTCCACTCACCAATAATGGTAGATATTTAAATAATGTCTTTAAGGCCTTTACATGTCCCCCAATGTTTCACAGAAGCCACATTAAGAGATATTAGAACAGCTAGGCAAAGACACAGCTGAAGAAAAAGGTTTTAAAAGTATCTTGGAGAAGGAAAGAGGCCTAAAGGAATAGAAAGATTTAGGAATAAATTCTGGAGCTTATAGTCCAGACTGGTGAAAGCAAGGCCAGTAATGGTAGATCCATTTAAAAACTTTGTGATGTATTTAAGATGAGAATTGGAGCTAATATAATCTGGCGGAGTGGGGGGGGGGGGGGGGGGGGGGGGGTGGTGGTGGAGTCGAGTGACGAGGCGGGAGAGCTGTAGGTTTGATAGAGGTTAAAAAGATATTAGTGACATGAGCGATGAAGCCATTTGGGTTCTGAAACCAGAAGTGTTATCAGACTGGCCAATGTAGATCAGTAGGCACAGGGGTGATAGATCAACATGGGCTGCACAGATTTGCTTGTTGAAGTTGTCAGTGGATGCAAGGTGAAACTTTCCAAACATCGACTGGGACTGCCATTGTGTTAAAGGTTTAGATGGAGAGGAATTTCTTAAGTGTGCACAGGACAATTTTCTGATTCAGTGTGTGGATGTACCTACTAGAGAAGGTGTAAAACTTGACTTACGCTTGGGAAATATGGCAGGGCAGGTGACTGAGGTGTCAGTAGGAGAACACTTTGGGGCCAGCGACCATAGTTCTATTCGTTTTAAAATAGTGATGGAAAAGGATAGACCAGATCTAAAAGTTGAAGTTCTAAATTGGAGAAAGGTCAATTTTGATGGTATTAAGCAAGAACTTTCAAAAGCTGATTGGAGGCAGATGTTCGCAGGTATAGGGACGGCTGGAAAATGGGATGCCTTCAGAAATGAGACAACAAGAATTCAGAGAAGGTATATTCCTGTCAGGGTGAAAGGGAAGGCTGATAGGTATAGGGAATGCTGGATGACTAAAGAAATTGAGGGTTTGGTTAAGAAAAAGAAGGAAGCATATGTCAGGTATAGACAGGATAGATCAAGTGAATCCTTAGAAGAGTATAAAGAAAGTAGGAGTATACTTAAGAGGGAAATCAGGAGAGCAAAACGGGGATATGAGATAGCTTTGGCAAATAGAATTAAGGAGAATCCGAAGGGTTTTTACAAATATATTAAGGACAAAAGGGTAACTAGGGAGAGAATAGGGCCCCTCAAAGATCAGCAAGACAGCCTTTGTGTGGAGCCACAGAAAATGGGGGAGATACTAAATGAATATTTTGCATCAGTATTTACTGTGGAAAAGGTTATGGAAAATATAGACTGTAGAGAAATAGATGGTGACATCTTGCAAAATGTCCAGATTACAGAGGAGGAAGTGCTGGATGTCTTGAAACGGTTAAAGGTGGACAAATCCCCAGGACCTGATTAGGTGTACCCGAGAACTCTGTGGGAAGCTAGAAAAGTGATTGCTGGGCCTCTTGCTGAGATATTTGTATCATCGATAGTCACAGGTGAGGTGCCGGAAGACTGGAGGTTGGCAAACGTGGTGCCACTGTTTAAGAAGGGCAGTAAAGACAAGCCAGGGAACTAGAGACCGGTGAGCTTGACCTCGGTGGTGGGCAAGTTGTTGGAGGGAATCCTGAGGGATAGGATGTAGATGTATTTGGAAAGGCAAGGACTGATTCCGGCTAGTCAACATGGCTTTGTGTGTGGGAAATCATGTCTCACAAACTTGATTGAGTTTTTTGATAAAGTAAAAAAGAAGATTGATGATGGCAGAGCAGTAGATGTGATCTATATGGATTTCAGTAAGGCATTCGACAAGGTTCCCTATGGGAGACTGATTAGCAAGGTTAGATCTCATGGAATACAGGGAGAACTAGCCATTTGGATACAGAACTGGCTCAAAGGTAGAAGACAGAGGGTGGTGGTGGAAGGTTGTTTTTCAGACTGGATGCCTGTGACCAGTGGAGTGCCACAAGAATCGGTGCTGGGTCCTCTACTTTTTGTCATTTACATAAATGATTTGAATGCGACCATAAGAGGTACAGTTAGTAAGTTTGCAGATGACACCAAAATTGGAGGTGTAGTGGACAGCGAAGAGGGTTACCTCAGATTACAACAGGATCTGGACCTGATGGACCAATGGGCTGAGAAGTGGCAGATGGAGTTTAATTCAGATAAATGTGAGGTGCTGCATTTTGGGAAAGCAACTCTTAGCAGAACTTATACACTTAATGGTAAGGTCCTAGGGAGTGTTGCTGAACAAAGAGATCTTGGAGTGCAGGTTCATAGCTCCTTGAAAGTGGAGCCGCAGGTAGATAGGATAGTGAAGAAGGCATTTGGTATGCTTTCCTTTATTGGTCAGAGTATTGAATACAGGAGCTGGGAGGTCATGTTGCGGCTGTACAGGACATTGGTTCGGCCACTGTTGGAGTATTGCGTGCAATTCTGGTCTCCTTCCTATCGGAAAGATGTTGTGAAACTTGAAAGGGTTCAGAACAGATTTACAAGGATGTTGCCAGGTTTGGAGGATATGAGCTACAGGGAGAGGCTGAACAGGCTGGGGCTGTTTTCCCTGGAGCATCGGAGGCTGAGGGGTGACCTTATAGAGGTTTACAAAATTATGAGGGGCATGGATAGGGTAAATAGACAAAGTCTTTTCCCTGGGGTCGGGGAGTCCAGAATGTGTGTGGAATGAGCTGCCAGAGGATGTGGTAGAGGCTGATACAATTGCAACATTTAAGATGCATTTGGATGGGTATATGAATAAGAAGGGTTTGGAGGGATATGGGCCGGGTGCTGGCAGGTGGGACTAGATTGGGTTGGGATATCTGGTCGGCATGGACGGGTTGGCCCGAAGGGTTTGTTTCCATGCTGTACATCTCTATGACTCTATGACTCTAAGAGCACTGGAACGGTTTCATCCAGAGATTTAAAAAAAGGCATGGATGAGGGATATGGCAATAAATTATCTTAAATCAAGAATAAGATGGTTGTTGTTATGAAGTTGAAAGCAGGCAGCCTTGGTAAGTGCTGTAGTTCACTACAGCTGAAAGCAATCCATCTCTTTAGTGTTACTGGCATAAATTTCAAAATTGGAGTAAAGTGAACAATAAGAAGCTTATTGCACTGTTGTAAACAATATACAAGGTAGAGTCAATAGATGTGAAGCTGGAAAATCACAGCAGGTCAGACAGTATCCAAGGAGAGGAAAGTCAATGTTTCAGGCCAAAACCCTTCGTTAGGATTGGGAGGAGGAAGGAGAGGGAGCCCAGACATATATAGCTGGAGGGGGGGTGGGTCAGGGAAGGTAGGTGGGATGATGGTAGGTGGGGGTTATTGTGATTGGTCAGTGGAAAGGGTGGAGCAGAAAGGTGAATACGAAGGTGGACAGGTTACGCCAGGTCAGGGAGGAGAGGTGGAGCCCGACATGGTATAAGGCTGGGGAAGGAGGGATTTTGGAAGCTGGGGAAGTCGATGTTGAAGCCATTGGGCTGTAAGCTCCACAAACGAAATATCAGTTTCTCCAGTTTCTGTTTGACCTCACTCTGACAGTGGAGGAGGCCAAGGATGGACCTGTCACCAGGGGAGTGGGAGGGGGAATTAAGATGGATGGTAACTGGAATGTCGGGTTGGTTGATGCGTGCAGGGTGCAGATGCTCCGTGAACCAGTCCATGAGTCTGCGTTTGATCTCCTTGACGTAGAGGAGAACACATTGGTAGCAACAGATGTAATAGATGAGGTTGGATTATGTGCAGGTGAATCTGTCAGATCTGAGAAGATTACTTAGGGCTTTGGATGGAGGAGAGAGGGGAGGTGTGTGGGAGCAGGTGTTGCACCTCTTGCATTTGCAGTGAAAGATACTGGGTGTGTTGGAGAAGTTGGTGGGGAGTTTAGAGTTGACAAGGGAGTCATGGAGTAAACAGTCCCTGTGGAATGTGTACAGGGGTGGGGAAGGAAATATCTTTTTGGTGGTGGAATCTAATTGTAGGGGGTGGAAATGCCGGAGGATGATGCATTCGATTCAGAGATTTGTGTGGTGCTATGTGAGAACTAACGGGGCTCTATCCTTGTGTTGGGGGGAGTGTGAGATTGAGGGCAGAAGTATAGGAGATGGGAGAGATGCAGTTGAGGGCAATTTTAATTACTGAGGAGGGGAAATTACGGTCTCTAAAATAGGAGGATATCTAGGATGTCGTGGAGTGGAATGCCTCAGCCTGGGAACAGATGTGGCAGATGTGGAGGAATTGGGAGTACAGGATAGTATTTCTGCAGGAGAGTGGGTATAGTCAAGGTAATTATGGCAGTTAGTGGACTCAAAATGAATATCAGTGGTGAGCCAGTTCCCAGAGATGGAGGGGTCCAGGAACGGGACAGAGGTGTCAGAAAAGGTCCAAGTGAATTTGAGGGTGGGGTGGAAGGTGTTGGTGAAGTTGATGAACTGCTCAAGCTCGTCAAGCTGGGAGCACGAGGCAGCATCGCTGCAGTCACCAATATAGTAGAGGAAGTGGTGAAGGATGGTGCTGGTGTAGTTGTGGAAGAGGGACTGTTCCACGAATCCTAGAAAGAAGCAGGCATGGCTTGGGCCCATGTGGGTGCCCATAACTACCCCTTTGGCTGGTAGGAAGTGGAAGGAATCAAAGGAAAACTTGTTGACGGTGAGGATCAGTTCCGCTAGGTGAGTGAGAGTGTCAGTGGAAAGGAATTGGTTGGGCCTACAGGCTCTCTATGTGGAGAATACAGGTGTAAAGGGCCTGTTAGTCCATAGTGAAGATGAGGTGTTGGGGCTAGGGAACTCAAAGTTTTGGAAGAGGTGGAGGGTGTGGGTTGTGTCTTGAATGTAGAGGGGGGAGGTCCACTTCTAAAGGGGAAAGAATGGAATCAAAGTAGGAGGAGATGAGGTCAGTAGAGCAGGAGCAGGCAGAGACAATGGGTCAAGTGGGGCAGCAGGGTTTATGGATTTTGGATAGGAGATAGAAACAGGCAGTGTGGGTTTGGGGAACTATCAGATTGAAGGCTATAGATGGGAGAGCTCCCAAAATGATGAAGTTGTTGATGGTCTAGGAAATTATGGTTTGGTGATCAGAGGAGGGATTATGAAAGAGGGGACGGTAGGAGGAGGTGTCAGAGAGTTGCTGCCTGGCATCAGTGATGTACAGATATGTTCGCCATGGTACTATTGCATCCCCTTTATAGGCAGGTTTAATAGTGAGGTTGGGGACGGAATGAAGGGAGCAGAGGGTTGCATGTTCCAATGGGGAGAGATTGGAGTCAGTGAGGAGGGTGGTGAGATCCAAGCGATTGATGTTGCGGCGGCAGTTTGAGATGAAAAAGTCCAGGAAAGTAGGAAGCTGAGAGGGGGTGTCCAGGAGAATGGAGTTTGCCAGAGACGGGAGAAGGGGACCTTAGAGGGTGGGTTGGATTCCTGTTCAAAGAAATAGGCGTGGAGGAGGCAGTAAAAGAGCTCACCATCATGGTGTGTGCGGAATTCGTATCGGCGCAGGGGAACGAGGGTGAACACTTTGCTGAGAACTGACCGTTCAGCCTCAGTGAGAGGGAGGTCCAGGGGTGGGGTGGGGGGAATGGTGAATACCCAGCAGGGCTTGGGGCTGAGCATGGAGCTGCGGCCAGGAGCAGGGGGTGGAGATTTCATCGTGAGTTGGTGTGTGCGCAGGACCGGTCACATGGGTGGGAGCGGAGGTAAACCAGTCGTTGCTGGTGTCAGCAGTTACGTGGTCTGTGATGCAAGTGGAAGCAGCAGTCTTGTAGGCCTCAATGTGAGCAGAAATGGCAAGCACACAATCCATAGGAGGAGTTGGAGCATTTGCTTGGTTAATGGTGCCAGGTTGATCCCAGAGAAGTTTTGTGTGTACTTTTATCCATGCTGCCATTCAGATCCCTCCACTGTCTGCCTCAGTTTGACCAGATGTCTCTGTTTGATATCAACTTAGTGAATGGTGCTAATCTCAGTCTTCTAGATAATAACCTTTTCAAATCGTATGTGATTGTGATGGACAGAAAATGAAGTCATAAGTCCAACTGAGGATCAAATCGAAGTAACTCAGAAACAATACACTGAAAATCTTCTGAATTGTTGTAACTCCACCAGCATGATTTTGCAGATGTACATTCAAAGCCCAAACTGGCTATATGAATGGAGATAGTGGGGGGTGTAATGTGGATTTCTGGCTGAAGCCGGAGGCTGGAAGACCAAAAAGGAATTCCAAGGAATAGTCCTTGGAATTGTAAACTAACAACTCTTTGTGCACACCCATAGTTAGGTGTTAGCAAATTTAAGTTACAAAAAAATGGTAATGTGTGGACTTGATTCCTTGCTTTTATGCTTATCTTAATAGCCTGTATACTGTATCAGTGTCCAACTCCAGTATAAACCTTTTGCTTATTCAAAATGCCTGCTGGGAAGAAAGAGCCCCAGAATCCAACAGCAAGCAATCTGTATTGATCACATTGAATGTCAAGTACAGAAACTGTCACTTGAATCCACAGATGCATGGAGACATTAATGCTCCATTCAGCTTTATTATTACCAACTTCATCTAACCCTTTAAAGATAGCCATCTATTTCCTTCTCAGCATGATTATCCAACTTTCCCCTAATTGATTTGATCATATCTGTTTCATTTTGTAGCCAATTTATTCCACATTCTAACCACTTCCTCAATGAAGACGTTGCTGCTAGATTTCTCATTGGAAAGACATCCATCGATTCCTGTCTCTGTGTGTTTATCCAACTTCCCGTTAATTGATTTAATCACATCTGCCCCATTTTGTAGCCAGTTTATTCCACATCTTTTTTCTGTGACATTTTAAACTGGTTAAGAACCAATTTTCTTAAATCATGCTAAAGTCCAAAAAACTGACCATTCTCTTGAGGTCAGAGTTCCTATATTCTGTCAGCAGATCCCACTGTCACCATCTCCGCACCCCAGAACCCTGAGGGGAACACTACCCCTGCTCATGACTCTCACCCCATTCCTCCTTTCACCACACCCACTCCAGTTATAGGCTCCGCCCCCATTCCCAGCTCCACACCCACACCAGATCCCAGCTCCCAGCCCTGCCGAGTATTCACCATCCCTCCAGATCTCCCCCTCACTGAGGACAAACGATCAGTCCTCAGCAAAGGACTCACCTTCATCGCCCTCCGCCCACGCATCAATGAATTTAATACACGCCGTGACGTCGAACAATTCTTCCGTCGCCTCCACCTCCGAGCTTACTTTCACAGTCAGGACTCCCGCCCACCTTCTGAGGACCCCGTCGCCCACCTCCAACACACTGCATCCACCTGGACACCCCGTGCTGGCCTATTACCTGCCCTCGACCTCTTCATTTCTGACTGGCGCCAGGACATTAACCGCCTCAAACCGTCTACTCCCCTCCCCCACTCCAAACTCTCACCCTCACAACGCACAGCCCTCCACACCCTCTGCTCCAATCCCGACCTCACCATCAAACCAGCAGATAAATGGGGTGCAGTGGTAGTCTGGTGCACTGACCTCTACACCGCTGAAGCCAGACGCCAACTCGAGGACACCTCCTCCTATTGCTCCCTCGACCATGACCCCACCCCCATCACGAAACCATCACCTCTCAGACCATACAGAACCTCATCACCTCAGGAGATCTCCCACCCACAGCTTCCAACCTCATAGTCCATGAACCCCGCACTGCCCGGTTCTACCTCCTTCCCAAGATCCACAAGCCTGACCACCCTGGCCGACCCATTGTCTCAGCATGCTCTACCTACCTTGACACTGTCCTATCCCCCCAGTCCAGGAACTCCCCACATAGGTTTGAGACACCACCCATGTCCTCCACCTCCTCCAAGACTTCAGTTTCCCCGGCCCCCAACTCCTCATTTTCACCATGGATATCCAATCCCTCTACACCTCCATCCGCCATGACCAGGGCTACCAAGTCCTCCGTTTCTTCCTCTCCCGGCGTCCCCAACAGTACCCTTCCAACGACACACTCATTTGTTTGGCAGAACTGGTCCTCACCCTTAACAATTTCTCCTTCGAATCCTCCCACTTCCTCCAGACCAAAGGCGTAGCCATGGGCACCCGTATGGGCCCCAACTATGCCTGTCTCTTTGTTGGCTACGTAAAACAGTCCATCTTCCGTAATCACATCGGCACCACTCCCCACCTCTTCCTCCGCTACATTGATGACTGCATTGGCGCCACCTCATGCTCCCGCGAGGAGGTTGAGCAATTCATCAACTTCAAAAACACATTCCACCCTGACCTTAAATTTACCTGGACCATCTCTGACACCTCCTTCCTCTTCCTGGACCTCTCCATCTCCATTAATGACGACCGACTTAATACCGACATTTTGTACAAACCCACCGACTCCCACAGCTACCTGGATTACACCTCTTCCCACCCTACCTCCTGCAAAAATGCCATCCCATATTCCCAATTCCTCTGTCTCCGCCATATCTGCTCCCAGGAGGACCAGTTCCACCACAGAACACACCAGATGGCTTCCTTCTTTAGTGACTGCAATTTCCCTTCCCACGTGGCTAAAGATGCCCTCCAACACATCTCGTCCACATCCCGCACCTCCGCCCTCAGACCCCACCCCTCCAACCGTAACAAGGACAGAACACCCCTGGTGCTCACGTTCCACCCTACCAACCTTCGCATAAACGAAATCATCTGACTACATTTCCGCGACTTCCAATGGACCCCACCACCAGAGTTGTATTTCCCTCCACACCCCTTTCCGCCTTCCGCAAAGACCATTCCCTCCGTGACTACCTGGTCAGGTCCACGCACCCCCAACAACCCACCCTCCCGTCCTGGCACCTTGCTCTGCCACTGCAGGAATTGCAAAACTTGTGCCCACACCTCCTCCCTCACCTCCATCCAAAGCCCTAAAGGAGCCTTCCACATCCATCAAAGTTTTACCTGCACATCCACCAATATCATTTATTGTATCTGTTGCTCCCGATGCGGTGTCCTCTACATTGGGAAGATTGGATGTCTCCTAGCAGAGCGCCAATCAACCACAACATCCTGTGGCCCAACATTTCAACTCCTCCTCCCACTCAGCCGAGGACATGGAGGTCCTGGGCCTCCTTCACCACCGCTCCCTCACCACCCAACGCCTGGAGGAAGAATGCCTCATCTTCCGCCTCAGAACACTTCAACCCCAGGGCATCAATTTAGACAACACCAGTTTCCTCATTTCCCCTTTCCCCACCTCACCCCAGTTCCAAACTTCCAGCTCAGCACTGTCCCCATGAGCTGTCTTACCAGCCTATCTTCTTTTCCACCTATCCACTTCACCCTCCTCTCTGACCTATCACCTTCATCCCGCCCCCATCCAACCTTGCTAACCAGTGTCCCATGCGGAACTTTGTCGAATGCCTTACTGAAGTCCACATGGATCACATCTACTGCTCTGCCCTCATCAATCCTCTTTGTTACTACTTCATGGCAGATTTCACATTCAGCATTCTCCAAATTAATTTGTGACCATTCAAAGTGTACACTGAATAGCATATATGTATATTTGAACACATTTCAGAATCAATTCTCTGGTTGCATCCAAAACAGAAACACTCCTGCAAGATCTATGTTATTCCCAAATGTTGTGGAAAAACTTAAATCATTAACCCAAGTAGTATTGCCCAAAATTATCTTGCACTTGCACTTCGGAAAAAAGAATACAAGCATGGACTACTTTCTAAATGGTGAGAAAATTCATAAAGCCAAAGTACAAAGGGATCTGGGAGTGCTGGTCGAGGATTCTCTAAAGGTAAACATGCAGGTTGAGTCCGTGATTAAGAAAGCGAATCCAATGTTGTCATTTATCTCAAGAGGGTTGGAATATAAAAGCACTATTGTGCTACTGAGACTTTATAAAGCTCTAGTTAGGCCCCATTTGGAGTACTGTGTCCAGTTTTGGTCCCCACACCTCAAGAAGGACATACTGGCACTGGAGTGTGTCCAGCAGAGATTCACACGGATGATCCCTGGAATGGTAGGTCTAACATACGAGGAACGGCTGAGGGTCCTGGGATTGTATTCATTGGAGTTTAGAAGATTAAGATCTAATAGAAACTTACAAGATAATACATGGCTTGGAAAGGGTGGATGCTAGGAAATTGTTTCCGTTAGGCGAGGAGACTGGGACCCGTGGACACAGCCTTAGAATTAGAGGGGGTAAATTCAGAACAGAAATGCGAAGACATTTCTTCAGCCGGAGAGTGGTGGGCCTGAGGAAGTAATTGCCGCAGAGTGCAGTGGAGGCCGGGACGCTAAATGTCTTCAAGGCAGAAATTGATAGGTTCTTGATGTCACAGGGAGTTAGGGGCTGCGGGGAGAATGAGCGTAGGTGGAGTTGAAATGCCCATCAGCCATGATTGAATGGCGGAGTGGACTCGATGGGCCGAATGGCCTTACTTCCACTCCTATGTCTTATGGTCTTATGGTCTTATCTCAACTTAGCCATTGGAGCAAATATTGTGGATCTGAAAAAAAGTGTTTGTGTAAGTCATGGTAACAGCATTGTGCTACAATGTTAAAAATAAACCAAGTTAAATGTTTTTTTTAAATACAAAACTGTAGCATATAGAAAAAGGCTATAGTAAAAAAAAATTGCAAATAACATGGCACTGTCTGAGCAAGTACCATGGAATACAAACAAAACTGTTCATTTCACATATCATTTTCTATGTACTCTCTCATTCAATTTACCATTTTCAAGATGTGTTTAACCACCTGAATAGTTTCACTCCATTTGGAAGACCATTTCAGTAAACTATCAAACAAATCACCAATGTCTATTTCACCACCACATTACCCATGAAAATTATGAGAACACATCTTTAGAGGGCAATTGTCTCCCATCCATTCTATTCTCATCACCCTCGCATCTTGTTACATTAACAATCTACCTCTGGCTTTCATCTCCCTGTAAATTAGCCTCTGTTCAACTGCTTTTGAGGCTTTAGAGAAGCTACACTAGGTGAACTTGTGTTTTAGATCTATTTTGTGGGTAAAAGACAGTTTATCCAAAAGTTTGATAAAGTAGTTTGTGTATCGAGGATATTAATAACATGATCAAATCTGCAAGGCCGCTATTATGCCAGGTTAATACAAAACCCCTCTTTTTAAAATTCATTTGTAGGAGGTGCAATTGACTGGGTGTGACAGCATTATTGCCTATCCATAATTTTCTTTGAGAAGATGATGCCTTGTCGATTGCTGTAGTTTATTTGTTGTAACGATAACCACAATGCTATTAAGGAGGAAGTTCCAGGATTTGACCCAGAGAGAATAAAAGAACAGCAACCTATTTCCAAATCATTGTTGATAAGAGGCTTCAAAGGGAACTTACAGATAGTGGTGTTCCCACATATCTGCTGCTCTTAACCTTCTAGTTTATAAAAGTCATGGGTTTGAAAGGTGCTGTCCAAAATGTCTTAGTGAATTTCTGCAGTGCATCTTGTAGACTGTACACACTAAGTGTGGTCGGAATTGAATTTTTTATGGTGCCAATCAAGTGGGCTGCTTTGTGCTGGATGTTGTAAAATGTCTTGTGTGGCCAGTGCGAGGTGTTCCATCACAGTCCAGGAGTGTTCTTTGTAGATGGTTGATAAGTTTTGATGAATCAAGATTTAAGTTATTCACTGCAAGCATCATAAACCCTACCTTGCTCTTATAGCCACAGTATTTATCTGGCTAGTCCAGTTCAGCTTCTGGTCAAAGGCAACTTCCATAATGCTGATGGTTGGGTTGCAGTAATGGTAATGCCATCGAATTTCAAACAGTGATGATTAGATTCTATATTGGGGGATATAGTTATTGCCTTGCATTTATGTGGTGTGACTATAACTTTTCACTTGTCAACCCAGACATGAATATTATTCAGATCTTGCTGCACTGTAGGGTCTCAGATAGGGTCTCAGTTCAGTATCTGTGGAGTTGCGAATAGTGCTAACCTTCGATTGTGCAATGAACATCGCCGTGCCCGACTGTATGATTATTGTGTATTGGCATGTGTGATTGTGTATTAGCATGTTTTCTACTATGGAGGCAACAGATTCAAGCTTACCCGTATAGCATATCCTTTCTCATGCAGGCCAGTTCAATGTTAGGTTTTTACTTTTTCTACAACAGACAATCAAAGGGGTTTTGACTTCCAATAAAAAACAAGGTTAATATTTTTCAAGCTGCTGCTGATCTCCAAGGAACTCTATTGTAATTGCAGTCACAGGTTTAATAATGGTCATAAAATTCGCTTCACTGATTTAGTCAGTTAGTTGCTTTAAAGTCCAATAATTATACAAATTTGGCATCATAAAACATTCATTCTCATCATACATTTACCTGTGACCAAGATACTATCATAGCACTAATTGCCAGTGTTAATTTTTTTTTTAAATTCTATAAAGGGACCATGATTTTAATATAATGGTTAATTTATGAAATAATCTTAAAGGATAATTATTTGATCATGGGAATCATTAGGTTCATTGTATAATTAGAAAATTCAGTTGCTCAGCACATAGCTGGAGAAAGTAATGAAACACTTGTCCAATCTGTCAAGGAGACCAGTGAAAGGAATATTTATTGCCTTGAAAATATATCATTTACATAGAGAACTACAGTGTAGTTGAGACAAAAAAATTGTTAAACAGTTCTAACTGTTACATTACTGAAGGTCCACGGCCAAAGTGGAGAAGCCTTAACCAAACATGGCATTGAGTTATGTTAGTAATACTTTTCTTTTGGCCTTTTGGGATTGAGAATAACTGTTCCCAATACAGTTCAATGGGTTCTGCAAAGGCAAATAAGATAATTGCACTGAAAGACTGATGTTTGAAGGGTCTTGAAGATGAAATTGTTGGAGCTTTGTGCATTTTTTCCAGTACGACAACTTCAACCCTGCATGTTCTCGACAGAGTCTATCAATGTGCCTTCCCACATAAGTCGACAATATTTCAGTCCTTCACTAGCCACGGAGTCCCATGAGTTAGCAGGGGAAATTGATAAATTCAGAGATGCTCCAAAGACATGTTTAAAGTGTTTCTGTTGTCCTCCCCAAGACTCTCCTATAAATCTTAACTACTCTCAGACAAGACCTTGAGCCATTTTAGAGCCAAGTCAATGACAAGATGATGCATAAAAGTTTGGGAAGAGCCAAAAGGGCTGAATTGTTTGCGTAGTACTAGATTGTGACAAGTCATCCTGGAGTCCAAGTTGCTGTTGTCGGAAACAATTTTTATGACCTGTTGCTGTGATGGTAGAGAGTTCAACCTCCATTCTGCCACACAGCTGAGCAGGAACCTGTCTTGGTCTGAAAACTTGCCATTGTATTTTGGAAGGATTTACAATAACCAAATTGCAGAAATTTATCAATGGAGTCAGATGGCATTGCTCCCTCACTCTTCATCTTCTCCAATTCCCCACCCCGACCCTGTATGGAAGAAATGTCAGTAACCAGTCAACCGATGAAGAGCAAGCCTGCCCCATAGTCATTAATCACTGCAGGTTTGCTAAATTAGTGCAGAATGGAACTTCCACCTCCTAATCTGATTAGTCAGTCGCTATAACACTTACACAGCATGAATGTATATTACTTGGTCAACATGTCCTGGAGTGGGACTTGAACCTGAAGCTTGTAGACTGGAAATGTGCAGTCCACTACACCACAAAATCTCCCTAAATGCGTGCATACATGGTAGATTATTTCATTTTCAAAGATAGTAAGCCTCTGCAATGCATTGTTGGATGGTGGGAGTGAATAATAGACATGGAAGGAGGTGGTCACCAAAATTATTAAACTCTATGTTGAGTCCTGAGAGCTCTAATGTCCCTGGCCAGAAGACAAGATGTTGTTCTTCTAGCTTGTGCTGAATCTTCCCCAAACAGCAGGCCAGACACAGAAATGTTGGCTAGGGCTCACGGTGGTGTGTAGAAGTGATGGGCCACTGGAAGCTTGGGTTCATTTTTATGGACACGGCCTTGGAGTTCCACAAAGCGGTCAGCCAGTCTATGTTTCATCTCCCCAACGTAGAGGAGACCGCATTGCCTTTGGAGATATTTTCTAATGAACTTGCTCAGAAATGGTATTACAGACTTGAGCAGGTGGGACATGAACCCAAGTCTCCTGGCTCAAATGTAAGGACACTACCACTGTGCCACAAAAGCCAAGCTTTAACTGACAACTGAACCAATTGTTGAACAGGACAAAGACTGCATCACATATCAAGAAAGTGGTGTTACAAATTGGGGAGAAGAGATGTGTAATCATTTCTCCTTTTCCTGACTGCAACAAGATGTATTTTTCAGAGAGAATATTTTATCCCCTTAAGTGGAGTGAGTTTAAAGAATAGACATATAATAAGCCTTCTCATATGCTTAAATCGACAGGTTAAATATTTATTTTCACAATATGCAAAACATTAACACAACAAATGGCTACTTCTCAAACACAAAAAGGTATATGCAATAGAAAAGATGATTCCTGAATCATACTACACTTAGATACCAAAAAGGTTAAAAAAGAAATAGGTCAATTCTTTAAACAGTTCTGAAGACGGTGGTTAAAATATTTCAGGCATCCAGCCTTTGCACTTAAGTCACTGAAGGCAAAAGAGGTTGGGGTTTTCTGGGGATTCCCATCAACTTTATTGTCAAACTCCTGGAGTGACTATAATCCCGCACGTAAAATGATTTAACCCCTCTCCACTGTCTAAGATGACATCTTTGTACAGGTAGACTTTTACTTCTTTTTCTTGGTGAGGTCACACCTTGGGAGGTTTTGGAACCAAACTGACTCACTGGGTTATCATTACGGATTAGTAAGGCACTTCCTAACATAGGCCAGTTTCTGTCATGTGACAATAGCATTGGTGTTTCCATTGTTCACACAACAGGTTGGTAGTCAGCAATTGATCACACAATGGAGGCTGTTCACCATCTCTTTGGCATTCCAGATATCATTAGCCTCCAAAATGTCTTTAGTTGAATTCCATCTTCAGAAAACAGAAAGCCACACTAGCTCCTTCTTAGACTAATGATACAGCGCAGACTCAATCGTTGTGTAGAAGATGATGAGACCAATGAACTGGAGTAAATAATCATCATTTTCTTAAGAGCACCTCCCTCATTCCGCCAACTATTGAAGCCGAACCAAACCATTTGTAACAGGGGCATGGATAGGATAAATAGGCAAAGTCTTTTCCCTGGGGGCGGGGAGTCCAGAACTAGAGAGCATAGGTTTAGGGTGAGAGGGGAAAGATATAAAAGAGACCTAAAGGGCAACTTTTTCACGCAGAGGGTGGTACGTGTATGGAATGAGCTGCCAGAGGAAGTGGTGGAGGCTGGTACAATTGCAACATTTAAGAAGCATTTAGATGGGTATATGAATAGGAAGGGTTTGTGGGAAATGGGCCGGGTGCTGGCAGGTGGGACTAGATTGGGTTGGGATATCTGGTCGGCATGGACGGGTTTGATGAAGGGTCTGTTTCCATGCTGTACATCTCTATGACTCTATGATTCTATTAGTGCTTTCCAAGGTTAGCTCCCATATCTGCACTGTCACCCAAGACCTCCAACTTCACTTTCATTGCATTGCTTGATCTCATATCTGTTTCAGCTCATCTGCACATTTGCTATCTCTAAGCATGGCTACTCTAACACTCCGATCAAGCTCCCATTTTATGCCCTCCATCAATTGAGCTCAAACAAACTCTGCTACCTGAACCTTAACTTATGCAAAATTATTTACCTACTGCCCCCTGCACTCTTTGAACTTCACTGATTCATCATCAAGAAAAGTCAGATTTTAAAATTCATATTCTTATCTTGAAAGTCCTCTGACCTCACCTCTTCTCTCTCTGTAATGTTCTCCAGTCATACAATCCAATTGGTCTCTCTGTTCTCAAATTTTGAGCTCTTTTACATGGCCTGTTATAATCTCTCATATATTGAGCCCTATTTTCAGCTGCTCTGGCCCAAAATTCTGAAGTCCTCTTGCCAAATCTCTCTTAGTCTCTCACTTAGTCTCATCCTTTTCAGATAGTTCATATACATGCCACTTTGACCAAGATCTATTCTCTTAACTCCTTATGCTCTTATCACCAGCATGTGTTTGACAAAACTGTAATATATCTTGGGATTATTCATTATATTTAAGGGAATATACAAACATGAATAGTTATTGTTTAACATCACAATAGAACACACCTTGTGCTACTTGTAGATGTTATAGTTAGACAACTCTTCATTTCATTGTTAATAAACACTTATTTAGAATTTTCATGGAATGGGCAGAAATTTGTCATAAGGGGATGGGTAGGCATCTAGAGAAAATTGTTTCAATTGATTGAAAATGGTCAGTCTACCATTTTTTGCAAGATCTGCCAGTCCTCTGGCAGGAAAATTGAGGATTTCTGTCAAAACAGAGATCCAGCTTTTTTTCTTTTAAATAAGATATTACATGTCAGGATCAAAGCAGGAGTTTGTCACTGCATTGCACTCACAATATAATCCATCCTTTCACGATGCATATGCACAGCCTGTACCTTTCTTTTGAGGGATTAATGTTTGGATTGACATGTTCAGCTTCTCCACACAAGTCTGCATGACACACTGATTTCTACTTAAAACTTTACCTTGACCTGTTTTTCTCCTTCTGCTCTCATCAAACAGTCACTTACAATTTATCATCTATCAATTTGGCTGGACCAGTCCGTTACAGTAAAGTGATTCATCAGAATCTCTAGCTGACATAACTGTCCATGCTTGACATGCTTCTTTCTAGCCACACACTAGTGCAAAATGATGTTGTTTCATGCATTGAAAAGCTGCTGTCCTCACACTGGAAAAGGCTTCACCTGTTTTGTGCAATGCTCTCTGCTGTATTTGCAGTATACTTTTTAATCCATGACTGTTCTGATCTTGAAAGTTGAACTATTTATTAGAATGTTGAAAAGCCTGATCTGAACTGCCATCAATATGTCCGAGCTGCTTACTCACAACCTCAACATTTCTTCAAGTCAATTGCTTTGTTGAGAAAACGCTTTTCCTCTAACCAGAGGTGCATGCATTCTCGATCTCCTCTGCCTCCTTAGATCCTAGTTTTAACCCTATCATCATTTAGTTACATGGATTTAACAGCTGAGGTAATGAAGTCACCTATTGATCAATGGATTCTTTTTTCATCTTGGGCTTTAATATTGAACAAGTACCATTCATAAGTTACCTTAACTTGAAGTTCAAGGTATGCATTTAAGGCTTTCAAAATTTCTGTTTGTCCTACTCTTCAGAGAGATTAAAGGTGTGATACCTTTTGCAATAGTTTCTTCCCAACATCAATAGGTGTAGCTAACCATTTTTGCTCAAATGCATTGAACAGATCTGTCACAATTTTATAATTTTGCCATGGCCTGGTGAATCTGTTGCGTCTATTCAAAATCATCCTTCCATTTTGACTGGAGCAGGGAGAGGGATGGTTTATAGCCATTATGTCTTACCCAGTGTTTCAGTGATGACCTGTTCTTTTTCAGTTTCTTTCATTAGTTTACAGATCTGAAAAATTCTGCATCCCTCTCTCAGAAACTGTGCTTTATGTTTTGCGGCTCTACTCTGCTCAATTTCAGCTCCACTTCTTATGTTACCTGCTTTCCAGACAGCAGTCTTCTGTGCTGAAACTAACTGCAAGATGCCACCACAGCCTGGGCCTCATAATCAAGGTCACCCAATTATAACTAATTAGGAAGCACATGAGTATGATTTGCATTTCCATTCCAAAGATTGAGACTCCCAGCAACTTTAAAGCCTTTGAATTTTAGATTTAGTGGCTAATATGCTGGGCTACTATTGTGAGGATAGGGCCTTTTCACAAATCAGCCTATCATGACAGGTATGGGCCAGGTAGAGAGGGTGGTTGGTCCCTCCTCACGGACAATTGTGTTCTGCTCCCAAGAAGCTTCCTCCAGGCATATGCTATACTGACTACTGTAGGACAGCTACAAGTCACCAGAACCTCCCCTTTTGAACTCTGATCAACAACCCCAATGGCCTTTTACTTAGCTTAATGTTGTTGTTTTGGGCCAACGTGGCCTCTGGCAAAATGGTTCACATGTGTGAGGATGTTGGTAAACTGTCAATGCAAAATGACATTGCCTATCATCTCCACCTTCACATTGGGGTGAGAATTCTGCCTAAAGATGGCAGATCATTTCTGTCACGGTCATATAATATCCTTCCAAGTGCCACATGTGATAAAATATTTCACCAAGAAAGAATTGATTTAACAGGCTATTGCTTCTATATTTCCTGCTTTTGATTGTCCAATTAGTTGATACAAGTCTGTTTTAAATGTGCTATTTTGCTACTGTGTGCTCGTTTATTACTGCAGGATAATGTTACCACCAATCTAATTGGGGAGATAATCCAATCACATAAGCACTCTGATCCAGTTCCATCAGAAGCCAATTACTGAAACATGCCCATCGTCAGGAAAGGATAAAGTGGTTTTCATGGCAAGAACACAAAATCACAACATGGAACTCAGTAAAATAAGTCAGGAACAAGCGCAATCAAATAACTGAGTTATTCCTAGAGGGACAGAATTGAAAAGCAAAGATGATAAGTTCTACTTTAATTGAGCCTTGACATGACTCCCAAGAAACAGAACAGTTCTATCTTCATACTATCAGAATGTCACAGATATAAGTAACTTTTACCAAAATCATATTAAAGCTGAGAGGTCCTCGCAAGTAGGAAATTTTGAACAGGGCAGGTGGCCAATCTTAAGACAAGGAAAGGTGGAGGGATTTAAGGTTATGAAAGTGTTTAATGGGGAAGACATACAGAAAATGTTTCAATTTTTGCCTGAGAATAGAATTAGGGATCATAAGGATACAATAGTCCTTCATGAATTCAACAGGGATTTCAGGAAATACTACTTTACTCCTAAAAAGGAAGAGTATGGAATTTGCTGTTATAAGGAGTGGCTGAGATGTATGAGGTGTGTTTATAGGGCAGCTAGATAAGCAAATGAAGTGGAATGGATTAGAAGGACTTACAGGGTTAAATGAAGAGGGTAGGGGACCATGTTTTGAGCAGCATAAACATAGGCAGAAAGTCTGGATTTTGTGAAGTAAATGCTTTGTCAGAACAGGACATTCCAGACATAATTCCACATGCTTAGTTTTTAATTAGAATGGTCTTTTTTAAATATTCAAAACACCAAATACTGGATGGCATTTGGAGTGTTAAGCACAGATGTCAGACTTCCGCCCCACATACATTAATATTATTGTACATCTTTGTACAAATATCTTAATGTCACAGTTGTACAGTGCATGATGACAGCTCGGTAATGAAGCAGTGAAACCAAGAACTCCTTGTTGGAGTGAGGGAAGGTTAGAAGTACAGCTGGTCAGGCAATTGGCACTCAGATGCAAGAAATTGGGTCCTGTTTGTCAAGGTGGCTGGTTAACGCTGTGTTAGCGAGGCAGGCGTAATGTGTACTTCAAGCTTTCACCTGCTTTGATTATTGAAGGCTATGTGACTGCCCTTAATATAATTGCAACATCAAGACCAGATCCTGAAGAGAGAGTCCTAGTAGAGATGCATCATTAAAGCACCAAACCATCCATCATCCAATGGTCAGGCAGAAAGAGCAGTCCAATTTTTGAAGGCAGGCTGAAAGAAACAGCCATAGCTTCATTATATATCAAACTGTCCCTATTCCTATTTTAGGACTGTCCCTCATACAATTACAGGGGTAGCATCTTAGTGAATGTGGCTAACACAAGTGCCAGGATATCAGATCACCATATAAAATTAACTTGAAACCTTTACACTTTACACTTGCCACTCAAATGAGATGTGAGGACTGACATGTAAATTTGACAGTAGCTGTTCACATGCGTTTTCAAAGGAATGCTATCATCACAGATGTCAAAGGTCTCAAACTCCAGGGCATCAAATGACAGTGTCCCAAGGAATAAGTGTTGCTGTGGTTTTACTGATAGGTAATTATGACAACAGTCTTCGAATATTTTAATTTTAATGTTAAGTTCCCAAACCTTGAGACTTATGTTAATAATAAAAGTTATCCATCAGTTACAGGAAAGCAGAATCTAAATCCTTTCATCACAAAATGATCAAACTGTTATCAAACTGACATATCCAATGAACAATTGAGGAATTTCAAAGACCTTTTCAGCCAGCACATATTCATTAGGTAAATTGAATCATACATTTTTTATTCTAATGTGATTGATACCTCATAATTGTTAGCATGGTTCTCTATCCACCAGCACAAATTGGCTTTCAACCAATTCAAGATACCTTGAATATTAAGAAGTGTCATTTCTGCAAACTTGCAGTTGGTTTAAAACTACAGAGCAATTCAACAAGGAATCCAAATGATGGAGCATTAGCTTATGGAGTGGAATCAGTTTTCGCACACACATACTTATGTCCCATATAGCATTTTCTGTAATTAAATGATTACTGAGACTAGCATATTTAGAAGTTCAACTTAATCTTAATCACTTTGGTCTCAAAAATCTGTTGACAAACTCTTTCTTTAAAGATAATTTCATGAGATGGAAGTGTTGCCAGTTAAGATGGCACTTATTGCCCTTGAGGTGGTGGTGGTAAATTGCTTGTTGCAGTCCCTGTGGTGCAAATGTCCTTAGAACATTGTGAAGACATTCCAGGAATTTGACTCACTGACTGTGAAAGAATCCAGATACAATTCCACATCAGGATTGTTTGCAGATTGGAGTTGGTGGTGTTCTGATGTTTCAATATATCTGCCTTCACCCTTTTAGGTAACAGAGGTCACAGAATTGGAGGGTGCTGTTGGAGAGGCTTGCCGAGTTGCTGTCGTTTATTTGATAGACAAGGCATATTGCTAACACTGCAGAGAAGGGACTGAATTTGGAAGGTGGTAGATGGGATGCCAATCCAGCAGGCTGTTTTGCCTGGATGGTGTCGAACTTCTTTTTTTCTCTTTATTAATTCATGGGAGGAGGATCACTGGCTAGGCAGCATTCATTGCCCATCGCTAAGTGCCCAGAGGGCAGTTAAGGGTCAACCACATTGCCATGGGTATAGTGGGTAAAGTTCAGACCAGATAAAAATGGCAGTTTCATTCTGTAAAGGAAATTAGTGGACTGGATGAGCTTTTCTGACAATCTATAATGGATTCATGGTCACCATTAGACTCTTAATTGAATTTTTAAAATTGAATTCAAATTCCACGATCTGCCATGGTAGGATTTGTACTTGAGTCCCCAGAATATTATCTGGGTCTCTGGATTAACAGTCCAGTGATAATTCCATGAGACCACAACCTCCCTTGATGCTAAATGTTGCTGAAGCTCCACTCAACAAGTCTATTGGAGACATTCAATCCCACACGTAGTACCATAATTGCTATACATTTCCTTTTAATTGTGATTCATAGTGTCTTTGCAACTAATCTTGCATCTAGACCTGGGTGTTTTTCTTTTCAACCTTTTGGATTTCCAATGTCGTCCTCAGACACAGTGGCAAGATTGAAATTTTCCATTTCAATCAGAAATATCCCATTAATAAATTGTGGGCAATTGTGGGCAATATCCCATTAATAAACAGTGTCACATTTTGATCAAGGATTTGAAATGGGAAACCCTACAGCATACATAGTAGGGAAACAGACTGACATGTTCTATCAAACATGGAATAGATTAGTGCGACTTGACAAAAGTCAGCAGACGAAACACAAGATAATCATGCGCACTAACTACAAAGACCTATTTGCTTTAAAGGATGTGTAATAGTAATCTTTCCTCTCATTCTACAATGCAACAAGTTGCCAAAGGAAATAACCATAGCACCACTGCTTGAAAGCTTCAAGACCCATCTCTAAACATTGCTCAAGCAGTTTTCTTCTTGAGTACTATTTCAGCACGAAATCATGCCTGGTTTACCGAGCACTAACTGTATAAATTTTAGCTGAAAACAACCATGGTTTATGATGCCAAAAATACCAAAACAGAAGCTGTGTCTTAGAGATTCAATGTGAAATTTTCATGGACACCTCCGCAAACCTTTCATGCCTGTACCAGCAACTAAATTCAGCAGTAAATAAGTAAACATTGTTCTCATTGAGCTGTTCAGCCTTCCTTGCCCTTCTGTTGATTGGCTTGCAAAAGTCAATTTATTAATGGGATATTTTTGACCCTTTAAATTTTACTAATCCATAACTGCTTCTGAAAGTAGTCTTTATAGTTACACCGAACCCCAGTATGTTATGCACTGAGTGCTGAGATCGCCAGGAACATATTTAATGAGCTGACTGCACATTGTTGTCCCTTAGGAAACATGCTCCCAGACTACATCACTTCCTTTGCAAATCTTCCACAACCTTTTGAAAGTGCTTAGCTTGTAAACACATTCTTCAAATAGAAAGAATTATTAGGAGCTTGTATTTATGTGGAACACTTCATGACTTTAGGATATCCCCAAATGCTCAAGGACAACTTTTTGAAGTACAGTCATATTGAAATATATTATCACAATCTTTTTCTGAAAAATGGTCACTGGACCCAAAATATTACCCCTCGTTTCTCTCCACAGATGCTGCCAGACTGCTGAGTTTTCCCAACAATTTCTGTTTTTTTTCCAATTTCCAGCATTTGCGGTTCGTTAGTTTTTTTGTTGTAATCTTGAGATGCGCTCCTTAACACAGAAATATCACTCTAATAGTAGATTGATTAGTAGAAGAGTTAAAATCATTGAAAAGCTCCATCAGGATTCCTTAACAGAGGAACTGATAACTCACAGTTCCACAAAGTTACACATCCGGGCTTCAGCAAGTTCCTGCTTGTAGTCCTTGGGTCATTAATATGCATAGCTCTTATAACAGTAAGAAAAAAATCTCTTTGTTTTTCTTTGCTCCAAGCTAAAATTACATGCATCAAGAGTGAAAAATGTTTACATTACGTATTTGGGTTTTTACATAATCACAAGAAGTGTAAAGTTACTGAAGTTTGTGTTCCATCTCTGAAAACTTGATCAGGGGTCTCATAACCTGTCTTCCAAACATGATTTCTGTTGGCGATGGTTGGCCCAAATCCAGAGTTATGCATCTACATCTATTCTTAGGTGTAGCACTGCAAAATGAAAATCGTGTTTTGTCAACATGTACCTCACATTAAGTGCTCTGTTGTGCAAACAATTAATTCTGTAAGACTGTCTACTGCTAGATTTCAGGTGGACAGACTGAATATTGCAGCCATTCGGCTTAAGTTCCCAACCTCTGAACGATGTGAGCTTTAGTGAGTCCGTTTAAAAAATAATGATGAAATCAGCAGAAACAAGATTCTTGATACCTAAAGGCAAGAGTCCCATTCTCCGATCAAGGTTTGATTGTGTCCAGTCCAATTATAAGACTGTTGGAAATTCAGAACGGTTGAGGTATTTTTTTATTTTGTTGTTGGTGGTGCCTCTGCTGTGCTACATAAATCTTCACTGTATTCTCTTTGTCATTGTCTCTTTGTCATAGTAAGTTGCTGGTCAATGCACAGTATCCTATCCCAGGCATCACCTTCACTTGGTGCCCCCATGTCCCTGATGTAACTGGGACAAGTATGTCCTGACAAACAGCTCATGTTTCCCTTTTAAAGTAACATCTCTTGAGATATCTAGTTCATTTTTGCGATGCCTAAAGCTTCCAAGATTACCTTTATCATGCCAGTCCCTCTTATTATGATAAATATTGAAATCTCCTCCAGTCATCGATCATTAGCTGTTTCTTGTATAAGTTGGTTGCTTTTGTGCTGACAGCAAACCATTGGAGTGTGCAAGCAAATATAAAACCTTCCATCTTTGGGTCAATATCAGCAACAATGGGATCAGGACCTTAAGTATGTATCAATGGCCCACCTCGGAGCCTCAATTTATCATGGAACAGGAAAACTATCCCCAGGACTTGACTGGGGTGGAAGTGAAAATTTGTTATGGTCCCTGAGGTGCCATTTCATCAAATTAAATGTTCTCTCACCGCATACTCACTAACCATCAGCGAGGACAGACAGAGGCACAACTTAACACTACTCATGTGAGAAACAGTGCCACCAATTGTGCAGCATTCCTGCAGTGGACTACCTCTTCAGATTATATTTATGAGGTTCTGGAGTCAGGCTTTAATGTACCATCTGCTGAGAGTTCTATGGCTGAGCAACTATATGATGGATGTAATTCTGTGAATATTGTACTATAGAGTATCCCAGTGCAATGCAGTATTAGCTATGACTGGACCTACTGCAGAGTGTTGACAAGATGCACTCATCCATCCATCACATCTCCCAATAAACCCAAGAATGATGACAATCCATTCTGAATCAATGTGCTTTGTAAAATAAAAACTTCTGTTCAAATAATTGTACATTCTTTGCAAACCAGGATAATTTAAGTACATTATGCTCCATAAATTTAAAAAAAGGAAGATATTTGTTCAACTGTCGGAAACTGAAAACGATGCTGTAGCTTTCCTTTTGGTGTAACCCTCTTCTTTTTCACTCGAAGGAACATTAACAAAAATTAAGCTAAAACATTGCTTGTTGAAGACTTAGCTTGGATGGTAAAAGAAGTTTAATTATGTAGTTGTTTAATCATTCTAGACCTAGAAGCCAGCAAGCTGAAAAGCACTCATGGAATGAAACATCCAATTCAACCTATTTCAGATTAATTCTTTTTACCTAGGAAGTTGTCAATTAAAGTAAATGAAGCAACATAAATGACATGCGAAGGGTGGAACTTAATACTATGAAAGCAAGCAATGTACACTTTAATTAACTGTTTTTATATCAACAGTAGGCAGTCCGATTACAAAGCTTTCTTCACAATAGCGTTTGGCTTTATGTGAATTTCACGAATATTCTAGGTGTGTTTAGACTGACTTACACTGGTGCTTTGGTTTAGACCACAGAAAATGCTGGTGTGGCTTATTGGTCTCATTTTTTTTAATTATAAAAACAGGGGCAACATGGACAAATTCAGGTTACAATTCCTTGTTGCACAATCTGCACCCAGGGGAAAAATGTGAGTTTATCACTCTAATAAGAAGAACAGATGATGGAAAATATCTTTTAAATGGTAAGATGTTGGAAATTGTAGATGTACAAAGGGACTTGGGTGTCCTTTTCAATAAGTCTACTGAAGGTTTAAAAGAAGGGGCAGCAATCTTTTAGAAAGCCTTTATCACAACAGGATTTGAGTACAGGAGTGGTGATTTCTTGCTTCAATTTTGGAGGAGCACTGTAAGACCACACCTGGAGTACTATGAACAATTTTGGTGGTGTTCTTATCTCCGGAAAGATAATACTGCCACATAGAGGGTGTACAACAAAGGTCCATCACACTTGTTTCCACTATGGTGAGACTATCCTATGTAGAGAAGTTGAACTGGGCTTGCATTCTCTACTGTTTAGAATAACGCAATATAAAATCTACAAAATACTTAAAGGGATAGATAGGATTGATGCAGGTAAGATGTTTCCCCGGGTTGGGTATTTAGAACTGGGGGTGGCACAATTTAAAAATAAGCAGGATGGTATTTAGGGCTGAAATGAAGTGCAATATTTTTACTCAGAGGGTGGTGATTTATTGGAACGCTTGTAGGTATGAGAGTTGAAAAATGTGGTACTGGAAAAACACAGCAGGCCAGGGAGCATCCGAGGAACCCTCCAACCACAAGGGATGAATGTAGATTTCTCCAGCTTCCTCATTTCCCCTCCCCCCACCTTATCTCAGTCCCAACCCTCAGACTCAGCACCGCCTTCTTGACCTGCAATCTTCTTCCCGACCTCTCCGTCCCCACCCCCTCTCCGGCCTATCACCCTCACCCTCACCTCCTTCCACATATCGTATTCCCAGCGCCCCTCCCCCAAATTCCCTCCCCCCTACCTTTTATCTCAGCCCGCTTGGCACACCAGCCTCATTCCTGAAGAAGGTCTTATGCCCAAAAAGTCGATTCTCCTGCTCCTCGGATGCTGCCTGGCCTGCTGTGTTTTTCCAGCACCGCATTTTTCAACTCTGGTACTCCAGCATCTGCAGTCCTCACCTTCCCCACGCTTGTAGGTATGTTGGCTGAGCTGGGAACTTGATTTTCAGAATTTCGTCCTCTGTCTCGGAGACATCGTCAGTGCTTTTCAGCCTCCTGTAAAGTACTGCTGTACTCTCTCTTCTGGAATTTATTTGGTTCTGTTCCTGTTGCTTCCAACTGTGAATTCTGGTTGTTCATTGTAGTGGCTGGTACTATGGGTCTAGATCAACGTGCTTGTTGATAAAAGCATGGCACTCATCCACAGACTCTAGGAATTCTCCAACTGTACTCTGTTACCATGTTCTATCATCGCTGTGTTGTCTCAATTGAATTTGTGGTCCTTGGCATCTGTTGTGGGGCTACTAGGGACAGCTGGTTGTGGCTTTTAGTGGTTAGTTGGTATTCATGGATGCGGATTGCTAGTTGTCTGTCTGTTTGTCCTATATAGTATTTCATGCAGTCTTTGCATGGAATCTTGTAAATGATGTTTGTCTTGTACATAATGGGTATCAAGTCTTTAGCCCTGGTGAGTTGATGTCTGAGTGTGGCTGTTAGTTTATGGGCTGTCATAAATCCCAGTGGTCAGAGAAGTCTGGCTGTCAGTTCCAAGATTTATTTTATATATAAAGGTAGCATGGCTAGTGAGTTAGGTAATGGCATGTCCTCGTCACGTTGTTTATCTGTTAGGCATCTGCAGATGAAGTTGTGGGGATATCCGTTCATGGTGAAGACTCTGTGGTTGTGTTCTTCTTCTTCCCTTGGTAGGTTAGGTGCAGTGTGTTGTAACCCTTTTGAACAGGATCCTAATACAGCTTCTCTTGTGTGTGTTCAGGTGGCTGCTGTTGTAGTTCAGGACCTGACCGGTGTATGGGGCTTTCCTGTACATTTCTGTGCTGGATTCACTGTTCTGTATTCTTTGTACCATCACACCCAGGAATGTGAGTTGATTGTTGGTTACCTCCTCTCTCGTAAATACGATCTCAGGGAGTATGGGTGTTGATAACCAATGTGTGTTCTCGATTTCTGTTCTCTTAATGATAACAAAAATGTTATCTATGTATCTGATCCAGAATGGTATCCTTTCTTTAGTCTTTGAGACTATTTACAGTAGAGAATGATAAACGTACTTTCCCAAATGGCATAAAGGGTATTTGGTTAGTGTGGGTAAAAGGCATTAATATGTTTGATCAGTCATGAACTGAAAAACAGAGCAGGCTTGATGGACTTAATATCATATTATTGTTCCTTTCTTCTTGTGAATGCAGTGTCATATTTATTATCAGGTATTCATGGTTCCTACCTGAAACAGGCCCTTATTCATGTATGTTTGGGTGTGGCACCCACATTGAATTATTTCAGAAAATGTGGGTGTTCAGAAAGATGTGATGTTTGTGCAGTCCAACAACCACTTTCATGCCTTCAGGCAATGCTGTAGGGACCAGGTGTGAAGTAACACCCTCATACTTAGAGAGACTCATTCTTTAGCAGGTAACATCAGTGAAGGAGAGATTGCTGTGCTGCTACTCCATTTCACATTGCGGTGCGAATGATGAAGGGATGAATCTGGACCTGCTAATGGAGGGGCCCAGAAACAGAAACACGGTAAGATATTAGGAGCTTTTGAGTCGGAGGGGGTGAAGGGAGTGTAGCTGCACCGGAAACTGCACTCACCCTCGGACTGAAGGATCTTTGAGGGTGTGACAGCATGCCAAACAATGCCTTACAAGGAAGCCCAACATTTATTTAAACTTTGTTTGCCTTCCAACTTTGTACTTTCAGGAGTCTGAGGACAGTGTAGAGGTTAGCTGGTGCTGCAAACCCCTTTGCATAGGCTAAGTAGCAAAATAAGAAAAACAGTCTCAATTTTCACAGTATAATTTGGATATTTTCAATGTTATGAAGAGATGATATCAAAGTTGTCCCGGACAGCACACCCAGATGTCAATAGTCTTGTGAAACCATATGCACATTTGGGACCCTCATGTGGTTATCATCCAGAATAAGCTGCCCTATACATTTTAAGCTAACCCTATCACTTGTGCACTTGCTTTATAATAATGTTTCAGACCCATACTCTACACCTGAAAATGATAGAATATTTTGATTCGCTTTGTGCATCTTGCCGTAGACTTCAAGTTCCAACCAAGACCATCGTTTCCAATATTTAATGGTTTTTACTGGGTTTACACTCAGGGGGTTCAACATGTTCACCTGCTGTCAAGCACGTATTAGTCCTACATGTGTAGTGCAATACACAATAAGAATGAAAAAATACCATGGCACTATTTTAATGGACAGCAAGGGAGGCATTCTCAGTGGCATGGCCATCATTTAATCAACAGCACACAAACAGAGGGTCGGGTCACTCACTCATTGAATGTGCATGTCACTAGCTGGCCAGCACTTTATTGCCCATCCTTAGTTGCCCTGAGAAGGTGGTAGTGAGCTGCATTTTCAAACTGCTGCAGTCTATATAATACAAGTAGATTCACATTGGCATTAGGGAGGGAATTGCAAGATATTGACCTATTGACGGTGAAAGAATGGTGCTATATTGCCAAGTCAGGATAATGAGCGGCTTGGAGGGAACTTGTAGGTGATGGTGTTTCCATGTATCTGCTGTCCTCATCCTTCTAGATGGAAGTGGTCATGCGTTTGGAAGGAGCTGTCTAAGGATTGTGGGTAAATTTCTGCAGTGCATCTTGTAAATAATGCACCCTACTACTTCTAAGCATCAGTTGTGTTGAGAGTGGATGTTTGTTCATGTGGTGCCAATCAAGCAAGCTGCTTTGTTCTGGATGGTATCAATTTTCATGAGTTTTGTTGTAGCTGCACATATCTAGGCAAGTGGGGAATATTCCATCACACTCGGGACTTGTGCCTTGTAGATAGTTGTCAGGCTTTGGGGAATGAAGAGATGAGTTGTTTGCTAGCCTCGAACCTGATCTTGTAGCCACTGTATTTATATGGTGAGTCCAGTTGAGTTTCTGGTCATTGGTAACCCCCAGGATGTTAATAATGGTGAAATTCAGTAAGGGTAGTGTCATTGACTTTCAAAGGTGAAATTCAGTAAGGGTAGTGTCATTGACTTTCAAAGATTGATAGTTGTATTGTCTCTTACTGGAAATGCTCATTGCCTAGTTTTTTGTGTCATACAAACATTCTTTCACATTTTTTCACCTCAAGCCTGGATGTTATACGATAAGACCAAAAATAAAGGAACGAAATTAGGCTATTCAGTCCACTGTTCCACCATTTGGTCATAGCTGATGTGTTTCTCAACCCCATTCTCCTGCCCTCTCCCCATAGCCTTTGATCAGCTTACTAATCAACCTATCCCTGTCTTAAGCACACTCAGTGACTTGGTCTCTGTAGACTTCAGCAATAATGAGTTTCACAGATTCATCACACTTTGGCTGAAGAAACTGCTACTTATCACTGTTCTACAGGGTCTTACCTTCATTCTGAGGCTGTACCATCAGGCCCAAGTGTCTCCTACTAGTGAAAGCACCTTCTCCACATCCAGACTATCCAGGTCTCTCAGTATTCTGTAAGTTTTAATGAGATACCCCTTCATGTTTGAAAATTCTGAGTGCAGACCCAGAATCCTCAACCACTCCTTATATGACAAGCCCTTCATCCCTGGGATCACTCTTATAAACCTCCTCGGGACCTCTCCAATGCCAGCACATCCATCCTTAGATATCGGTCCAAAACTGCTCACAATGTTCCAAGTGCTGTGTGACCAGAACCTTATATAGCCTCAGCAGTATTTTTCTACTTTTGTTTTCTAGCTATCATGAAATGAATGGCAATATTGCATTTGTCTTACTAACGATCAACTGAACCTGCATGTTAACTGTAATAGAATCCTGAACCAGAACACCTAAGTTCCATTGTGAAACAGATTTCTGAAGTCTTTCCCCATTTAGAAAATAGTCTACACCTCTAGTCTTCTTACAAAAGTGAAGAATCTCAGAATTTCCTATAACATATTCCATCTGCCACCTCATCCATTCTCCTAGTCTGTCCAAGTTCTTCTGCAGCCTCCCCACCTCCTTAATATTGCAGATGATACAAAGGTAAGTGGAGGGACAAAGTTAACAAACAATTCTTTCTTCCAGATTGTTAATTAATAATGTGAATGGTCGTGTTCCCAACACAGATGCCTATAGAACTTCTTTTTGTCACCAGCAGCCACCAGAAAGAGACTCCTTTCTCTGTCTTCTGTCTGTTAACCCATCCTTTGTGCATGCCATTACTTTATTAATTAGCAGCTTCCTGTGCAGCACCCTGAACAGGTCTTGTCCCATTTGAACGTGGACTGTTTCAATATCAGAGGAGTCATGAATAGTGTTGAACATTGTGCAAACAAAGGTAAACATACCCCTCCTAACTTCAAGATGGAAGGAAGATCATTGATGAAGCAGCTGAAGATGGTTGGGCCTAGGACATTACCTTGAGGAATTGCTGCAAAGATATCCTGGAGCTGAGACGATGGATCTCCAACAACCATGATCAAATTCCTTTAAGCCAGGTTTATCTCCAACCAGTGGAGTTTGCCTTCTGATACTCATTGATTGTAATTTTCCTCAGACTCCTTGATGCCAGATTCAGTCAAATGAGGCCTTGATGTCAAGAGTTATCATTCTCACCTCACCTCTGGAATTTAGCTTTTCTTTTGTCTATGTTTGAACCAAGGCTGTAGTGAGGTCAGGAGCTGAGTAGCCCTGGAACCCAAACTGTGCATCACTCAACAGGTTATTAATAAGCAGGGTGCTGCTTGATAGCACTGTTAATGACCCTTCCATTACTTTACTGATGATTGAGAGTAGACTGATGGGGCAGGAATTGGTGAAGTTGGATTTGTTCTTGCTTTTAGTGGACAGGACATACCTGGGCCATTTTCCACATTGTTGGATAGATACCAATGTTGTCACATACTGTGTGTGACAGGTAGCTGTGTGCAATCTCACGACTGAATTTCTTACGATGAGAGTGTCAACATGTCAAAAAATAGTTCAGGTGTCTGCAAAATACATTTTAAAATTCTTTCCTACTATATAGACTTTGCTCACAAGGGTCAACACTTTTTTGCTCATCCTTAATTATCTTTTAATCGAATGGTTTGCTCTATCATTTCAGATAGGCTGTTCAGAGGCAACTATGTTGTTGTTGATTTGGAGTCAGGTATAGGCCAGATCAGGTAATGACAGCAAATATCCTCTATAAAGCAACTTAGTGAAACAGATCGTTATTTTTTATGACAATCAATGAAAGTTTGATGTTTATTACAGACACCAGCTTTCTCCCAAGATTTAAATAATTTAGTTGCCAGCTGTCATGAGGGGCTTTGAATCAGTGTCCCCAGAGCATTAGTTTGGACCATGAATTACTAGTTTTGTGATTACTTTGCCATAATCTCATCCCAGCTGGGACATGTTGTGGTCATGTAAAGCACTATATAAATGCAAATCTTTGTTAGCTTCTGTGCAATGGTCTATCCTCCTACTTGCAAAGGGAGTAAATGCACCGAATGGTATCTGAAGTAATGCAAAACAAGAGAACCAGACCATTTTCTCCATTAATTTCAACGAAAGATTTTAAGTTGGAATGCAGTGGAGTCATCGCAATAGAAAGTACTAATTAGTCATTCAGTTTCTGCTTAGTCTTGCTCGAAAGGCTCCTGCTATAAAATTTGATTTAAAAATTATAGAGGGAGGTGAATGAAAAAAAGCTGATATTTCTCTTGATGTGATCTGTCAGGTCGTTAATGATGAATTGGCCTGGAACTTAGCAGCTGTACAGTCAAATTGAAAAGTGATTATTTCACTGAGAGGTAAACATGGTGACGCAGAATTTAATAAAGGGAAATAGGATGAAGAATTGTTGATAATAGGCAGAACAAAGTATGGAACAAAGGTGTTTACTTCTTGAGTGCATTGGCATTGTTGCTTTTGATGTGACTGTCATAGACAGGGAGGGGGCAGAAACCAAAGAGTGGCATGGTGAAGAATCATAGAATCCAGACAGCCATTCAGTCCATCAAGTATCCACTTACCCTCCCACCAAGGCCCAACCCTTATCCTATTCCTGTAACCGTGCATTTCCCAAGGCTAATCCACCTAGCATGCACATTCCTGGACATTATGTGCAATTTAGCATGGCCAATCCACCTAACCTGCATGTAGAGTCATAGAGATGTACAGCACAGAAACAGATCTTTCAGTCCAACTTGTCCATGATGACCAGATATCCCAACCCAATCTAGTCCCACCTGCCAGCACTCGGCCTATATACTTCCAAACCCTTCCTATTCATATACCCATCCAGATTCCTTTTAAATGTTGCAATTGTACTAGCTTCCGCCACTTCCTCTCATTCCATACATGTACCACCCTCTGTGTGAAAAAGTTGCTCCTTGGTTCTCTTTTATATCTTCCCCCTCTCACCCTAAACCTATGCCCTTTAGTTCTGGACTCCCTCACCCTAGGGAAAAGACTTTGTCTCTTTATCCTATCCATGCCCTTCATGATTTTATAAACCTCTATAAAGGTCAGCCCTCAGCCTCCGATGTTCCAGGGAAAATAGCTCTAGCCTATTGGGAGGAAACCGAAGCATCCAGAGGAAACCCACACAGACACGGGAAGAACATGCAAGCACCAACCAGACAGATACCCAAGGTGGAATCAAATCAGTGTCCCTGGTACTGTGAGGCAGCAGTACTAACCACTGTGTCACCATGCTGCCAGCATATCCAATGAATCTCACTGCTCTGCTCTTTGCAATAGCCTGGTAAAACTTTTGCTTCAAGAAGAAAGCAGCTCAGAAGCAAATGAAGTATGCCTTACAATATATCCTATATAAGGCAACTGTGATACCATTAAAACGTCAGCTAACTGCACTCGGCAGTCTCATATTACAGGAAGAATGAGCCTGCTGAACCAGGAAGATTGTTCTGTGGAGTCAGCCGTGTACATCACTTTATCAACAGTAATAAAGATCACTATACACCTCAACTGTTATGCTATGGGGACCTGCTTCCTCAGAGGAATAATACAGATGTCTGCTACTTTATTTATTTAACTTTTGAATTTCGGACGCTCCCAATGAAAGGACGACAGATTACAAGATAAATGAAAAATGAATGCATTTTACTTTAATTTTTAATGTAAAATTTCAGGGCTAAGAGGAAGGGGCTGTAGAGGGGGACTAATAGCATTGCTATTTCACAGAGCTGGCATAGGTACAGTGTATTAAGTGGCCTTCATCTGCTGGATTCTTGGGCAGTAAAAAAAAGTCATATCTTTGTTTCATTTTTCATGACCTTAAGATATCTTAAAGTTCTTTAGAGCCAATGAAGTACTCCAGATGAATAGTCCATTTTGTAATGAGGAATTGTGATAGACAGTTTATATGTAGCAAAGTTCCACAAATCTTAATGTAATAAATGAACATATCATATGTTTTAAGATATTGGCTCAGAGATAAGTATTGGCAAAGACATGGGGAGAGAACTCTCCTTCGAAATAGCTTCAGGTGAGCTTTGACGTACTAAGAGGGTAGATGGAGCTGATTCAATGTTCTACATCTAAGTGAAGGCCATCAGTGATGCAGTAGAATACTCCCCCAGTGCCCACCCCCAAATTTTGAGCTCAAATTTCTGGTGTAGAACTTAAACCTACTGACTCAGGGATAGAATGTGCTACTAGTGGCACTCTGACCAAAACCAGAAAGTCAAAAACAATTACTCGAAAGTTGATCAACTGAGTGCTAGGAGGCAGACTTACTATTGACACACTTATTAAAGTGTGTTGTAGGTATGTTATCTAGGTTTGCGTTCAAGTATATTTAATCAGCCTTAGCCTGGGATGAAGGTAAAGGACCAGAATGAGTTACTTCTTTGATTGAGATTTGACTGGAGTTAGAAGTTTTTATGCAAACAGATAGTTATGAAGCCCAGTTGAGAATTATTAGTGCTGCAACCATGAGAGGAAAGGATTAATGGCTGATGAATTCCATAACAAAATAATGAAAGGTTGCAGACATTGGCGCACTTGCTTTCATTGGTCAGTGCATTGAGTACAGGAGTTGGGACATCATGTTGTGGCTGTACAGGACATCGGTTAGGCCACTTTTAGAATATTGTATTCAGTTCTGGTCTCCCTGCCATAGGAAAAATATGAAAGTAGAAAGGTTTCAGAGAGGATTTGCAAGGCTTTTGCTGGAATCGGAGGGTTTAAGCTATAGGGGTAGGCTGTATACGTGCTGGGGCTTTTGTCCTTGGAGCATCAGAGGCTGAAGGGTGACCTTATAGCGGTTTATAAAATCATGAGGTGAATAGTCAAGGTCTTTTTCCCAGGTTAAGGGAACCCTGAGAACTAGACGTTACAGGTTTAAGGTGAGAGGAGATAGATTTAAAAAGGACCTTAAGGGCAATGTTTTCATGCAAAGGGTGGTGTGTGCATGGAAAGAGCTGCCAGAGGAGGTGGATACAATTACCACATTTAAAAGGCATCTGGATGGCCAGATGAACAGGAAGAATTTAGAGGGATATGGGCCAAATGCTGGCAAATGGGACTAGATCAATTTAGGATATCTGGTTGGCATGGACAAATTGGACCGAAGGGTTTGTTTCCATGCTGTATAACACTAAAACTGTTAGTACTATGTAATTCTAAGGACTAAAGACATGCAAAAGACTGGCCTTCCTATGGTTAGTTATTAGCAGTAAATAAACAGCTCCGTGTATTTTGCAGAATACCTTTGTTTTTAAAATGTACATCAAAAATGAGGCAAATCAGAATGAAATGTTTGGATCATTGCCAAATTTGGAGATGAGATAGTCAAACCAGCAGCAGGAAGTACAAGATTTAGCCTCTTAATACAACAAGGTTCCCATTAACGTAATTGTAGTTACAACGTAACTATGCTCGGCAGTCACAGGTTTTCACTAAAGATTGTGGATAATTCAGTAAAATGATCGAGAGTTACCAGAAGTAAGTTTCTTTAATGGATAATTCTATTCAAGTCATACAGTTGTAATTCTGGTGTCATAAGTTCAAGCTTTTGGGGTGAGATTGGGTTTTAGGGAGAAAAATAGTTCTCTATAAAGAGTCAGTCAAAGGTTTGACCAGAGTCCTATCACGCCATGTCCATCAAATCCAACATCAAAATAAACAAACCATTTTCCAGCAGTTCCACTAGTGAAAAGATAATTGTGATGCCCCCTCCTGCTGACTCAAAAAAATACATGTAGTGTTAGTTGAAACTACAAAAAACCTTAAGTCACAAATGGAATATGTTGGAAATGCAGAGCAAGTTGTTCAGGCTCTGAAGAAAAGATTGGATATAAAACTTTTCGTCAAACTGCAAGAGCAAGTATTTTTGTTAGTGTTGGCCCTGAGAGCTCCTTCCAAAGTCTGTGGCAAATTAAAGATTGGCTCAGATGTTTGGAAAATCAGCTCAGTAATCGTACAATTCTGGATTGACATCCACGCGGCTCCCTGCAATTTCCCCAGTACTGGATATTTAAACTTTTCTTGTCACTTTCTCTCAGATTGAGCCTCAAAACTTTAATTATAATATGTTTCTTTGTGATGGGGTTTCATATTTTTGTCACAAACCATTACACTTCCCTCAGAAAATCTTTAGTCCACAACTCTAAAGGATGTTATCTGGACACTCACTCTCAAAGTTAAAAACCAGATTATCCTTTAAAACATGAGTACCCACATGAGTAATTGTACCCACCTCCTCTGGCAGCTCTTTCCATGCACACACCACCCTTTGATTGCTACTGAAAGAATACTTTCTTCATGAAGGGCTCTTGTGTCACAATGGTAATGGGAGACAGTGGGGTCTGCAGATGCTGGAGATCAGAGTTGAGAGTGTGTTGCTGGAAAAGCACACCAGGTCAGGCAGCATCCGAGGAGCAGGAGAATCAATGTTTCGGGCTGGGGCCCTTCATCAGGAATGAGACCAGGTGGTAATGCCTTACCCAGAACCAGATGTCCTGGGTTAAACTCCTGCCTGCTCTCGAGGTGTGAAATAAATATCTCTGAAAGATTGCTTAGGGGTTCAAAAAGAAACTAATGTAATTGTGGAAGTGCTCAGTAGTAGTAGGCCTCCCTGTGGTCCAGGAAGAATGGGTTTAAGTCCCACCTGCTATGTCTTAAAGATTCTGAAGAGTTTGATGTGAAAGTATTCTCTACATTTGTGGGGGTGTGGGGGGAGGTCTTTCTTCTGGATTTGAGTTTTTAAAAAATGGTTGAGTGATCATCACTGCCTTTGGGTATTAGTTAAATTCAAAATGGCTGTTTCAATTCGCTAAAACAGGAGAGGTGTCAAAGGACTAGAGAACAGCTAACATCGTTTCTTTGTTTAAGAAGGGCAAAAGTGAAAATCTGGGAAATAAAAGGTCAGCAGTAATTGGGAAATTATTGGAGGAGATTCTTAGGTATAGGATTGACTAATATTTGGAAAAATATGTACTTACTAGTTACAGACAGCATGGCTTTGTGTCACACAAACATGATTAAATTATTTAAGGAAGTGACAAAGCTGATTGATGTGGTACGGGCAGTAGACATTGTCTATATGGACTTTAACAAGCCTTTGACTAGGTCCCTAATGACAGGATAATACAAAAGAACAAAGAAAATTATAGCAGAGGTACAGCCCCTCCAAGCCTGCGCTGATCCAGATTCTCTATCTAAACCTGTCGCCTATTTTCTAATGCCTCTGCTTCCTGCCCATTCACGCATCTGTCTAGATACATCTTAAATGACTGTATCGTGCCTGCCTCCACCACCTCCACTAGCAATGGGTTCCAGGCACCCACCACCCTTTGCATAAAGATGCACATATCTGTCTTAAACCTACCCCCTCTCACTTTGAACTCATGACCCCGAGTAATTGAGACCCCCACTCTCTGAAAAAGATTCTTGCTATCCACCCTGTCTATACCTCTCATGATTTTGTAAACCTTCAATCAGGTCCTCCCTCAACCTCCGTCTTTCTATTGAAAATAATCCTAATCTACTGAACCTCTCCTCATAGCTAGTGCCCTCCAGAACAGGCAACATCCTGGTGAACCTCCTCTGCACCTTCTCCAAAGCATCTGCCTCCTTTTGGTAATGTGGCAACCAGAACTGTATGCAATACTCCAAATTTGGCTGAACCAAAGTTCTATACAACTGTAAATGACCTGCCAACTCTAGTACTCACTACCCTGTCCAATGAAGGAAAGCATGCTCTATGCCTTCTTGACCACTATCGACCTGTGTTGCCACCTTCAGGGTACAATGGTCCTGAATACCCAGTTCTCTCTGGACATCAATTTTCCCCAGGGCTTTTCCATTTGCCATATAGTTTGCCCCAGAATTGGATCTTCCAAATTGCATCACCTCATATTTGCCCAGATTGAACTCCATCTGCCGTTTCTCCACCTAACTCTCCAATCTATCTATATTCTGCTGTATTCTCTGTTGGTCCCCTCCACTATCTGCTACTCAACCAATCTTAGTATCATCTGCAAACTTACTAATCAGACCACCTATACCTTCCTCCAGATCATTTACATATATCACAAACAACAGTGGTCCCCACATGGACCCCTGTGGAACCATTGGTCACAGTTCTCCATTTTGAGAAACTTCTACAACTCTGTCTCTTGCTGTCCAATCAGTTCCTTACCATCTAGCTAGTACATCCTGGCCCACATGCGACTTCACTTTCTCCATCAGTCTACCATGGGAAACCTTATCAAACGCCTTACTGAAGTTCATGTTTATGACATCTACAGCTCTTCCCTCAATCAAGTTTGTCATTTCTTCAAAGAATTATATTAAGTTGGCAAGACGTGACCATCCAAATGTACAATTTGTGAAGTCCTAAGAGATCCATGTGAGCTGCTAAGATAGATACAGAACTGGCTTAGACATAGAAGACAGAGAATAGAGATGGAAGGGTATTTTTCTGGTTAGAGATGTGTGACCAGTGGTGTTCCACAGGAATTAGTGCCAGGACACCTGATCTAGGCATACAGATCCATAGTCCCCTGAAAGTGGCAACACAAAGTGGATAAGGTGATCAAGATGACATACAGCGTGCTTGCTTTCATTGGATGGGGCACAGAATATGAAAATTGGCAAGACTGTTGCAGCGATATAGAATTTCAGTTAGGCCACATTTGGAATATTATGTACATTTCTGGTTGCCAAACTACCAGAAAGATGTGGAGGCTTCTAAGAGGGTACAGAATCAGTTTACCAGAATATTGTCTGGTTTTGAGGGAAACTGAGCTTTGAGGAGAAACTGGGACAAATTTGTTTTGTTTTCACTTGAACGTCAAAGGACAAAGGGCAAACTGATGGAAGTTAACAAAATTATGAGAGCTGCAGATAGATTCTTGACTATCTATTCTTTCTCTAGAAGTGTCAATTACTAGGGGACATACCATATATACTCGAGTAATAGTCAAATTTGTTTTGACTACTTTTTAAGATTAAATTTATGAGGTCGACTATTACACGGAGACTACTTTTGAGGGGCTGAAATTCATGCATGTGAAAATTCATACAGGCATAAATTAATACAAACTTAGCAGAAGCCCAACTGATCTCTAAATTAATAAAGAAAAATAAACAACGAATTACAATAAGTCTGAAAACCCAGAGCGGAACAACCAGCAGACTGAAAAGCTGGAGCAGGATGTGACGGCTACCACACTGACTCAAATGTTGATCCATTATCTGTGAAGAACTAGGGTCAACCCTTACACGAAATATGTGGAAAATTCCAGATTATTTGGCCAAAGAAAGGGCGCTGACTTTCACATGAGATCGACTATTACTCAAGTATACATGGTAACTTCAAAGTAAAAGGAGGTAAATTTAACTGAGATGAGAGAGGCAACTTTTTTTAAACAAAGGTGGTAAGTGCCTGGAATGCACTGCCAAAGGGTGTGGTGGAGGAGGAAATAGCAGTGTTTAAGAGACATCTTGACAGATATGAATAGGCAGGGAATACAGGGAAACGGACGGTGTAGAGGCAAAAGATTTTTAGTTTAGAAAGCATCGTGTGTCAGCACAGTCTCAGTGGGCTGAATGATCTGATCTGTTCCTATACTACTGGACTGTTCTTTGTTCTAAACAGTAACTATTATCTCAATTTGGTTCCCTACACGTGAAAATATCTGTTTTTCACTACATAAACATTTCTTCTTGAATATGATAATCAAAGATACCAAGATAATTACCAAGGTTTTATTTAACTAATAGGCCCAGAATTAATTCAAGTGGATAAACCTCATTGAAGGGAAACATAGTGTTGCTTCTGAAAAATTGAGCAGTAAACAGAAAATTCTTGTAATGTTCGGCTAATTATGCAGAATACTTTTGGAGTGAAGTGATGTTAACCTTTCATTGAGCTGAAAGCTTAATTCTGTTTCTCTACACTGGTACTACCTTTGGATTGAAGGGTCTGTGGCCGTGCTGTATGACTCTATCACTTTTCCAAACTCCTCCTGATGGTTGGCAGTATTTTTAGGTTTCATTGCATAAGACATAGACTTTAGTTCAGTTCTCACATCAATTTAAACGTATCTTTTCTTCAGTGATACATGATCAACTTGTAAACCAATTATTGTTATCATTTTGATATCTTATTTATTCACTCATAGGCCGTGTGCGTCACTGGCTACACAGTACTTATTGCCCATTCCTAGTTGCCGTTGAAGTGGTGTGAGCTGCTTTCTTGAATCACTGTTGTCCTCATGCTTTCAGTTGTAGCCCTCTGTGAGGGAATTCCAGGATTTTGACCCAGCGACATGGAAGGAATGGCAAAATATTTCCAAGTCAGGAAGGTGAGTGGCTTGGAAGGAAGTTTGCAGTTGGCAGTGAGCCCATGCATCTGCTGCTCTTACCTTTGAGATGGAAGTAATCATAGACTTGGAAGTTGCAGTGTAAAGGATCATGGGTGAATTTCTGCAGTGCAATTTGTGGATAGTACACACTGCTGCTACTGAGAGTAAGTGGTGGAGGGAGTGGATGCTTGTTGATGTGCTGCCAATCAAGCGGGCTGCTTTATTCTGGATGGTGTCAGGTTGAGTGTTGTTGGAGCTGCATCCATCCAGGCATGTGAGGAACATTCCATCACACATCTGATTTATACCTCATGGATGGTGGACTGCCTTTGGAGAGTCAGGACGTGAGTTACTTACTGCAGTAGTCCCAGCCTCTGACTTGCTTTTGTAGCAAGTCGTATTTATATGTGGAGTTCAGCTGAATTTCAGATCAATAGTAAAGCCTTAGGATGTTGACAGCAGAGGATTCCGTGATGTCAATATCATTGAATGTCAAGGGGTAGTGGTTAGGATTTCACTTATTGGTGATGGTCATTGCCTAGCAGTTGTGCGGCATGCAAGTTACATGCTACTGACCAATTCAAGCCTGGATCTTGTCCAAATCATGTTGCATTTTAACTTGGACTGCTCGAGTATCTGAGGAGTCACGAATGGTGCTGAACACATTGCAATCATCAGCAAACATCCCCCTCCGACCCTACAGATCATAGAATAATACAGCGCAGAACAGGCCCTTCGGCCCTCGATGTTGCACCGACCAGTGAACTATTCTCAGCTCGTCCCCCTACACTAACCCATCATCATTCATGTGCTTATCCAAGGATTGTTTAAATCTCCCTAATGTGGCTGAGTTGACCATGTTGGCAGGTAGGGTGTTCCACGCCCTTAGCACTCTGAGTAAAGAACTTGCCTCTGACATCTGTCTTAAATGTATCACCCCTCAATTTGTAGTTATGCCCCTTCATACACGCTGACATCATCATCCTAGGAAAAAAACTTTCACTGACTACCCTATCTAATCCTCTGATCATCTTTATGTCTCTACCAAATCTCCTCTTAGCCTTCTTCTTTCCAATGAGAACAGACTAAGTCTCTCAATCTTTCCTCATAAGACCTTCCCTCCAGACCAGGCAACATCCTGGTAAATCTCCTCTGCACCTTTTCCAATGCTTCCACATCCTTTCCGAAATATGGGGACCAGAACTGTACACAATATTCCAAGTGTGGCTGCACCAGCATCTTGTATAGCTGCAGCATGATATTGCGGCTCCGGAACTCAATCTCTCTCCGAATGAAACCTAACACATCATATGCCTTCTTAACAGCACTATCAACCTGGATGGCAACTTTCAGGGATCTATGTACATGGACTCCAAGATCCCTCTGCACATCCACACTACCAAGAATCTTTCCATTGACCTAATACTCAGGCTTCCTGTTATTCTTCCCAAAGTGAACCACCTCACATTTAGCTGCATTGAACTCCATTTGCCACCTCTCAGCCCAATTCTGCAGTTTATCCAAGGCCACCTGCAACATTCTTCCAAACTGTTCACTACTCCACTGACTTTAGTGTCCTCTGCAAATTTACTAATCCATCCACCTATGCCTGGGTCTAAGTCATTTATGAAAATGACAAACAGCAGTGGTCCCAAAACTGATCCTCGTGGCACACCACTAATAACCGGGCTCTAGGCTGAATATTTTCCATCGACCACCACTCGCTGCCTTCTTTCAGAAAACCAGTTTCTAATCCAAACTGCTAAATCCCCCTCAATTCCATGCTTCTGCATTTTCTCCAACAGCCTACCATGTGGAACCTTATCAAAGGCTTTACTGAAGTCCATGTATACCACATCAACTGCCCTACTCTCGACTACATGCTTCGTCACCTTCTCAAAAGTACTCAATGAGATTTGAGAGACACAACCTGCCCTTGACCTAAACCATGTTGACCATCTGAAATCAAATTGTTACTTGGTAGATGATTATAAATCTTATCTCTTATAATCCTTTCCAAAACCTTTTCTACAACAGAAGTAAGGCTCACTGGTCTATAATTACCTGAGTCATCCCTACTGCCTTTCTTAAACAAGGGCATAATGTTTGCAATCCTCCAGTCCTCTGGTACCAAACCTGTAGACAATGAAGACTCAAATATCAAAGCCAAAGGCTCTGTTATCTCCTCCCTAGCTTCCCAAAGAATCCTCGAATAAATCCCATCTGGCCCAGTAGACTTGTTTACTTTCACTCCTTTTAGAATTGATAACACCTGTTCGTAACTAACCTCAATCCTTTCTCGTCTGATATCTCGTACCTCATTCTTCTCCTCTACAATATTCACCTTTTAATGAGTGAAAACTGATGAGAAATGTTTGTTTAGCACCTCTCCGATCTCCACAGGGTCCACACTCAACTTCCCACTTCTAACCTGGACTGGCCCTATTACTATCCTAGTCATCCTTTTATTCCTCACATACTGATAGAAAGCTTTAGGGTTCTCCTTTACTCTATTTGCTAAAGACTGCTCGGGTCCTCTCTTTGCTCCTCTTAACTCTCGCCATAAATCCTTCCTAGCTGATTTATACCTTTCCATTGCCTCATCTGAACAATCTTGCCTCATCAACACATAAGCCTCCTTCTTCTGCTTAACAAGAGATGCAATTTTTGTAGTAAACCACTATTCCCTTACCTTATCACTTCCTCCCTGCCTCACAGGGACATACCTATCAAGGACACACAATATCTGCTCTTTAAACCAGCTCCACATTTCCATTGTCTGCATCCCCTGCATTTTGCTACCCCATTCTATGCTTCCTAATTCTTGCCTAATCGCATTTTAATTGCCATTGCCCCATCAATAACTCTTGACTTGTGGCATGTACCTATCCCTTTCCATCGCTAAACTAAACGTAACTGAATTATGGTCACTCTCTCCAAAATGCTCACCTACAACTAAATCAAATACTTGGCCTGGTTCATTACCAAGCACTAGATCTAGCGTGGCCTCCCCTCTTGTCGGACTTTCAATATACTGTCAGGAAACCCTCCTGTACACATTGGACAAAAACTGATCCATCTGACATACTAGAGTAATAGTATTTCCAGTTAGCGTTGGGGAAGTTGAAGTCCCCCAAAATGATCATCCTGTTCCTTTGACTCCTACCCAGAATAATTTTGACAATCCTCTCTTCCACCTCCCTGGAACTCTGCAGAGGCCTATAAAAAACTCCAAGTAGTGTGACCTCTCCTCGCCTGTTTCTAACCTCAGCTCACACTACCTCAGTAGACAAGTCCTCGTCAAAAGTTCTTTCAGCGACCGTTTTACTATCTTAACTAACAAGGCCATGCCTCCCCCTCTTTTACCACCTTGCCTGTTCTTAATGAAAGATCTAAACCCCAGAACCTGCAACATCCATTCCTCACCCTGCTCTATCCATGTCTCTGAAATGGCCACAACATCAAAGTCCCAGGTATCTATCCATGCTGCAAGCTCACCTACCTTATTTCGGATACTTCTGGCATTGAAGTAGACACACGTCAAACCAGTTTGCTGTTTGCCAGCACATTCCTGTGACTCTAAAATCCTGTCCCTGTCCTTCCTACTCTCATCCTCCTGTGCACTGCAAATATACCTCAGGTTCCCATCCCCCTGCTGAGCTAGTTTAAACCCACCTGAATAGCACCAACAAATTTCCTACCCAGGATATTAGTACCCCTCTGGTTCAAGTGAAGACCATCCTGTTTGTACAGGTCCCACCTTCCCCAGAATGAGCCCCAATTATCCAAGAACCTGAAACCCTCCCTCCTGCACCATCCTTTCAGCTACATATCTCTGATATCTCTCCCTATTACTTGCCTCGCTATCACGTGACACGGGTAACAAACCAGAGATAACAACTCTGTTTGTTCTAGCTCTCTAGCTCCTTGAAATCCAGCCTTACATCCTTATCCCTCTTTCTATCTATATCGTTGGTACCTACATGGACCACGACTTGGGGCTGGTCACCCTCTCCCTTCAGGACCCCAAAAAATACGATCCGAGACATCACGGACTCTAGCATCTGGGAGGCAACCGTGTGTCTCGTTCGTTCTCAACAAGCCTTTTATCTGACTCTCTAACTATTGATTCCCTAATGACTCTCCTCCTTTCCCTCCTTCCCTTCTGTGCAACAGAGACAGACTCTGATGGAGGGAAAGTTATTGATGAAGCAGCTGATGATGATTGAGCCCAGAACACCATCCCGAGACACTCCAGCAGAGATGTCCTAGAGCTGAGAATACTGACTTCCAACAATGACAACAATCTATCTATGTGCCAGTATGACTTCAACCAGTGGAGCATTTGCTCCTCTATACACACTGATCGCAGTTTTGCTAGGGTTCCTTGATACCACACCCAGATGAAGGGCCTTGATGTCAAAGGTTGTCAATCCCACTCACCTCTGGACCTCAGCTCTTTTGTCCATGTTTGAATCAAGGCAGTACATGAGGTCAGGAGCCAAGTGGCCCTGGCAGAACTCAAACTGGGCATCACTGAGCATGTTATTGCTGAGCGGGTGCTGTTTGATAGCATGGTTAATGACACCTTCCGTCACTTTACTGATGATTGAGAGTATACTAATGGAATGGTAATTGAACAGGTTGGATTGTGCTGCTCTTTATGTACAGGACATACCTAGGCAATCTTCTGTCAGGTAAATACCAGCGTTGTTACTGTATACGAACAGCTAGATCAGGGGAATGGCAAGTTCTGGAGTACAAGTTTTCAGTACTATTGCCAGAATGTTGTCAGGACCCATAGCCTTTGCAGTATCCAGTGTCTCCAACCATTTCTTGATATCACATGGAGTGAATTGAATTGGCTGAAGACTGATATCTATGATATGCTGTGGACCATTGGAGTAGAGCAAGATGGATTTTCCATTTGGCACTTCTGGCTGAATGTTATTGCAAATGCTTCAGCCTTACCTTTTACATTGATGTGTTGGGCTCTTCCCATGAATGGAGGTGGGGATATTTGCACACCCTCCTCCTTCAGTGACTTATTCAATTGTCCACCACTGTTCATGACTGAACATAGCAGGACTGCAGAGCTTTGACCTGATCCATTGGTTGTGGGCTCACTTAGTTCTGTCTATCAGTTACTGCTTAAGCCGTTTTGGCTGCAAGCTGTTTTGTTTAGCAGCTTCATCAGATTGAAACCTCATTTTTAGGCATGTCTGCTGCAGCTTCTGGCATGCCCTCCTGCACTCTCTGTTGATCCCCTGGCTAGATAAGTGGGGAATATGCCAGGCTCAGGTTGTAGACTATGCTGTAGTACAATTCTGCTGCTAATGGCCCACAGAGCCTCATGGATGCCCAGACTAGAGTTGCTAGATATGTTCAAATCTTGACCCATTTAGCACAGTGATAAAGCCACGTAAAGCATTGGAGGATATTCTCAATGTAAAGACAGGACTTCATCTACACAAGGACTGTGCGGTGGTCACTCTTCCCGATACTGTCACGGACAGATGCATCTGCAGCTGGTAGATTGCTAAGGATGAGGTCAAGTACGTTTTTCATTCTTGTTAGTTCCCTCACCACCTGTCACAGACCCAGTCTAGCAGCTATGTCCTTTAGGACCCAATCAGTTCGATCAGTTGTGTTGCTGCTGAGCCACTCTGAAGGTAGATATTGAAATCCTCCATCCAGAGTATATTTTGCATCCTTGCCATCCTCTGTACTTCTTCAAAGTATTGTTCAGTATGTAGGAATACTGATTCATTACCATCTATCACCCTCCCTTAGCTAATGAGAAGGAAGTTTTCTTGCCCATGCTTAACCTGACGCCATGAGATTTTATGGGATCTGGAGTCAATGTTCAGAATTTCAACTCCATCCTGACTGCATACCATTGTGCTGTCAGCCCTGCCAGTGAGACAGGATATATCCAGAGAGCCAAGGGGTCAATGTTGTATCTAGGGTATTGTCGGTCACGTATGATTCTCATAGTAACTAGGTTTGACTGTTGCTGGACTATTCTGCGACAGCTCTCCATATTTTGACACTATACCTCAGATGTTAGTAAGGAGGACTTAAAGGTTGACATGATTGTTTCTGCTCTTCCCTTTTCCAATGCCTAGGTCGATGATAGGTTGTCTGTTCTCTTTCATTTCGTTGTTGAGCCTTTGAAACGATTGATATAAACAAGTGGCCTGCTAGGCCATTTAGGAGTTAGCTACAGTGTCGTGACTCTGGAATCATATGTAAACCTATGTGAGTCTAGCAGATTTCTTAGTGAGTCAATTGATTTTTTCCAAAAGCTGGCAATGGTTTCGTGGTCATTGATAGATTCGTATGTCCAGATACTTTGTATTGAATTTAAATTCAACCACCTGCTGTAATGGTATCCAAACCTGGAGCCCCACACCCCTGAGTTAACCGGATTAATCTCTTATGATAATACCATGAGGTCATCACCTTCCCCTGACAGGGAATCAGTCTAATTAAAAGAAAAAGTTAAATTTAGTCATAGCAAATTCTTCTTATCACCTTTCAGCATAATCATCTGCCGCTCTGTGGAATTTATTTCACATTAATAATCAATAATAAAGTTTATTGATTGACAGCTTATTTCCCCAGTGCTGCCACTAATTTAATCGCTTCTTGTTATTTTACAGAAGGCACTTGAACTCGATTAAGAAGACCTTGATGATGTTTAGCAAGAACAATGTCATTCTTTATTCACACTCAAGACAGCAAGAGAGTGACTGTGACAATGTCTAGTTTGATGAAAGTTCAAAATATTCTTATTATTCACAAACTTGTGCCCTAAAGTAGGGTTTTTGGGGTTTTTTTTAAATTGTGTAGGTGACTTTTTTAAAAAATGGTCAGTGACTTTTTATTTGTGCTGGTTCAGAGCATCACTTCCAACAAATCATGTGGCTTAAACTAAATGATTCAACAAGCTCCCTGGGTGAGATAATTAGTCAAGTGTTTACTAAATTAAATTTTAAATCACTCAGAGAGAAAAAAAATAGGCCAGAAGCTGGTCCTGTTCTGAACAAAAGACTCCGACAAACAGATGTGCTGTTCAGTAGTCTCAAAGTAGGAATATTGTGTGCAATTCTGGTCTCCTTCCTATGGGAAGGATATTGTGAAACTTGAAAGGGTTCAGAAAAGATTTACAAGGATTTTACCAGAGTTGGAGGATTTGAGCTGCAGGGAGAGATTGATAAGGCTGGGGCCATTTTCCCTGGAGCGTCAGAGTCTGAGGGGGGGCCTTTTAGAGGTTTATAAAACCATGAAGGGCATGGATAGGGTAAATAGACAAGGTATTTTCCCTGGGGTAGGGGAGCTAAAGGGCATAGATTTAGGGTGAGAGGGGAAAGATATAAAAGAGACCTAAGGGGCAACTTTTTCACGCAGAGGGTGGTGCGTGTATGAAATGAGCTGCCAGAGGAAGTGATGGAAGCTAGTACAATGGCAACATTTAAAAGGCATCTGGATGAGTATATGAATAGGAAGAGTTTGGAGGGATATGGGCCTGATGCTGGCAAGTGAGACTAGCTTGGGTTGGGATACCTGGTCAGCATGGATGGGTTGGATCAAAGGGTCTGTTTCTGTGCTGTACATCTATGACTATGACTCCAGTCAAAGCAACTGGAAAACAAACCCTCATTGTTTTCCCTAGAGCTCACTGAGAAAGTCAGTGAGTCAGCCTCTGGCTGTGTGTCTCAGGGAGAGAAATAAAGAATCACATCTTTTGAATGTGCAGAAATTTGCTGAAAAGGAATGCTTGCAATCTCATCAGTTGAGGAAGAAATTTTAAAGAAAAGATAAGAAAAAAACTTCACTGAAGCTGATTATTGGTAAGTATATTGATAGGAAAAGGTGTTACATTTTCCTTTTGACTGTTTATAAGAATGTAATTGCTTTGGAGGCAGTCCAGTAAAGGTTTATTTCTGGAAATGAAAGACTTGTCGTTGAGGAGAAATTGACAAGTTTAAGTTTATATTTGCTAGAGTTGCTAGAGTTTCAAAAGATGGGTGGAGATCTAATGGAGGTATAAAAGATACCGAAGGGGAGGGACAAAATAGACAAAGCAAATGTTTCCCCTTGTGAGAAAATCTAGAAGATGACATTTCAGCAAAAGGGGTGGCAGATTTTAAACAATTAGGAAGAATTACTTCTCTCAAAAGAATCATCTGTGGAATTCAATACTCCAGAGTACAGTGAACAGCAGGGCATTGAATAACTTTAAGAAGGTGATAGAGAGATGTTTAATTAGTCATGGGTTGAAAGATTGTAGAGAGTAGGCAGAAAAGTGAAGTTGAAGCTGAGATGCAATCATTTCTAATCGTATTGATTGGTGAAGCAGGCTGTATTTCTGATGAAGGGCTGTTGTCCAAAACGTCGATTTTACTGCTCCTCGGATGCTGCCTGAACTGCTGTGCTCTTCCAGCACCACTAATCCAGAATCTGGTTTCCAGCATCTGCAGTCATTGTTTTTACCCCGGATTAGGTGAATTGTCTATTCTTGCACCTAGCTCTTATATTCTTAAGATCTTTCAAAATTGTGTTATATATAGCATTGATTTTGTTATTTGTCTAATAAGCTTATGTTCTTTTGATAAAAGTACATCAGCAGCCTCTTTTGAATACATTCAGTGATTGACAATGGTAGACAAACTGCAAAAACAAAAACAAAAATGTATAAAGACAATTATCACTCTGGAATCTGACCTTTTCAATATTACCACCAGCTAGGAGCAGAACACCAGTAACACCGAAAGTAAGTAACAGCTGTTTGCCATTCAGTCCCTCAAGCCTCTTCCTGCATCATTAGGTAAGTCATTGAGTGAGAGTACAAAGGAGGACTGGAAGTGGTAAAAGAGCTCCTTCGTCACGTTAAAAAAAGGAAATGACTCCTTTTGGCTGAGGCCACGGACTATTCAGAGTTCAGTATTCATAAAACAAATAAACTGTAGAATTAATTTCTAGTGCAGGCAAAGATCATGTTTTCAATGTGAATGATTAATTTGGAATGTGTCTGCTACCTGCGCCAATAGTATATAATGTGCTTTGGTCATTAATGTGTGGGAGCACTTTGCCTCAGTTTTTACAGAAGGAGGAGAAAATATTGTGCTTTAGCCTCTATCGATTGGCAGGGAGGGGGGTGGGGGTGTAAATATTGGCAGGACACTAAGGACAATGCCTTTGTTAATATAAATAGTGCCATGGGATCTTTTATGTTAACCTGAGAGAACATATAAAGGTCTCAATTTATAATATCATCCAAAATAATTCACACCACTCCAATAAAATAGTACATCAGTACTACACAGGAGGGTCAATTTTGAGACATGAACTCAAAACCTTTAGACTAATAACCAAGCGTGACACTAACTGAAAAAAGACAACACAAATACTGTAGATATTTTGGTGGGTAAGTGCCTTTACATCAGGATGAGATAATTTTGGTGGCTTCCAGCACTAAAAAGCCCACCCAGCCGACAATTTCACAAGTCTACCACCCTTGTCAGAACATTAAAATTAAGGTGGTTCCACTCAGAAATCCATATTTATAAGCACAATAGTACTTTGGAAAGACCTAAATAATACCATCAGCAAAATCTCCAAAAACATGCAAGGTAATATAAATGCTGATACAGAGACAAATACACGGACATCTTCGGTAGCATGGTAAAAGGGTTTTTACAGTGATTCATTTGATCCAGTGCAGCTGCCTTCACAGTCGCTGATATAGGTGATTATTTGAGTGGAAGTGGAGGTAATTAAAAGTGAGACTTTTTGATTCTCCATTTAGGTGTGACAGAATAGGCATGTAGCAGATAGAAAAAGGAATTTAGCATTCTCTTGAACAGCTACATATATTTAAAGTCTTTAATTGGTAAGATGTCCCAAAGCATTTCACAAGTGTGATACACTTCGGGTGCATCAGCACAGATGATCAAAAGCTTGATTAAAATAGGTTTTTAAGAAAATTTAAAAGGAAGAAAGAGGGATAGAAAATTAGGGATTGTGAGGGAACTTGAGAGATTTTGGCCCTGATAACTGAAGTCATATCTACCTGTGTTGGTGAGGATAATCCTGGAGGAGAAAGTGAGGTCTGCAGATGCTGGAGATCAGAGCTGGAAATGTGTTGCTGGAAAAGCGCAGCAGGTCAGGCAGCATCCAGGGAACAGGAGAATCGACGTTTCGGGCATAAGCCCTTCTTCAGGAAGCTCTCTTCCTCCCTCTACAAAGATTTCAGTGAGTCCCTCTCTCACTGCAACCCCCGAGGATAATCCTGGGCCAATTTCTTTATGTTAAATCAGGCATAGGAATATTTAAGACTACATTTCCCTCTGATTACTGCCCCCAAAATGGACCCGCATTCATTTAATCCAAACCAATATGTTTCAGTGTATTAAATAAGTAAAGGAATAGCACCACTTATCCATTCAGTAATCCCTGAAGTAATTCTTCTCAAGCACACTTATGCCCTGCCACACTGCACTCCAATGTGAACAAAGCTGCAGTTACAAATTTATAACAAATAATGGAGACAGATTTCAATACTCTCCAGTTAATTCAAGAATGCAAGCCAGGTGCCATTATACATAGTAATTCATGAGGCCGTGCTGACTTAGAATTAACAAAAAAAAAATTAAAAACATATTTAACCTTTTCACCATAAAAGGTAAGATCCCTTGATGAAAGTCATCTGATCTTTCTGCTAAACTGATCCTCTACACACGATGTGACCCAAGCAACACAAAAGCTGCATCTGTCTAGCCTGCGATAATTGGAAATGCTTTGCTCCTCTGAGAAAGTGTAGAATGAATCGCCAGTCAATGGGAGAATAATAATTAGAATGTGGCAGCTATTTTATGGTTCATTTGTGTTAATTGCATCATTAGCACAACAAACCTGGTGAAAAATGTAAACATTTCGATCAGGCAGAAACTGCAAATTGCAATAGAATGCGTAACCAAGGGTATTGCATGAGTTAACACAGGGATGAAACACTTCTGGAAAGCTTTTGTGCTTTGTCTCAGTCGTCATAATTGAAACTTGTGAAGGAAGAACCATCATGCAGGTTGTTTTTCACACTGTCAGAACATCTCAAAATGCTTTGCCAATTAAGTTATTCTAAGATGTTATCAGAAAACTAATTTTTGCATAACTCATTGCCACTGGGAAAATTTGCTAAGTGCTTAGATAATTGTTATTAGTTAATATTTTGTTTTTATTCACTTCAATTAATTTTCAATTAAATAGTGAACCCTCACGTGGTCTCACCTGGGGAATAGAAGTATTAAAGTAAAACCCATCACTTCCAGCTTTAACCTTAAAATTTGCATTTTAACTCAAGGACGGGGGAGATTAGGACTTTTTTCTGGGTCTCAAGTTTGCACCCAGGGACAAACTCCTTGAGATTTTTACTGTGTCACTCAACATTAATTGGCATGGAGCAGGTCCCCTTACAAAGTCAGAACAGTGCGCAGGCTTCCACAGTTGAAAAATTGATCAGAGGCCTGTGATGACAGGTAAGTAAGCAGAGAGAATGCTTCAAGCTAGATGTGTCCTCTCAGGAGCATTTTCTGGGTGAGGGCACTGGCGATTGCAAAGCAGTTTGTGACTGTGCTTGGTCCCAGGCAGGTGAGAATGCATCTACATCAGACTGGAATGGTGGCCTCAATCCTACTGCCAGGGTCCTGACTGCAGCTAGGCAAGTTTGTTTCTATTCTTTCAAGATGCAGGCATCACTCAAGGCCATAATGGATCCCTAATTTCCCTTCAGTGAGCTTTATTCTCTATCTTTGTGTACACTGTGGAAATAACTCCCAGGATTTTGACCCAATGACATTGAAAGAACAGTGATATAGTTCCAAGGTATAATGGGAAATTATAGGTCACGCAATTTGCAATCCTCTGCCACCCTTTCCCTTCTAGGTTGTGGAGGTCACTTGTTTGTAAGGTGGTCTTGGCCATTGCTGCAGTGCACCTTTTATATAATGCACACTGCTGTCACTGTGCATTGCCGGTAGAGGGAGAGAGTACTTAAGGTAGTGGATAGGGTTGAACAGGCTTCGCCAATTGCTTCATCTTGGATATGGCTGAACTTCTTGTGTGGACCTGCAGCCATGCAGGAGAGTATTCCAAACTTATGAACTCTGCTTTGTAATTGGTAAACAGGCATCAGGGGGTCTGACCTCCTCAGACGTGTTCTTGTAGCCATAATATCTACATGGTTGGTCCAGTTCAGTTTATAGTCAATAATAATCCCCCAGGATGTTGTTAGAGGAGGACCTAGGGGATGGTTATGCCATTGAATGTCAAATAAAAATTGTTAGATTACCTCTTATTAGTAGTAGCACTGTCTCCTACTGATGGGGTGCAAATAACATTTAACTAATAGATCTCTTCAGGCTGAACTGTGCAAAACAGGAGGCCATCTAATTGGCCTAATTGAGGCCCATAATGAGTTAATTGTCCACCACCAGTCTTGATTCTGTCCCTGCAAAAATGCTCAGAGGCATGAATAGCATCAGGGAAACCAGCAGGCAGCATTGATATCTGTAGACCCCATCCACATCCATTTCCCTCCCCATTGCACCTCCCATCCCAAATCAGCCAAGCCTAAAATTTCAGCTCTGTTATATGTCATAATTCAATTGTCTTAAATGAGAGGCAGTTTGGTTCAAGTACCAGTCCGTAGACATGAGTACAAATCCAGGCTGACATTCTCTATGCAGTACTGAGACAGCGCTCCACTGTCATCTCTGCTGACTTTCAGCTGACAAAGAATAGGCCTCTCTATCTATCAGGCAGATATCAAAGATCCTATGACTTTATTGAAGGAAATATAGGAGAGTTCTCCCTGTGGCTCTGACCCATATTTATTCAAAACTTTTCTTGTGTAGATGATCTGAGCATTAGCACATTGTTGTTTGTGAGAATATGCTGTGTGCAAATTGTTCACATTCCTGACATTATAACAAGGACAACATTTTAAAAAGTATTGGATTTTAAGGTATTTTGGAATATTTAAGACAAGGAAAGACTAGTTTTTTTTTATCATGTATAGTATTTTATACTGGAAGAAATCAATATCTTTTCTGAAAAATGGCAGGGGACAATGGAAGATCTGGCCATGATGTTGTCAGAGCAACTGCATTGCTCCTCAGAACTATTGAATCACCCAGGAGACCATTTCTTCACCCTTGTGTCCATTTTTCAGTTGAGAAAAGAAACCAGGCGAATGAAGATTGAAAATCTCCCACCCACACCATAGCTCATCTGCCAACACACAGCTCCCATCCATTTCTACTCTGAAATGTCAGCTTAGATTTAAGTACTGAGTTTCAAACACATGACCTTTAGGTGCAGCTAAGAATGCTTCCACTGAGGCAAGCCTGAAACTTCAGTACAATGACATGATTTGGAAAGCTGCATAATAGGACTGTCAAAGGCCAGCCATCCAGTCACAAAATTCCCAACACATGGGACTGTAGCTATTTAAAAATCAGCCAGAATTTTTCAAAAGCCCATGTCTTTGAATAATGGAATATTGCACCTTCGAAATATTGTAATTATGAACAGTTCGATAATTATGCTTCATTTTTCAAAATATACTCTTCAGCTGAACCATATGAAATGTGCATATTTATCAGGTGTGTTTTTTTATTTTATAAAATAGTGATTCAAACTGGAAATGTTTGAGAAAAACAAAAACTTTTCAAGTGAAGCACAAAGATCAATATTGGGACAAGAATAGGTCAGACAACCCCTTAAGCACCTTCCATCAGCCAGTTGGATCAGAGCTGATCCATATCTTAATCCATTTATCCACTTTATTTCCACAAACCTTTATAACATTAACGAAAATCTATCAACCTCCATTTTAAAATGTTTAATTAACCCAGCCTTCACCCCATCCTAGTCTCATCAACTTTCTGTGGAAGAAATTCCAAATTTCCCTAAAAACAAATTTCCTGATTTCACTCCTGAACATCAGTGCTCTATTTTTAAAGTAATTCACCCCCCTCCTCATTGTTCTTGAATTGGATCGGAAACTGAAATCTGATTTGATAGATCATTTTTTGTTTGTGCTTTTTAAAAAATTCTACAAGGTTTTCTTTCACTGAAGCAGCTCTATAATGCTGCAAATTTGATTTTTCGCAATAAAAACAAAAGTCTATTATGTAAAAGGAAAGATAAAATAGAGTAAGCCAAGCTAGTTCCATAAAATACAATTTAAAAGGTTTTGAAACAGTGAAAATATAATTCTGTTTACCCAAACAGTATTCAGTTACAATACTCAGCCAGAGAGAATTCTGTTCTCTATCATATCTATAGATTTGACTTAACTATTGTTTCCTTTTCTATTTTGAGAATCTAAGTCAGCTTAGACTTTCTCAGCTTCAAACAACCACTTCAGGGTTTTTTTTTAAAAACACCTTTGATATGGTACTTTCAAACTAAAACCCTTACACTGAAGTAACCCATTTCTTAACTAACTTTTGTCCAGGAGAAACTATTTCATACATCCAACTTCTCCAGGATGTTTGTGAAATGAATCAAAAAGCTAAAAATCAAATTGCTGATCCTTCTATCTGAAAACAATCTAATAATGAAAACAGATTCCCATTTGTATCTGTGAACTGTCTTTCTCAAATTGGTTTCAAAAACTTTGGCTAAAGATATAGTGATATGTTAATCATTAAACCCCCTCATTCTGACAGACTAAAACCCTTGTCACTTGTTCAAAATCCAACTCTAAAATGAAATAAACACAAATCACACACTTATTAGGTCTGTAAGAAATATATTTCCCCTCTCTGCTGATCTCACCATTTTGATGCAGCAAAAGACTAGAGTAAAACCTCAATGTTGTTAAGTAGGAAAATATATTTTTTAAAATGTTATCTTTAGGGCAGTGCAATATATTTCCCCTCTCTGCTGATCTCACCATTTTGATGCAGCAAAAGACTAGAGTAAAACCTCAATGTTGTTAAGTAGGAAAATATATTTTTTAAAATGTTATCTTTAGGGCAGTGCAAGTTCAGCACAATTGTTGTTTCGAGATATTGCAGTTTGGTGTTTTAAAGTCTGTCTGTGGGTCAGCATTTATTTAATTGCCCTTCAGAGGTAGTGGCAAGTAACATTTTTGAATTGCTGTAGTCTGTCTAGTGTCTGCACACTCAGTGCAAATAAGGAAAGGAATTCCTAATACTGAGCGAGCAGCAATGAAGGAACAATAAAACATGTTCAATTCATGTGCACACGTGGTGAGGAAGGGATTTTGCAGCAGATGCTGTTTCCATTTATCTGCAGCCTTTGAGCTGTAAGTGACAGAGTTTGTGGGCTTAGGTGCTGCCAAAGGAAGCTTGGGTGAGCACCCACAATAGATCTTTCAGGTGATGCTGACTGCTGTCACATTGTGATGGTTGTGGAAAGAGTTAATATCTGGTGCTGGATGAGGTGCCAATCAAGTTTACTTTGTTTTTCAAAATTCGACTGATTAATAACTTTTTATCCTTCTTGGAGTTCAGCTCAAAATTGCAGCACAAAGCTTGTTTTCTTCTTCTCTTGTAGCGTTCACTGGATTTATTTGTTCTATGTTTGATTCTGTTAGTCTGGAAACTGATGTATGCTCTCTGCTTGATTGTTCAGGCCTGGTTGTATCTCGAACCTTTGGTAAACTGAGAAATGGAGTTGCAAGGAATTGTGCAGATCTTTGTGACTGCAGAGAGATTTTAAAGCTCTGTAAATAAAATGCATTGCATACTCAGAACTTTGATGCTGCCTGACCTGCTGTGCTTTTCCAGCAACACATTTTTAAGCTCTGATCCCCAGCATCTGCAGTCCTCACTTTCTCCAAAAATACAACAGCTCCAGTTATTTGAAAACTGGGACATGCCCGAAGGTGTTCTCTGCAGAATTTGTACAGCAAACAAGACGAAAGCTTTAGCTTCTTTGCTAGCATTAGTTCTGCTATAAGCTGTGTGGAAGCTTAAAGAAGGGTACAACACCAAGTCATTGATCTGGCTGAGACCATGGACCTTAACAAGCTGCTTGCCTGCTCTTGAAAGAGAATTCCTATTTTCTCCAACTTGTATCTGGCTTTTTGTCCTTTTTCTTGGCTTGACACCAAAGCTAGGGGCTTGACCCATTTACCAATTTGAAATGATGTTAGCATATGAGCAGGGGCAGTTGTCCTGTATCACCATACTTCCAGCTCCTCAAACATATTTATGGAATCTTCTCTTAATGGTAGCATAAGAGATCTTGCAGCCATTTTTAATTCCCTGCTTTCAAATATTCTTTACTTCCTCAGCTCTTACAGTCCTTCACATTCAAATGACTTATTTATATCTGGTTCAAAAATGTGATCATTAAAAAAAAAGACAAATCTGAGGATGCTGAACTCCATTTGGTCATTATAACTCATTGGCATTCTTTCTGAAGAAAGTTATATGCCAAACAGTGGCCAGGGCAAACATTTGGATTTTATTCAAACATATTCCTGGGAAAGCTCAGCAGTTCTGGCAGCACCTGTGGAGAGGATGCAGAGGTAAACTTTCAAGTCCAGTGACCTCCTTCAAAAATAGGATGGGTTAAAGATGATGATAGCCATGATGTGGAGGTGTTGGTGTTGGATTGGGGTGGGCAAAGTCAGAAGTCAAATGACACCAGTTGTTGTCCAACAGGTTTATATGAAATCACAAGCTTTTGGAAAAGTGCTGCCAGACCTGATTCTTTGTTTTTACAGCAATTTCTGGGTTTTTTTTGTTTCTGATTTCCAGCATCTGCAGTTTTGTTTTAAATTTGGGTTTTATCCTGTTTTCAGTTCAATTGTGGTACATATATAAATATCCCAATTAAGATTACACAAATTGAGGATGACCGTTGGATTCAGATTAAGGGAATAATGTATACATTAAAAAATGTAAAAGTGGTAATAAGAATACTGAAAGATAAGGTCAACGCTCTACGGAAATATTCAATCATAATTGACAGTAAACATAAAGATAAAACAAATATACAGTTAGAATGCTTTGGTTTAAAAATGGAAACAAAATGAGGCCCAAATGAATTTCACATCAGCTTTAACAATGAGAGCTGGAGATGTGATATCTCGGAGGAGCACTGAGGAAGATGAGAAACGTCAGATGTTCCAGTCTCATCCCCTGACTGTTTCTTATCAGGAAGAAGCTTCCTGTCAGTTAAAGTTCTTTCCTAAGGGAAAACATAAAGCAAACAAAAAAAAGTCTGTCAACTGAGCTCCAAACATTTACCAGAACAAAAGTAAAATAAAAAAGGAGAGACAACTATTCATGGGCCGAATATAAAATAGAATCTTCCTATTGAAGTAAATTTTACATATTTGCCCTGAAACCATGCTGAAATAAGAATTTGAATGCCCTATAGAAGTTGCAGAAAAATCATGAGAATAATTCTAGGGATGATCTACACGGATAAACTAAAGAAACTGGAGCTGTTTGCAATTGAGATAAGAAGAAAAGGAGGGAAGTTGGTAGAGCTTTTCAAAAATAGAGGGATCCGACCAAAATAGGAGAGAAACTATTAGTTGGAAGGGTTGAAAACCAGAGGCCACTTATTTAAAGTAAATGGCAAAGGAGTATTGGTGACATTGAAGAAAACAAACGTATTCAGTGCTGTAGATCTGCAAATGTATTGTCCGAGAGTGTACCAGGGAACGTTTAAAAACAAAAGTGAAAAGTCATTTAAAGCAAAAGATTTGTAAGTATCTAGGAGAAAGTGGAGGAGGTGAGACTAGATTAGAAACTTTCCAGAAAGTTGGATTGGAAAAACTATGGACTGCATAGCCTCCTCCTTTTCTGTAACCATTGAGGGATTTTGACAATTATTTCACATGCTGTGCAATGACCACTAATATTCATTTTGAGTTTAATTCCACCATATTTTGACTGTGTTATTTCTGTCAAGTTTCAGGGAGGGTTTCTTTCCACAAGGGCTAATGGATTTTCTCATGCTATCATTTCAAACTCATCTCATTAACTATCCACGACAGCTCCATAGCCTGTCATCCATTGCTTCAGAAGTAATCAACTGTAAGGCACATTGAGAATATTCTGAGGACCTGAAAGGTGCTATGAAATAAAACACTTACTTTTATAAGTTGATAAATGAATAAAGATGAAAACTGAGCCACAACGTCTTCCTGTGCAGATGCAATGAAATTATGTTGGACCTTTTGACTGTCTCCACTGGATTTCAGTTACCTCAAACACAGCTAAGTAAATCCTTTTGGATGTATTCTTGATTCAGCGGACAGCACTCAATACAGTGAAAAATGAAGAGGTCAAAATGAAATAATAATCTCAATCATTAATCTTTGATTTTGAAAGGCATCTTGATGCAAGGTCCTTTTTGAATCGATTTGCTTTGAAGTAGTTTCCTGTACAATAGCTGGAAAGCCACTGAGCCCAGATGTTACCAGCACCTTGGCACTATATTGTACCATAGCTGGTTTAGGATGCTATTTGTGCTATTTGTTGGCATAATTACCACCAATTAGCATTTTGTTATTAAACTAAATGCAGCCATAATGGATTATTCCTCTGCTAATGCAACAATTATTGAATAATTTAGCAATCCAGATGGACATCATTTCTGAGTGGTCTGGTAAATGGATGGAACAGACCATTAACAACCTGTTCATACACCTGACAGCAATAAAAATATTGGCCAACAAAAATAGGGAAATGCTCATCCAATAAAAATCTGTAAGACTGAAAAGCTACATTAACACAAATGAAGAGGCAATGTTACCTGCTAAGAGGTAATAGCTAATGTTAATGCTACATGGATGTAGACTGGAGAACTGAGCAATAACAAACAACTGACTAGGTGCTCCCAGAAATATTTATGTAAATCAACAGAAAATCTGTTACAGAGCTGCCTTTTTAACCTATAGCACTCAGCTGTCTTCAATAGTGCCATTGTATTACAGTACAGCATCTATCAAATTGTAAGTTTGCTCACTGAAGTGGTCGGTTTGTTCTCAGACATTTTGACACCATGCTAGGTAACATCAGTGAGCCTCTGTTGAAGTGCTGGTGTTCTGTCCCGCTTTCTATTTCTGGGTCTTGGTCTGTTCAGGTGAGTGATATCACTTTTTTGGTTCTTTTTCTGAGAGGTTGGCAAATGGGGTCCAAATCAAAGTGTTTGTTGATGGAGTTCCAGTTTGAATGCCAGGCCTCTAGGAATTCCCGTGCCTGTCTTCGTTTAGCCTGTCGTAGGATGGATGTATTGTCCTAGTCAAACTAGTGTCCCTCATCTGTGTGAAAGGATACTAGTGATTGTTAGTTGTGTCTCTTGGTGGTGAGTTAGTGCTAAATGTATCCTGGTGGCTAGTTTCGTGCCAATGCCATCTGACTGAGCGCCACCTGCAAACAACCTGTACTTCCTACACAATTGCCTCAGGAAACAGGTATTACCACAATGTGTCAAATACAAACCATCTCTCATCACCCTGCAAGCCAAAAGAACTGCAGAACAGAATGGCTGCAGGATGTTATGAGAAATGAAAAATGATGCCTGCAACTGACTCCACAAATACGAATGGGAAATTTTGTGTCATAAATCTCTGTACACCAATATGACTGACCAGGATTGGACAAGTCCACTAGAATGAGCCATCAACACTAAACAAGAGTGGACCAAGACAATGAAAAGACTAGCCCTACAAGAAAAACAGGACAAGCTCACAGCAATAACACAAACAATTTAGAAGCTTGGTTGAAGAACATGTCGGACTGACCACTCTCAGACACTGAAAAAGCCATCCTAGTACAAGGGATTAACTTCAACCATAGGCATGTGGACAAAAGGACTTCCTAGCAGTACTGGAATCAACCCTGAAAGAGAATGGACTTATGGAAGAAATCCAGCAGGCCATCAGACAGACAGTAACATGAACACCAAGCAAAAAGAAAGAAGGGAACACCCTCAACACATAGAAAAGACAGAAATATTGCAATCCTACTGGCAGACAAAGGATGCATGGCCATCATCCTGAACAGAACACAATACATAGAAAAAGCAAACACACGCCTCACAAATACTGACACCTACCAACAGGTGGCGATGGATCCGACTCCGCAGCGAGAAAACTGTTTGAAAAATCACTGAAGAAACTCCATAAGACGGGTGAAATTAACAAGACAGACCTCCAAATAATGAAACCTGAATGATCCAACACAACCGGTTTCTATGGATTACCAAAAGGTACATAAACCAGGGACCCCCCCCCACCACCACCTCCACCTCAGACCCATAGTCTCAGTTCCTGGTACACTGACATACAGATTAGCAAAGGAACTGCAACACAAACTAAAACACCTAGTAAAAAGACTCATGCCACTCCATCCAGGAATTCATGAACAAAGACACCAAGGGTGGAGGGCGATGAGGTCATGGTTTCGTTCGACATGACGGCTCTATTCACATCAATAAATATCACCCTGGCCAAAGAAACATTGACCTTGCTACTAGACAAACCAAGGACACAAACACCAGACAGCATCAACTCCATCAGCAAGGATAGCATCCTCAAGTTTGTAGATCTGTGCCTCACAACCCACTTCACCTTCAATAACAAGACCTACAAACCAAATTAACGAGATACGCATGGATCACCAATATCAGGATTCTTGGCAGAAGCAACCCTCCCCATGATCCGGCCTAAATTTTCGGTCCATTATGTGGCTGGCATCGTTGTCATCACAAAACGGAACAAATTAGAAGAAACCCAGAAATGCAAACATCCTCCTTCCTGGTATAAAGTTCAGCAAAGAGGAAGAGAACAACAGACCCCCCCCCCCCCCCCCCTTCCTGGATGTCACAACAGAATGAAAAGCCAATGAAGAGCTGCAGACCAGTGTCCACAAGAAGATGACACACAGACCAGATGCTCAACTACAGGACCAATCATCCCAACACCCAGAAACGCAGTTGCATCAGGGTATTATTTAAATGAGCCACAACAGACTGCCACACCCAGGAATCCACGAAGAAAAACTTACATGCAACATATTAAAGAACAACGGGTACCTGATAAGCACAGTCCACTGATTCTTATGCAACAAACCTAAGCAAGAAGACACAACACGCCCAGAGACTCTAGCCACACTACCATACATTAAAGTCATCTCCGGGATGACGACCAGACTCCTCCAGCCCCTTGGCATCATGGTAGGTCACAAACCTACCAACACACTGAAATAGTTCCTGATGAATCTAAAGTACCTTGTAACAACAACCCGCAGAATGAACATCATATACAAAATACTCTACAAGGACTGCAACAAACATTACATCGGATAGATGGGCAGGAAGCTAGCCACCAGGATACACGAGCACCAACTAGCCACCAAAGACATGACCAACTATCTCTAATATTCTTACAAACATTTCCCATGCCCATCTTTGCATCTCATGTCACTCTACTCACCAGACTTGGCCTCTCACATCCTTCATGCCAAGCTATGTCCCTTAATCCTTATTCAACTACTGTGTAGAAATAATTAACCTTATAGTCACAAAAAGTCAAGTTTAAAAACTTGAAGAAAAGTTATTTATAACTGAGACTTTCTTATAAATAAACTCAATTTTGTTATGACATCAGATAAACCAAATGCTAGTTTAAACCAGCAATATAGAAAAGATTCACCCCGTGCTGTAATCTGTTAAAATTCATGGCAGAGAGCTATCCCAGGGGTCACTATTTAAAGTAAAAATTAACAACTTTTCTTTGAGTCCAACAGAGAATATTAAAACCAACTATTTACAATTCCTTTCTCTTAAACCTATTTTTAACTTACCACTCTACAATATTAGTCAGATGTTTTTTAAAAACCCTGATTACAATTTACAAAAGAAATCTGTTTCAAAACCAGTCAGCTTTGTCAAGTTTCCTCTGTAGATTTTCCTCTGTAGCTTCTCTCCACGTCGGTTTCGATGTTCTGCTGTGCAAACTCCTTCCCCAGACAGGTACCTCTCGGAGCTCGAAACATCAGTCTCCATGGCAGTTCTCCTCTATGTGTTCAAATGTCTGGTTTTATACCCCAAAACATAGTATTTTGATAATACTAAAGCCAATGAAATGATCCAAAGTTCAAACTTGATTGAATTTTGATATCTTGGGGCATAATTTAAACTGAGTTCAAATTTGAATTGAAGTTGGTTTTGTCTCATGACAACCCAGCTACTCTATTTGAGTTGACCATGTGTTACAATCTTCAGAACACACTGTGCTCTATCAGGTAGTTTTGCTAGCTTTTCTCAAAGGTACAGTACCTCTGCACCTTCATGACAGTTTACTCCAGGCCAACAGAAGTATTAATACTTTATGGGGTCAAGATGGTTAATAGCAGAGACAGCAAGCACCCAGACCACCTTTCCTTGTGTAAGTAAACAATATGCGATGGAGGAGATAAGATAACCAGAGTTGGCAACAAAGCAATGTTTCAACAATTTAATGGATTTCTGATCTCCCAGTTACTACAGTGCAATCACCAAATTATTGCTGTCACCAACATTTGCATCTCCTTTCTTTCGTACACATTTCTAATCATTGTTATAGTTTTGCTTAATTTTTCAATTTCAGACTTTATTAATGATTAAATTTTTTCTATCAAAATAAGAGTAATAATAATAGTACTTGTTGCTACTCATTGGCTATTTGAATAAGTATGATTGAATGTGGAAATCAAGAAATTGTGAACCTTTATGCACTGCTGTACCAGTAGCTTCTCAAAAGTAATATCTCGCAGCCAGGTCCCTATTCAAAGTGTATTAGGTGGTTTGAGGCTCCTGTACTTCTGTGGTAGATACAAAGTAAACTTGCGACTGAACATTTGGACACATCCTTTCAAACTTAGCTATGTTATGGACAAGACCAGACCACTCAAAACATTCTTAAGCAGGCAGCCCAGATCATACCTTTATGATTCGTTTCAGTAAGCATACAGTGAAAAGTACCCGGACCAAGTTTGCTCCGTTAATTACCAGGTTTTAAAACAGAAATATTTATTCATAAAATTATGGAATTAAACACTAAAAACAGATTATAGAATACCCACAGAACTCAGACTATCTAAACTCAACTTAATTATACTGTTCAGAATATACACAATAGCCCCAATAAACAAACCCCTTAAATATAGTAAAAATGAAACAGAAGCTTACAGGTTGAAGGTAGAAGGGCAGAAGGAGAGAGAGTTTAGTAGCCTGTTTCCATACAGCTCACTGCTGAACTGACTTAACTAAAGTTCTGAACTGAACTGCGCAGCTAGAGAGCTGGCCACGCCCCCTTGACTTGTACAGGTTACTTCTGAAACATGAAAGCTTTGGCCTAAAGTCTTATCTATTTACGTATAAACAAAAAGGCCTCCCAATACCCTTTTCATCTCTGTACCAACCCAGCTGTTTTGGAGTCCGGAGTGTTTTACAACCCCTCTGAAAAAAAATCAAGGACATAGTATCCTTGAGAAGAAGGAACAGCTTTTAGAAAAAGGATCAGCTTTGTGACAGGTAATACATTATTTATGGCAGCTAACGTCTCTGACTTTAAAAATTAGTACCTAAATGTCTGAAGTCTTATTCTTTCAGAATTTTATTTCTGTTGGAAATTAAAAGGACAATGTTTAAAAACAAAAGAAAAATACTTTTTATTTGATTACTCTATTTCTGGCAAATCATATTCTTCCTGTTCATTTCTCTGTTCACACATTTTGATTTTAAACCTATCCTCTCTAACTTACAATTCATTATTTAATCCTTATCGCATTAAGTTCACAATCCTTATTCTGATTGGGTAAGGAGATAGACAGTTAATTGCACTGCTCAATCAGGTCCCAGAAGTCCTCCTTCCTTTGCTATCATACTCATTAATTTGCCACAAAGAAATCAGAAAAACTCACATTCATAGATTTGTGTAACTGACGGCACATGCCATTTACTCAGTGTTTGCAAGATTTTTATTTTGGACCAACTGATTTATTAGTCAGGAGTTTAATTTGCAATACTTTCCAGCTGGCTGTTTTGCTTTTCAGTAATTTGCCTAAGATAAAAGTAATTTAACTTCTTGCATTATTAAAATTGGCAAGAATTACCTCGAAAATGACAGCAGGCTATTCTAGTGGTTATGTGCAAGGAAATCCAATCAGCCCATATTTTAATTAAAAACAAATTTTGCTCAGGATATATATCCACCTGTTTTTTTAAAATAAGAAATTGCCAAAGTGTATTTATGTTTTTCCGAGCAGTAAAATCAATCCAAAACTGGCAACAAAACAATACCATTAAACTTGCATGGGGAGTCATTATAAGGTGCCATCTGTCTTCTTCATCTGAAAGGGAGGTTTCTGTTATTCCTGAGCTTCCAAAGTTCATTGGTTCATGGCTGAACCAATCAATATACAAGTTGTTTTTTTAATCTCATGATATATTTTATCCAATTGCTTGCTGATAACATTTTGTATGAGAATCCGGCTTGTAGAATTATAAATAAGTTCAAACACTGAAAATTTCTGATAAATTTGACTGGTAGCTTGTGATTCACTCTTGATCATTCGCACTTGAAATGCCACTTTCCAGAGCTGTGACTCGAATGTTAAAGTATAGATTAAAATTATTTGCGACATGCACAGCAGAAATAAAATACATTCCTCATGTTCTCAGAATTAGCAGATGGGTAGAGCTTTCGGCTGGAGTTGGTGATAAATATTAATCTCCCTTTGCTGTAACAGTACATTTTCCCCTAATTATGAACACAAAATTCCTATAGTATGCAAACAGACCTTTTGGCCCTACAAGTCCACACTGACCTGCCGAAGAGTAACCAATCAAAACCCCATTCCCTTTCCTTATTACTCTACATTTACCCCAAATAATGCACCTAACCTACTTATCCCTGAACACTATGGGCAATTTAGCATGGTCAATTCAACTAACCTGCACAACTTTGGATTGTGGGAGGAAACCCATGCAGACTGTGCAAACTCCACACAGACAGACAGTCACCAGAGGCTGAAATCGAACCTGGTCCCTGGTACTGTGAGGCAGCAATGCCAACCACTGAGCCACCGTGCTGTCCCATAGTCAGTGCATAAACAGACTCTTCAGCCCATGTCAACCAAGTTCCCCAAATTAAACTAGTCCCATTTGCCTGTATTTGGCCTAAGTCCCTCCAAACATTTCCTATTCATGTATCTGTCAAAACTACTTTTAAATGTTGTAACTGTACCTGCATCGAAGACTTCCTCTGACAGTTCATTCCATGTACAAACCACCCTGTGTGAGGAAAATGTACCCTCAGGTCTCTTTAAATCTTTCTTCTCCTCACCTCCAAAATATGCCCTCTAGTTTTGAACTCCCCTACCCTAGGGAAAAGATCTTTATGGTTCACCTTATCTATGTTCATGATTTTATAAACCTCGATAAAAGGTCACTCCTCCACCTCCTATGCTCCAGTGAGAAAAAGTTCCAGCTTATCAAGCGTCTCTTTATAATTTAAAACCTCCGGTCCTGGCAACATCTTTGTAAATCCTTTGTGAACCCTCTCCAATTTAGTAATATCCTTCCTGTAGCAGGATGACCAGAACTGTACACTGTACTCCAAATGTCGTCTCAGCAATGTCCCATGTAACCACAACATGATGTCACAACTACTATACTCAATGGTCTGAGCAATGATGGCAAGCATGCTAAATGCCACCTTAACCACCCGGCTACCTATAATGCAATATTCAAAGCACTATGTATTTGAATCTCTAGGTCTTTGTTCACAACATGACCCTAAGCCTTCTTCACTGTCGACTATACCACCAATTTTGGTGTCATCTGCAAACTTACTAACCATGTTTCCTAAATTCTCATCCAAATCATTTTATCTAAATGACAAACAACAGTGGATCTATCGCCAATTCCTATGGAACACCACTGGTCACAGCGCTCCAGTCCAAAAAAACAACCATCCACAATCACTTTTTGTCTCCTACCATCAAGGTAATTTTGTATCCAATTGGCAAACTCTCCTTGAATCCTATGTAGAGTGTAGCTTTATTGGCTGGAAAAGGACAGCAGGTCAGGCAGCATCCGAGGAGCAATTGACGTTTCAGGCAAAAGCCCTTCATCAGGAATAGAGGCAGGGTGCCTGCAGAATGGAGAGATAAATGAGAGGGGGGGAGGGGTGGGGAGAAAGTAGCATAGAGTACAATAGGTGAATGGGGGTGGGGATGGAGGTGATAGGTCAGGGAGGAGGGTGGGGGAAGGTAGCAAAAGAGTATAATGGGTGAATTGAGGTAGGGATGAAGGTGATAGGTCAGAGGAGGGTGGAGTGGATAGATGGAAAGGAAGATAGGCAGGTAGGACAGGTCATGAGGGCGGTGCTGAGCTGAAAGTTTGGAGCTGGGGTGAGTGGGGAAGGGGAAATGAGAAAACTAGTGAAATCCACATCGATGCCATGGGGTTGAAGTGTTCCGAGGCTGAAGATGAGACATCCTTCCTCCAGGCGTCAGGTGGTGAGGGAGTGGCGGTGGAGGAGGCCCAGAACCTGCATGTTCTCGGCAGAGTGGGAGGGGGAGTTGAAATGTTGGGCCACAGGGTGGTGGGGTTAATTGGTGCGGGTGTCCTGGAGATGTTCCCTAAAGCGCTCTGCTAGGAGGCATCCAGTGTCCCCAATGTAGAGGAGACCACATCAGGAGCAACAGATACAATAAATGATATTGGTGGATGTGCAGGTAAAACTTTGATGGATGTGGAAGCCTCCTTTGTGATCTTCACCCGACGCCTGGAGGAAGAACGCCTCATCTTCAGTCTCGGAACACTTCAACCCCATGGCATCAATGTGGATTTCACCAGTTTCGTCATTTCCCCTTCCCCCACCTCACCCCAGCTTTAACCTTCCAGTTCAGCACCACCCTCATGACCTGTCCTACCTGTCTATCTTTCTTTCCACCGATCCACTTTACCCTCCTCTCTGACCTACCACCTCCATCCCCACACCCATTCACCTATTGTACTCTATGCTGCTTACTCCCCACCCCCACCCCCCTCTCATTTATCTCTCCACTCTGCAGGCAACCTGCCTCTATTCCTGATGAAGGGCTTTTGACCAAAACATCAATTTTCCTGCTCCTCGGATGCTGCCTGATTTGCTGTGCTTTTCCAGCACCACTATAATCGAGACTCTGGTTTTCAGCATCTGCAGCCTTGTTTTTACCTAGTTGAATCCTATGCAATCTAACTTTAATAACCAGTCTACCATGTAGAACCTTGTAAAACGCTCCATGTTGACAATGTCTATCACTCTGCCCTCAAATATCTTATTGATCACTTCCTTGAAAAACTGAATAAAGTTTGGAGCCATTATTTCCATGTACAAAACCATACTGACTATCCCCAATCAGTCCTTGCCTCTCCAAATGCATGTAAATCCTATTGTCATCATGTGGGTGGAACATTTCTCAAACAAAAACAGAAATGGCTGGGAAAACTCAGTGGGTTTGGCAACATCTGTGTGGAGAGAAAGCACATTTAACATTTTCAATTCAGTGCCCTTCCGAATGGATCTCAGAACATTTCAAAATATTTTATTGACTATGCTGTCAATGTAGAAATTCAATTACAGTTAATAACACTGATTCTCACCTCCTGTACGTGTAATACTTTGTCTAGTGCCTTAATGTGGTAAAATACCCCACGGTGCTTCACAGGAGCATGAACAAACAGTGCATGAAACTAAATCACCTCTGGACAGATAACCAAAAGCATAAAGTGATGGATTTTAATCGCTAAAGGAGCAGAGTATGAGACAGGTAGAGATGTTGAAAGATTTAAGGACGGAATTCCAAAGCTTATAGTCTCAGCAACATAGCTAACAAAGTGGACAAAGAAAAGATCAACAGATCAATAACAGACTCAAAATGGAGAAGCATAGAGATTTCAGAAACTTAGAGCTGGAGGTTACTTTGTTAGGGATAGGCTAGACCATGAATTGATTTCAAAATAAAGGCAGAGAATTTTAAAGCCATGGTGTTGTAGGTCATTAAGCTCAGAATATCTGCAAATAATAACTGATCCAATAAATTCGGATGTAAAAATTTTAATTTATTTTTCATTTATCCTTGTTAACAGAATTTCTTAACTATGGTGAGGACATTAATTTAGTGTCAAAGAATTGTTCAACTTTCTTGCATCCCACAAATTATCCCACAGGTCCATCACACATTCACAAAGCTAGCAGTGCCAGTTAGTCGAGCATTTGATGTGTCTTTTACAGTGGGGTGAGTGGAGGCATGGGTGTGGTGTATTAGACCCGCCCACTTTATCCTAAGATGATGCTCACCTGTCATCTGAAATATTGGTATTGAACATGGCACAAAACAAAAAAAAACCCTCTCGCAAACTTAAAAACAAAATCAGATCAGCTTATGGGCTTGTCAACCCTAATATCCAATGACCAGATTTGTTTCATAGTGTTGACTATGTAATTTTCTCTCATTATCAATATTATAAAAATATTGCTCTGAATCCATTATTTTTTAAAACTGTGGTATTCCTTCACCACCACATGGAGATTATCCTCTGATCCTAGACCTCCCCATAATGGAAGCAGTCTCTTTGCATCCACCCAGTTTAGAAATAAGGTTGCCTCGCATTCTTCTAAAAACCAATGTACAATCCCAACCTCTCTTCATAAGAAATCCCCCCTCAGACCCAGAATCAACTGAGTGAATCTTCTCTGGACTGCCTCCAATGCTGGTACACCTTTCCTTTGACAAGAGGATAAGAATTGTTCAATATCTCAGCTGTGGGTCTGACTAATAGTTACAGCAAGAACTCCCTATTTTTTATATTCCATTCTCTTTGAAAGAAAGTCCAACATTTCATTACCCATTGAAACTTTATGGTTCGTGCAGTAGATTCTCCATTCTCCCACTGTGCTGTAGCCTTCTTTCCTCATTTAAGATAACATTCGGCTCTTCTATTTTTCTACATTTTCCCACATTATATTCCATCTGCCAACATTTTTCCAACTCATGTAACCTGTCTATAGACTGCAGACAGTGTCATCCTCATCACTTGTCTTCCCATCTATTTGTGTTATTTACAAACTTGTGGACAGTACATCTATCTCCATCATTCATTTATATTCTAAGTAATTGTGGCCCAGTACTATCCATGTGGCACTGCATGAGTTACAGGTTGTCATCTTGAAAATGCCTCCTTTATCTCAACTATCAAGTCTATATTAATCCTCCTTCCATGATAATATATTGCCTCCAACATTAGAGTCTCTTAACTTAAGTAGCTTTAAGTGTGGTATCTAATCAAATGCCTTTGGAAATATGAGAGCATTACACCTACTGCTTCTTCTTTATCTACATTGCTTGTTAGCTCCTCAGAGAGAGTTGTAATAAGTTTGTCAGGCATGATTTCCTGTTCTTAAAGCCACATTGACTTGGCTCAATCATATTGTATTTTTAAACGCTCTGCTCTTACATTTTCTACAATACACTCAAACTTTCCCATGAATATGTCCCACTAATTAGCTTTATTATAGGTCTCACCAATTTATTTTGAATAATTGCTTTACATCGGTAGCTTTCCAATCATCTAGGACATTTCTAGAATCTAAGGATTCTTGCAGGATTTCAATCACACCATCCAATATCTTTATAGTGACTTCCTCTAAAATCTTCAATTAGATGCAATAAGCTAGTGATCATTCCCTGTTCATTCCAGGTTCCTTGAATGTATGCGTCAGATGAACATTACTGATAGATTTTCCAAGGGACAGATACTAAGTTGGCAACATGTGTCAGCATGGCTTTGGGAAGGTTTACAAGGTTAAATATGGGAGATTATAATACAATTTAGAGAAGGGGCAATTGGAGATAAGCTGCTACAGAGATTGGTAATTGGTTGGTAAATCTGAAACAGTATTTTGGACTAAAGGGAATCTTCCCTGAATGGCAGGATAGGACATGTATTGTTTCCACAAATCTGTACTGGGATTTCACATTTTGAATGCATCTTACAATGACTTATAGGTAGTAGACAGCCATCTATTCTAGCACTAGGGCAAGTAACATTATTACTGGAAATGATATGTTGTAAAGGAACATTGATAACACGGATGGTCAAGATGGCAGCAGTTGGAATAAACTGGGGGAATTGCAAAGTCATCCCTTGGGAGCTAAGAAAGATGGATCTGAATAGCGTCTGAAAGTGAGCTGTTACAAATCGACTGACTGATGAGCTAAAAAATAATAAGTTAAACAAACAAAATAAAATTGTCGCTGCCAGTTCAGTGGGGCTAAATTAGAAATTATTGGAAATGATGCCACAGTTGCATGTTGCTCCAGTTTAGACATATCTGAACAACTGGGTTCAATTCTGAGCAATGCATCAGCGTTAAGGGATGTTGATTGTGGATAGGGTACCATTAATTCATCAAAATGATACCAGGGATCATTGGTGAAACTAAGGACATGTTATGTATTCAAAGCTTGCAATCCCTTGAAAATTAAGACTTAAAGGCATGAACTAATTGAAATCTTAAAATTCAATGAAATGATCTTATGATAATTCAAAGGGAAGGATTAAATCTTCTGATCCGATCATCCAGAAGAATAGGTATGAGCTTAAAATTAAAGTTACACTGTTCAGGCATAATGTCAGGAAACATTTCATTGCACAAAAGGGTAATGGAAATCAGGAACATTCTTCTGAAGCAGCAGTTGAGCTTAGCTTGGTTAAAAAATAACCTGAATACTTAGTGATAGTTATCTTAAGTGGATTATGTGGAAATGACTTCAAAAGCAGGCTGATTGCATAAAGATTAGATCACGTGTGAACTAATTGAAGAGCCGGAAAGGCTCTAGTATAAGAATGGTCTACTCCTGTTCTTATCTTCTCATTTATTTCTAGGAATGTGGATCAGAGAAGGAGTAATATATTTGAGATGCAGATCCACAATGGTCTAACAGAATGGTGAAAGATGCTGGAAAGTCTGAATGACCAATTGAAAAAGTTGTAAATATAAACTACTTTACATCAATGACTGGAGGTAAAGAATTCATCACTGTCAATTGTCCTCGCTCATTGTCTTCTGAGACCTGATTTTATGGAAACATATTACTTTTTCTGATGCAGTATGTCTTTGCACTTTAAAAGAAGCCAAAGAATTTGTCAGTTATACAAAGATATGGTCACAAGGTGTCACTCTGAGATGTCACAGTACAAATCTCCCCCTCACAATGCATACCACAGTCAGAGAAAACGTTGGAATAGCTTTGCAAATCAGATAAATTGGAGACAAGAGGCTGCACAGTTTTTGTGAAGGATATGGTGTTGCTCCAACTGTTAGTGGCAGCTCTATGATGTGGTCAACCAGAAGATCAGAATAAATTTACATTGTGGAAGGAGCACAAGCAATGGCAATGTCTATTGGCAGATGCAATGGAAGGTTATGAGCATGCAAAGAAAGCTATAGTGCAACAATAATATTGCATTATAATTCAAGAGGACATTCAAAACTCAGTATTACTGCAATGCAGAAGTTAGTATATACTGTCACAAGTTAACCTTGTGTGCCATTGCTCAGAAATAGAAGATTATTGATTGGTCATCTCAGGTCCCTCCCTTAGGGTCTGACTGACTGTGAATCTGTGAAATTGTTATATCTGCTTCTTCACAAAATTAGTAGGTCTTCCATTATATTATTTTAGGAAACTCTAGTGGTTAGGTAAAAACCATCAATGTTTTCTAGAGCCCTGCAAATGTTCCATATTGACTTTTTCTCTGCCAGCTGCAATTGCAGAGGAACAACTTAGTAGAACTGATGCATCTCCTATAGCCTTTGTTGTAAAGCTACATTTCCAGTAACACTATTGCCCAACAATAATTAACTCAAATCAAAATGCATAGTACTGTTGTTGCTAGAAATCTGAGAGAAAACAGAAAATTATAGACACAGCCAGATTATGTTAGTATCTTTAAAGATAGAAATGGTCACAGAACTGAAATTCCAACTCTTTTTCACTCTTCAGGGTTGCCTGAGAGTTTTCAACATTTTGTTTATATTTAAGAATTCAACGCTGGAGTAGTATCGATTGACTCCACTGTCTTTGAATCCAGGTGTGCATCAATGGATCCTGATCAATAGTATTTAGTATGTGACTCTGCCATCTTTTGCAGCAATTCATGTTTAGCAAGATTTACAATGATATTGCAAAATTTATGACTGCTACGCCACTCAAAGAACTAGGCAGATCTCCATCCCATTATCAATATTTACTGGAATAAGAACTTAATGAACCTCATTCATCCTCTCTGGCATCATGAAAAAGTATTGGGAAGATCATCTTTGAGTTGTTTGAGACAGTCAAACTTTGGGGCAAAAATTACTAAGGGTTTCCAAGCGATTCAAAAGTCCCAGATAAACATTTTCTTCTGTTGACGCATGTACAAACAACTTAACAGACCTGGTTCATCTACTGCATCTTTTTGTTGATGAGGTTAGCTTTAGCACCAACAAGATGAATAGCTTTACTAATTCATGTCCAGCATCAGTTATCTTTATCACTGGTACCTTGGCTTCACTGACAAAACTGAGTGCCCAGTGGTCCAAACCAAATTGTACTTGCAATTTAATTGCAAGCTAGTTGTGTGATAACATGATAGATTAGATAGAGAGAAATAATTTCCTCTGCAAAAGCTTGAATGAGAGATTGTAAAAATTAGAGACAAGTATTTCAGGGGTACTATCAGGAAGCATCTCATCACAAGAGTGGAAATCAGCAATATTATATGGCTAGATAAATTGAAAACCAAAGGGTGATTTATGTTAGGTTATTGGAGGTGAAGTGAGCGAAGTAGGTTTGAATAAAGATACAGAAAAGAAAGAGCCATGATCTAATTGAACATCTAAAAAGGCTCAACGGGCCGAGGCTTATCAAGAGAAATGGGTCAAAAACAAATTAATATATTGGAGGCGATAATAGTTTTCCAGGGTCACTTAGTTCACTTTATCACTCTGTGATGCAGAATAAAGCCAACAGTGTGGGTTCAATCCTAATATTAACAGGGCTTTATGAATGGCTTGCCTCATCTGGCCCAGTGTTTATGTACTGATTATCCTCAATGTATATGTAATAGTCTCTCACTAATCCATCAGCCATGATCTAAATAAATACCAAAGACACTTGAGGGTCTGAATCCCAGTACTACACATCTTCTGCACTCTCCATTCTTTGGGGCATGGCTGTGTGTAAACCTATCATTGTATTCAAGTGCAGGAAGTTATTGAGCTCAAAATGAATCCTAAGCATGAATTAGAATAGTAAATCAAAACACTTTTTGAATTGAGGGGTCTTTGCATGACATTACACAGCAAGCCTAACCCTCAGCATTGGTGTCACACTAAGATCAGACTTCACAATAGGTTTGGAAGTTGGGTAAAGGTAGACATTTATCTTAGAATTGTTGGTGTTAGTCGACATATCCAAGCTTTATAGGCAGGAGCCTACAGATTCAGTGAAGGAAATGTTGTACTGACTGTTATAATTAATCAAAGATTGAATGTCGTTGACCAGACGATCTGAATAAGTTTACTTTATGAAGGGGAACATGAACAGTATTAACTGTTCAGATGGTAGATTCTTTGGAAGATAGTGGAGATTGAAAGGTTTGTCTCAGCAAGGTGTTTTTGTATCATAAGCTGTGAAAGACATATAGACCTTAGCAATACTATTGCTTCGTGATTCATTAGTGGCATTTTTGTAACAAGTAAAACCCCATGTCATTATCTATAGGTAGTTAGGTCTTTGAATCCTGATTTCTAATGCAACCCCAATCTTGGGTCTCTTCTGAAGTCCTTGACTGTCCCATCTTGCTGCCAGACAGAGTTTGATGCTCATGTCGTTTTTCTGTATTCAACCATTTAACATTATTGGTAGATCTCCAAATTCTAGAAATTGGGCCAAATATATCAATATTTGCTCAATTTATTCTAAAATTCCAAGCACATATTTCCTGATTGCCTATGATTATTGATAAAAATCACAGAACTAGTTTATAGGCTATGACACAAGAACAGAAATTGCTGGAAAAACTCAGATCTGGCAGCATGGGGAGAGAAATCAGAGTTAATGTTCCTAAGAACACGGGTCACTGGACAAGAAATCTTAACTCTAATTTCTCTCCACAGATACTGCCAGACCTGCTCAGCTTTCCCAGCAATTTCTGTTTTTGTTTCTGATTTCAAGCACCAGCAGTTCTTTCAGTTTTTATTTCATATCCCATGACTTTCCTCTTGGCAGTGAGGTATTGAAATAAATGCCTTAGCTCCAACAATACATTTGGCCAAATATGATTCAGCTTCAATTAAGACTTCCGACTGATTCGCTTCACTAATCTCAAACAAAAAGCATCATTCAATGCTGACTTGGCAGCATTGATTATGTGGAGAGGCCAGTGCTACAGCACTCCAAATATAAGAAAACACAGGACCATGTAGCATTGGGACCAATCTTCAAAATAATGGACACAGACAACAATTAGGACTTAAGAACTAGGAGTAGGAGTAGGCCATCTGGTCCTTTGAGCTCACTCTGCCATTCAATAGGATCATGCTGATCTTTTTGTGGCCTCAGCTCCACTTACCCACCCTCTTGCCATAATCCTTAATTCCTTTCACCTTTTAAAGTAGTGTCAATCTTAACTTTAATAGTATTTAATGACGAAGTCTGGACCACTTCATTGGGCAGGGAATTCCACAGATTCACAACCCTCTGGGTGAAGAAGTTCCTAAAACTGCTTCCCCTCTTGTCCTAGTTTCTCCCACTAGTGGAAACATGCTCTCTATTTCTATCTTAGATATTGCCTTCATAATTTTATATGTTTCTATAAGATCCCACCTCATTCTTCAAAATTCCAATGAATATAATCCTCGTTTACTCAGTCTCTCTGCATAGCCAACTCTCTCAACTCTGGAATCAACCTAGTGAACTTCCTCTGCATCCCCTCTAGTGCCAGTACATCCTTTCACAAGGAGACCAAAACTGCACACATTACTCCAGGTGTGACCTCACCAGCACCCTATACAGCTACAACACAGCCTCTCTACTTTTAAATCCAACCTCTTTAGCAATGAAGGACAAAATTCTATTTACCTTTTTAATTGCCTGTTGCATCTCCACACCAATCCTCTGTGATTCATGCACATGGATACCCAAGTCCTTCTGCACATCAGCATGCTGCAATTTTTTTGAACCATTCAAATAATAGTTCTTTTTACTGTTATTTCTACCAAAATGGATGACTTCACACTTATTAATATTGTACTCCATCTGCCAGACCTTTGCCCCCTCATTTAAACTATGTTCCTTTTCAAAGTTTTACACTCTTCTGCACACTTTGCTCTACCTCTCATCTTAGTGCCATTAACAAACTTTAACACTGCATGTGGTCCCCATTTGCAAATCATCTATGTAAATTATGAATAATTGTGGTTGCTACACTGATCCCTGAGGCACATCACGAGTCACCAATCGCCAACCAGAAAAACATTCATTTATTCCCACTGTTTGCTTCCTGTTAGTTAACCAATCATCTATCCATACTAATTCATTACCCACATCTTTATCTTATGCAGCGGACATTTGTGCAACACTTTGTCGAGTGTCTTTAGAAAATCTAAATACATCACATCAACTGAGTCCCCATTGTCCACTGTGCTGGTAATGTCTTCATAGAATTCTACTAGATTAGTTAAGTATGACCTGCCTTTCATAAACCCATGCTCCATCTTCCCAACAGGATAACTTCTATCTAGATGTCTTGCTATTTATTCCTTTTTAACAGATTCAAGCATCTTCCCCACTCTTGAAGTTAATCTAACTGGTCTATAAATTCCCCACTTTTTGTCGACCATCATTATCTTTGCCGTTTTCCAATCAGCTGGAACTGCCCCAGAGTCCAGCTGATTTTGGAAAATTTCCTCAAGTACATTTGTTATTCCTTCCGCCATCTCTTCTAGTACCCTGGGATGCATTCCATCAGAGCCAGGAGACTTGTCTACCTTTAGCTCCCATAAGCTTGCCCAACACCACCTCTTTCATGATAATGATTGTTTGTAGGTACACACCTACCTTTGGCTCCTTGTCAATTTATGGCATGGTATTAGTCTCCTCCACTGTGAAAACCAACAAAATATCTGTTCAATCCCTCGGCCATTTCCTCATATCCCATGACTAAATTGCCCTTCTCATCCTGTAGAGGAACAATGTTTAGTTACTTAGCCACTCCTTTTCATTTTGTCTATTTACAGAAACTTTTGCTATCTTTATATTCTGAGCTAGTTTATGCTCATAATCTATCTTTCTTTTTTTATAGCTTTTATGGCTGTTGACCTTTCAAGTTTTCCTAATTTTCTAGTTTCCCCACTGGTCTTTACCACTTTGTATGGCTACTCCTAAATTGATAGTCTCCCTCATTTCCTTACATACCCATGGCAGATTACCCTTTCTCCTGCAGTTCTTCCTTTTCACGAGTATATCCTTTTGCTGAGCACTTTGAAAGCCATCCACTGCTCATCAACTGTCCCACCATGAAGTCTTTGTTTCCTGTCTACTTTAGCCAACTCCTCTCTCATGCAATGGTAGTCTCCTTTGTTTAAGCACAGAACCCTGGTATTGAATTTCATCTTCACACTTTATTTGTATTCTAAATTTAACCATGCTGTGATTGCTCCTTCTAAGACGATCCTTAACTATGAGGTCATCAATTATTCCTGTCTCAACACATAGGACCAGACCTAGGATAGCTTGCTCCTTCATCTGTTCCATTACATACTGTTCAAAAAAATTATCGTGGAAAAATTCAATGAACTCTTCCCTAAGGCTACCCTGACTGACCTAGTTTGACCAAATCGATATGTAGATTAAAATACCTCATGATAATTGCCATACCATTTTACGGATGTTAGTTATTTCTTTGCTTCTTGCCTGCCCCAATGTAATACTATTATTTGGTGGCCCATAGACGACACCTATCAGTGACTTTATTTTCCTGGAATGTCTCATTTCCACCCAAATTGATTCAATTAGATTCTCCATAGAACATTTATCATCCCTCACCACTGCCGATGGTTCCTTAAAAATCAGTGCTACACCACCTCCCTTACCTTCCTGTCTGTCCTTCCGATAGTCTGGTAACCCTGGATATTTAACTTCCAGTCATGACCATTTGGAACCATGTCTCCATAATGGTTACTAAGTCATTCTTTTGCAATGTGTCGTTAGCATTTGAAACAAGGTTGATGATGTATGAGTAATTCAAGTGCTTTTGGAAAGATCAAATGTAAGGAATTGTGCAGATGGGTGGGCATTGTGATCAAGAATAAAGGAAAGCGTACAGTATGGTGTAAGTTAGTAGAAAGCCAGAAGGAATGCAAAGCTTTTGAAAACGTGCAGAGGATAACTAAAAAACAATAAGGAAGGAAGATGAAATATCGGAATAGGCTAGCTACTCAAGCGAAACAAGGTTGCAATAGTTTTTCAAGAGGTGAGAGAGGCAAGATTGGACATTGGACTGCTGGATAATGAGGAAATAGTAATAGGGAAGAAAGTAATCATGGTGGAAGTGAATAGGTATTTTTATATTAGTCACAACTATGGATGACACCAGCAGCATACCAGAACGAGAACTAAAGTAAAGTAACTATCACTGAGGAGATGGCTCCAGGCAAGCCATAAGGACAGAAGGCGTATAAATTATCTAGGCGGGATAGGTTGAACAGGAGGTAGCTGAGGACATTGGTAGAGGCACTAGTGATGTTTCAGGAAGCATTGTAAATAGGGAATGTCCCAGAGGACTGCAATGCGTCTTACCTAACACTACTAGGGAGTGAAGTAGAAGACAAGAAAATATAGTCCTCAAGGTTTGTGTAAAGGTTTGGAGATTGGGTGCCTGTTGTTGTAGTTGGGGGGTATCTTTCATTGAGCTGGGAAGTTGATTTGCAGATGTTTCGTCCCCTCTGTGTGACATCTTCAGTGATTTGGAGCCTGAATGACAGCCTAAAGGGCAGAGTGATGGCCATGGTCAGGATCGAATATTTTCAGAAAGCAGAGAAACTACTTGCAGATACTGACACCTACCTTTAGAGTGAGTGTGACCCCATGCCACAGCTAATCAATAGAATAAATGAGAAGAGAGTGAGGACTGCAGAGGTTGGAGATCAGAGTCAAAACGTGTGGTGCTGGAAAAGCACAGCAGGTCAGGCAACATTTGAGGAGTTGACTTTTCAGGCATAAGCCCTTCATCAGGAATGAGGACACCAAGGGGGCTGAGAGATAAATGGGAGGGGAGGGAAGGTAGCTAGGAATGTGATAGGTAGATAAAGGTGGGGGTGATGGTGATAGGTCGGAGCAGAGGGTGGAGTGGAGAGGTGGGAAGGAAGATGGACAGTGCAGAGTTGGAGGGTTGGATCTAGGATAAGGTGGGGGAGGGGAGATGAGGAAACTGGTGAAATCGACATCAATTCAGTGTGCTTGGAGGGTCCCAACGTGGAAGATGAGGCATTCTTCCTCCAGGCATCAGGTGATTAGGCTTTGGCAGTGGAAGATGCCCAGGACTTGCCTTGGTAGAACAGGAGGGGGAGTTAATGTTGTCGGCTACAGGGCAGTGGGGTTGTTTATTGTGTCCCCCCAGAGATATTCTCTGAAACGTTCTGCAAGTTGGTGTACTGTCACTTCCAGGATCTCCTCACATACATTTGGGACACCACCCATGCCCCCCTCCTCCTCCTGCTCCATGACTTTCAGTTCCCTGGCCCCCAGTGCCTCACCTTTACCATGGACATGCAGTCCCTGTACATGTCCATCCACCATAATGATGAAGGCCTCCAAGTCCTCCATTTCTTCCTCTGCCACTGACCCAACCAGTACTCTTCCAATGGCTGTACTGGTCCTCACCCTCAACAATTTCTCCTTCGAACCCTCACACTTCCATTAGACCAAAAAGGGTAGTCATGGGCACCCACATGGGCTCCAGCTAAGACTGCCCCTTCATCAGATATGTGGAACAGTCCATCTTACGCAGTTACACTGGCACCATTCTCCACCTTTTCCTCCGCTACATTGATGACTGTATCAGCACCACCTCGTACACCCACAAGGTGGTTGAACAGATCATCAACTTCACAAACACCTTCCACCCCCTCCCCTTCCTTGACCTCTCTATCTCCACTTCCAGCGACCGACTCAATACTGACATCTACTTCAAACCCACTGACTTCCACAGCTACCCAGACTGCACCTCCTCCCACCCCCCCCACACCCCTCATCCTGTAAACATGCTACCCCTTACTCCCAATTCCTTTACCTCCGCCACATCTGTTCCAGGAGGAGCAATTCCACTCCAGAACATCCCAGATGGCCTCCTACTTCAAGGACTGCAAATTACCCTCCCAAGTGGCCAATAATGCCCTCCAGTGCATCTCCTTCACTTCCTACTCCTCCACCCTTGAACCCCACCGTTCCAACTGCAACAAGGATAGAACCCCCCAGCCCCCGGTCCTCGCCTTCCAACCCACATATCTCCGGATGCAACGCAGCATCCTCCAACATTTCTGCCACTTACAGTCAGACCTCACCACCAAAGATATATTTCACTTCCCACCCCTTTCGGCATTCTGCAGAGACCATTCCCTCTGTGACTCCCTTGTTAGGTCCATGCTCCTCACCAATGCACCCTCCATTCACGGCACCTTCTCTTGTCACCATAAGATGTGGCAAACCTGTGCACACACTTCCCTCCTCACCTCCACCAAGGCCTCAAAGGATCCTTCCACATCGAGCAGAAATTCTCCTGCACATCCAAACACCTCATCTTCTGTTTCCGTTGCCCTTGATGTGGTCCACTGTACATTGGGGAGACAGGATGCCAACTTGCAAACCTTTTCAGAGAATATCTCTGGGACACACATTAAACAATCCCACTGCCCTGTAGCCAATCACTTCAACTCCCTGTCCCATTCCACCAAGGGCATGCAGGCCCTGGGCCACCTCCATCTCTGAACCCTTACCACCCGACACCTGGAGGAACAACACCTCATCTTCTGCCTTGGGACCCTCCAATGACATGGAATCAATGTGGATTTCACCAGTTTCCTCACCTCCCCTCCCCCCATCTCATCCCAAATCCAACCCTCCAACTCAGCACTGCCGTCTTGAACTTCTCCCATTTGTCCATCATCCTTCCTATGTATCCGCTCCACCCTCTGCTCTGACCTATCACCATCACTCCCCACCTTCATCTACCTATCGCCTTCCCAGCTACCTTCCCCCCCACCCCCACTCCCCTCCCATTTATCTTTCAGCCACCTTGGGCACCCCATCCCCCAATCCCAGATGAAGGGGAAATTGCAGTCTGAAGAAAGAGGTCATCTGGGATTTTCTGTGGTGGAATTGGTCATCCTGGGAACAAATGTGATGGAGGTGGAGGAATTGGGAATAAGGGTGGGAGGAAGTGGGAGACCCCACCACTAGTGGTGTATTTCCCTCTCTGCCTCTATCATTCCCTCTGTGACTCCCTCGTCCTGCTCCTCAGACCTGCCTGACCTGCTGTGCTTTCCCAGCACCACTCTAATCTTGACAACAAGCACATAGACCTAGACCCAATGTACCAGCCACTACAATGAACAACCAGAACTGGAAACAGCAGGAGTGGAACCAAATAAATTCCAGAAGATACAGTACAGTAGTGCTTATATGATGACGCTACTCCTTTAACAAGGTTATAGTGTCCTTAGCTTTCTCTTCCCCAAAGAGAGGTTGTAAAAGACACAGACTCCTGTGCCCACACCTCCATCCAAGGCCCTAAAGGAGCCTTTCACATCCAAAGTTTTACCTGCACATCCACCAATATCATTTATTGTATCCGTTGCTCCCGATGCAGTCTCCTCTACATTGGGGAGACTGGACACCTCCTAGCAGAGCGCTTTAGAGAACATCTCTGGGACACCCACACCAATCAACCACACCGTCCTGTGGCCCAACATTTCAACTCCCCCTCCCACTCTGCCGAGGACATGGAGGTCCTGGGCCTCCTTCACCGCCGCTCCCTCACCACCAGACGGCTGGAGGAAGAACGCCTCATCTTCCGCCTCAGAACACTTCAACCCCAGGGCATCAATGTGGACTTCACCAGTTTCCTCATTTCCCCTTCCCCCACCTCACCCCAGTTCCAAACTTACAGCTCAGCACTGTCCCCATGACTTATCCTACCTGCCTATCTTCTTTTCACCTATCCACTCCACCCTCCCCACAGACCTATCACCTTCACCCCCTCCCCGACTCACCTATTGTACTCTATGCTACTTCCTCCCCAACCCCACCCGCCTCTCACTTATCTCTCCACCCTTCAGGCACTCTGCCTGTATTCCTGATGAAGGGCTTTTGCCCGAAACGTCGATTTTACTGCTCCTCGGATGCTGCCTGAACTGCTGTGCTTTTCCAGCACCACTGTAAACACAGACTCCAGAACACATGCGTGCCAGGGGGCGGGGGTAAGAAGGAGGCGAGAGGATGCAATAGGGGACGGGGGGGTGAGAGCACGCATGTGCCGGTTTTTTGGGGGGGGGGGTGGGAGTATGTGAGAACGTGCGCGTGCTGGGAAGAGGGGGATGCGGGGGAGAAACAGGGTGACAGAACATGCGCGCCAGGAGGGGCAGGGCGCGAGAATGCACGTGCACCAGGGGGTCAAGACAGATTGTAGTTTAGAAATGAGAACTTACAAGTGCATAAATACACTTTCTGAAGGAATGAAAACTCGAGTTGAAGAGCAGAGAGTTAAAACAGCAAGATTAACAGCTGAAATGGCTGATGATTATAAATTGGTCCATAAATCAAAGTTTGACTTCCCAAATCAATTTCAATCAGTGCACGAAAGAAATTGGGATGGGGGGTGGGTGGGTGGGGGAAGAGATGGGGGGGGAAGAAAGAGAAATCCTTGCGTGGATCTGTTGGATGTGTCCACTACATTTCCAGAGGCAGTTATATTTTGCAATAATCACAGCTAAAAGGATTGTAGACCAATTACTCATTAGATACAGATTACCACCAAAGATACAATCAGATCAAGAGTCAAATTTCACATCGAAACTATTCAAAGTAGTTATGGACGGCTGAAGAATAACAGAATTCAAACCTACTGCGTAACATCCAGAGTTGCGGGGAGCGCTAGAAAGGTGGCAGCAGACATTAAAGATCATGTTGAGGGTTTATCGTCAAGACTATCCAGACGATTGTGCTTTTTGCAATCAAAGATGCACCAAATAAAATCAACAAAATTCAGTCCATTTGAATTAGTTTTTGGGCATGAAGTGAGAGGATTGTTAAAATTGATTAGGGAGAAATTGGTAAGTCAAAATTCAAAGACCACGTATTTGGATTGTATCAAATTTTAGGGAATAATTAAATCAAGCTGGGGTGTTGGCGAGACAGCATTTAAAAATATCACAGTATACAACGAAACAGAAAGCAGACAAAATCAAACATTCGCAATTTTGGTATCGGGGATAAGGTTACTTCCAGTGATAGGTGAATTTTTAAAAGCAAGGTTTAGTGGACCATATCAAATCAAAGGGAAATTGAGTGAAGTGGACTATTTTATAAGGACTCCAGACAGAAAGAAATTTCAGCGAGTGTCATGTAAATATGATTCCCAAATCAATTTCAATCAGTGCGTGAAAGAAATTGGGGTGGGGTGGGGATGGGGTGGGAGAGAGGTGGTGTGGGGAAGAGATGAGGGGGGGGAAGAAAGAGAAATCCTCACGTGGATCTGATGGATGTGTCCACTACATTTCCAGAGACAGTTATATTTTGCAACAATCACAGCTAAAGAGAAGGAAATCCAAAGGAGGCTGTTATTATCAACAGAGGGAAGACCCAAGTTCAGAGGATTCTGAATTGACATTGTCCAATTTAAGTTGAGCAATGAGGAAGTTGTTAAAAATTGGGGTAATTTGAGTTACCTTCCAGAGGAAAATCGAAATGACCTGCAAAAGTTTTATTGCTATTACATGGGGAGATATGTGGAAATAAGCTGAGAAGTACTAACCTAATTATGTATGATGTAGATATAGGAGATTCTGTTCTAATTATGCAACATCCTTATAAGCATAACCCTCTAAAGTTGGCACAGGTTCAAAAGGAGATTGAATGCATACTCCAAGATGACATTATCGATGTGCGTTACAGTGACTGGAGCTCACCCATAGTAATGGTGCCAAAACCAGATGGTGCCAACAGTTACATGAGGACTACACAAAGTAAATGCAGTTACAAAGACTGATGCATACCCAATTCCATGTTTGGAAGACTGTATTGAGAAAGTGGGGCAAGCAACTTATTTCTAAGTTGGACTTGCTCAAAGGATACAGGCAGGTACCCATGTCAGAGACAGTGAAGGCAATTTTAGCTTTTGTAATACCAAATGGACTGTATCAGTTTAAAGTCATGCTGTTTGGTATGAAAAATGCGCCAGCCACATTTCAGACATTAACCAGTAAGGTCATTGCCGGATTACCCAACTGTGTTGAATAAACCCACCATGGTGGGTTTATAATTCCCAGCTGACTTTTTTTTTAACCCGTCTCCAAATTTTAGGCTAGTCACAAACTACCATATGTGAGCTTAATACAGCGTATCCCAATAAAGTTAAAAGAATGTTATAGCTGGTACTCTTGGGTAAAGATTAAATATGAATAGTTGTTCAAGTAGCAAGATTGCAGAAGTGGTAATTCTTGGACAAGAATCCACAGCTTTTGAGTCTTAACAAATGATTGAGAAGAAAATGATTAAAGTGATCTTGGTACTGAATCGGACTTGAGATCATGGCAGGACAGACTGATAGCAAAGACTGCCTCCTTGAATGAACTGGCACAGGATCAAATGAACTGAATGGATTTTTTTTCCTGTGCTAAACTATTCTTTTCTGTAGAACCCAAAGACATTTGAAAGAAAAACTATTAAAATATCAAAAAGGAGAAGGGGAAAGAGAGATGATAAGGCGACAAGAGAAGAAACAAGAGCGCACATAATTTTTGTCTCTGGCCCCGTATGGAGGTAATGCACATTGAAAAATTGCGCTTTGGGAGAGGTAAGTGTAAGTATTAAAAGGGTTTTGTTAGTTAATTTGGATTCATTCCATTTGGTTCTGCATAACTAATTAAAAGTTCAATTTAGATGCTTCAAATTCAACAGACATAAGAAATGGAATTAAGTTAATCACTGACAAAGTTTAGTGATTATTAGCAAATATTAATACAATGATACAATCAAAGACAATGATCAACTTAGCCAATGACCTAAAACTAATCGACTAATGAAGAAAGAATAAAGATAAAGGTCTACTTAACAAGCAAACCCTACAAACTCAATCTCCATACTGTGAGAAAACTTATTTCGTCTCAAAGAATTGACTGTTCACGCTACCAGATATTCATTGCTGTCTTTGATCTTTCCTGTGATTCAGGTTGACGGGTATTCTGACCTCTATCTCCAAAGATCAAATTGATTTCCATTCATTTGGTGTACATAATGATGTTCCTGTGACTCTTTTTTTCTCTCTGTAACCAATTCTGTCCTGGCTCAGAGATAGGGACACTACTATTGCACCACAAGAGCCCTTCATCAATCACACGGCACATCGCTGGTATAGGAATTGGAAAGAAGGTACAGAATAAATTGACCTTTTCCTTTGACTGAAAGAGTTACATCAATAGGTTTAGGTAGTCTCAGCTCTGGGTTTAGATATATGATTAGCCTATGGCACTCAATGGCCTCATATAGGATATTAACTACAGAGTGAGCAGGTATCAAATGTTTGGCATGGAGTTTCCACTAGCTGTCTTTACATCTATCAATGCAACACTAAATCGATTGAATGTTGGAGAATTTTAAACATAAAAATACATTACACTCAGAAATATTTATAAACTTCTACAGGCTGTGACCTTTTAAGTTGGTTCATTTTGCCCTGTCCAGAAAACTAGACATAGTGGGCGGCACGGTGGCACAGTGGTTAGCACTGCTGCCTCACAGCTCCAGAGAACCGGGTTCAATTCCCACCTCAGGCGATTGACTGTGTGGAGTTTGCACGTTCTCCCCGTGTCTGCGTGGGTTTCCTCCGGGTGCTCCGGTTTCCTCCCACAGTCCAAAGATGTGCAGGGTCAGGTGAATTGGCCATACTAAATTGCCCGTAGTGTTAGGTAAGGGGTAAATGTAGGGGTATGGGTGGGTTTCGCTTCGGCGGGTCGGTGTGGACTTGTTGGGCCGAAGGGCCTGTTTCCACACTGTAATCTAATCTAAACCCCCTCTAGGATCAAAGTTGCAAGAATGGTTTCATTCAGAAAGACTTTTTAAAATTACTTTCAGAGATATACAAGGACATATCTTAAACATTTTGGTGTATCAAAACTTAGTAAATTTACTAAGAAATTTTAAGGTATATGCCAATGAAACTTTTTTTTTTGTGGACAGAACCTCTGACACTCATGTTTATTTATTTTTTTATAAATTTAACCCCCACACTACCGCCTAACTGCGGTAGTGCTTATTTTTCCCCAGCACCCATGTGTGTGTGTGCAGGTGTGAGACACAGTGAGAGACACAAGTTGCACGAATCTTTATTCGATTTCCACCACCAGGAAGATAGGAAAACACTCGGGTGGCCAGTGACAAGCAGTGCCCTTCACATCAAAGGGCAATGCTGCCAATGAAACTATTAAATGTAATCAGGTATTTTAGTGGGCAGCATAGTGGCTCAGTGGTTAGCACTGCTGCCTTGCAGCACTAGGGACCTAGGTTCAGTTCCAGCTTCGCTGTCTGTGTGGAGTTTGCCTATTCTCCCTGTGTCTGTGTGGGTTTCCTCCCACAGTCCAAAGATGTGCAGGTCAGATGAATTGGTCATGCTAAATTGCCCATAGTGTACGGTGCATGAATGGGGGAACGGATCTGGGTGGGTTACTCTTCGGAGGGTCGGTATGGACTTGTTGGGCCGAAGGGCCTGTTTCCGCTCTGTAGGGAATCTAATCTAATCTAAATTTTTAAGTAATCTTTAGTGATCCTATATCAAGTAACACTCGGAGCAAAGGAAGGGAGCTCAACTTTGGTGATGATCCCATTTTTGACCTCAAAATTGCACCAGTTTTATATCAATGCTTTCTGCTGGTAAGGGCAAGAAACAATTATTATATCAAGCTCACCAAAGAGCGTGTTTTATTGATGAAATTATATTTTGGTGGAAAACTGAACTATTACCTAAGACAATTATTATGTACATTTTGGGTCTATATTAAAAAGTATACACAGCACCACTGCAAAGGAACAATAGCCACATATATCAGAGACTGGAGAGATAGACATGGGGTCATTGAATACATATCCTTGACAATTTTATTCAGAGGGGAAAAATCTACTTCCCAGACCTGCCTTAGCTAAATGCCAGCCAACCAACCATATGGAAAATTGCTCGAGTATTCCTTTTCCACAAAAGTCAGGAAAAATCCAGCCCCATCAGCTTGAAATCATTGAAAAAATAATGGAAGGTGTCATTGGCAGGGCTATCAAGCCACACTTACACACTGATAACCTACTTGCCAATACTTAACTTCAATTCCATCAAAGGCTCTTCAACTGCATATGCCTTACAGTTTTAGTCCAAAGATGAATTCCAAAGGAAAGGAAAATGTGATCTTTTTGACATCATTTTAAGTTTGACCAAATGCATCCAGAAACCTTTAGCAAAATTGAGGTCAATAGCAATCAGAAGGAAGTCTCTGCATAGGTTAGATTCATAGTTAGCACAGTGGAGGACATTTGTGGATATTGGAGCCCAATCTTCTAAACTCTTGGACACTATCAGAGTACTTCTGTAGGGATAGTACCCTATAATAGTATGTATCCTATGGCCAAATGCCTTCAGTTGCTTCAATTATCTTCAATTAACAAAAGATCAGAATGTGGATGTTCTCAGACTGTTGCATGTTGATTGTAATGATACAGAATTTAGATAGTGAAGCAGTGTGCACACATAAGCACTAAGAACAGAACAACATTCAGGATGGATTGTTGAATGGAAGCTAAAAGTCACATCCCATAAATGCCAAGCAATGACCTGCTTCAATGAGAGAGATCTAGCCACCTGTCCTTTACATTCAATGGTATTATCATTGCTGAACCCTCCAGCAACAACATTCTGGATTTTATTGTTAACCCAAAACTGACTTGGATGAATCATACAACCACTGAGATTACCAGAGCGGTCAGAGGCTGGAAATTCTGCATTAAAGGGATTCATCCCCTTCCTCTTGCAAAGCCTGATGACAATCTGCAAGGCATAGATCAGGAGCATGAAGGACTGCTCCCTGCTCGTTTGGACAAGGTCAACTGCAACAACACTCAGAAGTTGAAATCATTCAAGACAAAACAGCCTGCTTCATTAAAACCCCATTCACTACTTTTCTATAATGTCAGTATGTACAATCGACAACTTGCACTACAGCACCTCACAGAGGTTCTTTCAGGAACTTTACAAACCCATGATCTGTACTATCTAGAAGGACATAGGCTGCAGACATATGAGAACACCATCTCCTGTTCAGTCCTCTCCAATTCACACACCATACTGATGTGGAACAATGTCACCATTGTTTCACTTTTGCTTTCCTTTCTAACACCACTGTTGGTGTAATTCATTTAGGGATTGCAGCAGTCTGACTGCCATTTCTTTATTGCAACTGGGGCTGGCAAATAAATTACAACTGGCCAATGATATTCGCATCTCCCCCCCACCCCACCCGCCCCCTCCAAAAAAGTGTGTCTTACAAATTAAAATGGCATGACTGGGATAACTACATGCTCTGATGGAATGAAAAAAAATTGCATTTATATAGCACCCACCCTGATCAGACATTTCAAAGGCATTACAGCCATAGAAGTAATTTTGAAGTCAAGTCACTGGTGTAATCTGGGAATGCATGAGCTAATTTGCTTACAGTGAGGACCCACCAACCCACAATGTGATAATGACCAGATAATCGGATGTTGGCAATGTTGATCGAGGAATAAATATTGGACAGGACACTAGATATAGCTCAACTGGTCTTCTTCAAAATGGCGTCTGGGATAAGTTAAATCCACCCAGGTGGGGCAAATAGGCCTTCAGTTCAATGTATGATCTGAAAAGATGACACAGCTGTGCTTCAGTACGGCACTGGAATATCATCCTTGATACATTTCTTGCATGATTTGTGGCGGAACTTGAACCCAGAGCAGTCCGGCACAGAGGAAAAATTTCTATCTACTGAACCATGGTTGACATAGCGAGAGGTTTCCCACATTTTGTGTTTTATTTTTGCAGTTAACTGTGTGAAAGGGAAAAATACTGAGTAACACTCAGAGATTCCTCATTGACTTTTACTGTCACCATAAACTAGGTGACATTAACATGGGATGTGTCAGCATCAGGGCCTGCTATAAGCAAGAACTCTAATTTGTATATTGTAACGTCTCTTTAAAATAACTCTAGTGGCAGGTTGAACAGCCATTGAGCAGCCGGAGGGTTCAAAAGTGCACACTACCTGCCATACTAGACACTTTGGCTCTTAGTTTGTGTATGTAAGTTGAATTTCTAGACCATCACATTTCGACATTTGAAAACAGGTCTCTGACAATGATAAGGAGTCTGATTACACTGCTGTTTCTCATTTTAATTAATTGATAAGGAAAGGATTACATAGAAGCAAGAAACTGATGAGCCATTGGGTAATTTTGCCCACAGGAAATAGGACTGATAGTTGAAATTATTTCCCCCCAGAAGAGCAGAAGATTATTCAGTTTATGATAGAAAAGCATATGTCAGATAGAGCTAATGTCCAATGGCCAATATCATTAATTATGCAGAGGGCAGATCTGAAAAAATCGTTTAACACAAGCAGGAATGACTGTAATAAAGGGAATTGTTTCAACAAAGCTAACTTGGGAAATCAATAGAATTGGGAAAATAGGGCCATGATATGAACTCAGTCAACTGTAGACAGCTTTAAATTGCAGAAAAAAAGAATCATTGCCACATCTTGGTTCTAAAATTAATACTGAGCTTATATTCCACACAAATTGACCCAGTTGTGGCTCAGGTGGCTTTGTCGTATGGATATAAACATATAATTTTCTCCTCTTTCATAACAAAAAAATCTACCCAATTTCTCTCTAAAATTAGTTATTTTAAACCTTTGCTGGGGCAATTTAATTATCTTCCTATAGTCTAGGGTAATGAGTTCAAGAACCAAGAGAGGGATCAGTTTCTGAAGTTTATTCAAAAAAGGTTTACTTGATCAGTGTTTTCATCCAAACAAGGGATATCAGATGAATGAGGAGGATCAAGTGTCATTTAGAGATTATAGTATTATCATTTTTAGATAGTCATAGAAAGAGCTCAAAGAACAATCAATATTTAATTTAAAAAATAGAATAGGGCCAATTTCAATATGGTGAGAACATGAGACAGAAGGAAATTGGAATCAAAGATTGATAGGAAAAACTGCAATGAAGCCAAATCTGTGTTTTAAAGAGCAGATGGTTCAGGTACAATTGAGGTAGATTCCAACAAAGGGAAAAGAGATGGCAAGCAAAGCCAAACATCCCTAGATGAAGGAAATCAGAGCAGGCAATGAAGTAGTTAAAAGGGATGTGTCTGAATTTATTTTGATAATACATATAAAAACCAGGCTGAAGAGAGATAATTCAGATGGTAAATGAGAAGAAAAATATGAAAGGCAAAAGAGAGAGTGTGAGAAGACAGTGGCAGCTAATATAAAAAGCAATCGAAGCACAGAACAATGAGCACAGGGCTTGGGATGCCATGTTTCATCTGTACAGGACATCGGTGAGATCACTTTTAGACTGGTACATATAATTCTGGTTGCCCTTCTATAAGAAGGATATTGTTAAACTTGAAAGGGTGCAGAAAAGATTTGCAAGGATTTTGATGGGACTGGAGGAGTCGAGTTATAGGGAGCAGCTGAATAAGCTGGACCCATTTTTCCCTGAAGTGACAGAGGCTGAGGGGTGACTTTATAGAGGTTTATGAAATCATAAAGGTCATGGATAGGGTGAATAGCTAAGATCTTTTTCCTTGGATGGTGGAGTCCAAAGCTAGAGGTTTAAGGTCAGAGGGAAAAGATTGAAAATGGACCAGAGGAGCAACTTTCCCACGCAGAAGGTGGTGCATGTATGGAACGAATTGCCAGAGGGTTTGGTGAAGGCAAGTACAGTTACAACATTTAAAAGGCATCTGGATGGGTATATGAATAGGAAGGGGTTAGAGAGATATGGTCCAAATGCTGGCAATGGGATTAGGTCAGATTGGGATATCTGGTCAGCGTGGATGAATTTGAGCAAAGGGTCTGTTTCCATGCTTTATAACTCTATGATTCTATCTTCCATGGGCATACAAGTAGCAAAAAGGTAGCAAGGGGAGGTGTGGGGCTGATTTGTGACTGGAAAGAGGATGTATGCATGATGGCAAGCGTAAGCACTGAAGAAATTTTAGAGGGCCCTGGGCAGACAGGTCTTAAATCTGCCCCTTAGAACTCTAACTTGTTGGAAAATTACTGCACATATATCCGAAGGGTTCCAGTGTGTATCAGTGCCAAATGCTATCAACAATTTGCTGTTGTTGTCATCCAACAATCACAACAGCAATTTAATTTCTCCTAAATCCTGGAAGAAAACAAAGTTTCCCTCAGGTCCTGTTGAATTGAATGGCAAATGAACATGTTTTATTTCCATTTCTCAGCCACAGCTGGCCAGGTTAAGAAACTGGCTGGCTACAGGATGGGTAAGCTAGTGGCACCAGTTCAATGCCAGGGTGTAGAAGAAAAGGAAGTGTTCAGAAAGGCTGGAGTGAAAGAAATGTTAGGAGAATGCAAAAGATTACCGATCGGTAGGAATGTTGCAGCTCCGAATGGAGCGTCTGCAATTGCAGGATATCAAACAATAGTTTTCAGCTATCTTACTATCTTTCAATTACTATTTTCTTAAGCTTAAAAAACATCCAGAGCCAGTGTTAAATTTAACACGGATGAACAAAACCTGAAATCTGAGGAATGCAGTTTTCTGGTCACATTTAAGGGAATACCTTGCTCCTGTGAGGTGGTGTGTTATAAATGACTCAGGAAGCATATACTTTTACATGCATGCTGCTGTGGTAGAGGCACCGATTCTCCCACTTTATCAGTGAAAAGTGTTGGAAGCATTTGGAAATTGATACTCAACCAGTTTGACCACATTATGCATGCAGCTTCCTTTGCCAAGGCTCAAACTCAAAACTTCTGCTTCACAGATAGGGATACTAGGTTTTAGAAGTTCGTTCATGGGATGTAACATTACTGAATAGACCAGCATTTCTTGCCTATCACTAATTGCCCCATTAAGAGATAACCCACATTACTATATGCCAGGAGTCATACCTAAGCCATATCAGGCAAGGGTATAAGATTTCTTTCCCTAAAGGGCATTATTGAAACATATCAGGCTTTTTTTGGCATTGACAGTGGTTACTTAGTCTCCATTAGAAATGATTTCTTTTTTTAAAATTCCAGATCACTTTTGAATTAAAAATGTTATTGTCTCCCATACTGGGATTTGAATAAATGACCCCAAAACATTAATCTAGGGTTCTGGTTTAGTCGTCCAGCAAACTTACCACTTTGCCATCATCTGCTGCACCACAGAACGTTCCTCCTTGTACCAGCTCATTTACAAACAATTACCTGAGCTAGAAATTGGTTGAAATTGGCTTTGAACTTTTAAAATTATTTTTACATCCCAACCCAAACCAAAGTCATGAAGTTTTGCCACCTAACATTCACAATGCATTTACTTGTCTTGGATGGAGAAGCATCCTGATGTCAGAATTGCATTTGAACACCAGTGTGTACGCGTGCTTGAATTTTACTATTAACCCCAAGGTCAGTTCTGCAGAAAAGCTGCTTTCTATTTGTGTGTATGAAGAACACAAGTTATGATTTCACTACAAATTGCAAAAGAAATCAACCCTTACATTCCTTTTGCCAGCAATTCAGAATCAAGGGCATTCTTCAACAATTTCATTTTGTTGCATTTGAAGGCCAATTTGATTAACCTTTTGAGCCTGGATTTGACTATGGATATGCCTTTCACACACGAATGATTAGACCACTTGGAATGCAATTTGAAAACTGAAAACCAAATCAGGAAATTACCAATTTTTGCTATCTCTCACTTTTGAAACAAATTATTTGAGATGTTGATGATCTCACACTGACCTTTGATTGGGACTAATTGGTTTTATGGACACAGTACCAGCCAGGAGCATCTTAATGCATTGACTCAGGGTAACTACAAGGAACAATCGATAGTCATGCAAGTGTTACGACTGCTGTATCAGTTTGGAAGTGCCTAAGTCCATCTGTCATCCACAGGCCATCACTCCACACCTAAGTGGCCATTATAAATGAATCTGCCCACAGAAACAAGCCATGTTGCCTGAGGAAGACGATATAATTGACATCTTACTTCTCCAATGTAAAACACTTATTCAACCACAGAGACAGTGAAAAGATGATCATGAAACATTCCACTATGACAATCCTCATCTCCAATTTAGAAGAAAAAGTATAAAATGGCATTGAAGGCAGAACAGAAGCAGATAGGCAAGAATTGAAAGAAAAACAGGAAGGAGTTGTAAATTAATATGGGTGGGATCTTACCAGGCTCTGTGAGACATGTCCTATAGGGAGGAGAAGGGTAGAATTGGGTGAGATTTTTTAGCAAGCTCCATCTCAATCGTTTAATAATGTCACCATATCTTGTTCATTTTTCAAGTGAGGTGGCAAGATTTGCATTTGGTAGCAACAAGTTCTGAAATGATGCTCTTCATAGACTGCAAATGAAGTGGTTAACAAGCCAACCCACTGTACATATTAGCCATTGGGAAACCTTGGCACGGAAACAAAAGTGGGTTCTGAGGGATGTCGGGGAGATGGTGCTTACCTACCCACTTGCTCTAGAAACTAATCATTGTAATACTATAGCAAGGACACCGTTTGCTCAGGTAGGCACCCAGCTCATGGACTGAATTAGGCTGCATCACCAGGCTCTTCACTTGTCCAAAGACTCCCTTACTGATCTAATTGGCCCCTTGCAGCATTCTTGCCTTGTCTTTGTGTGAATTGTCCCCTCACAGCCAGGTTAATGTTAGATTTGTCTTGTTCTGCCATTTAACATAGACTCAGTCAGTGAGTTTGGCAAACTTAACAGCATGTCTCAGTCTAGTCAAGGGGGATCGTGGAATAGCAAGTCAAGGACAACTCCCAATTCCAGCCCAGACCTTGATTAAGGCAGTGTCAGGATTTTCTTCTGATAACGGGTGAATGATGGATAGCCCACGATCCATTTTGACACTTTCTGCCCTAATGTGTACAGTTTTTCTTCCTTGAATAGGAGAGGTGGAGAAATGAAAATTGATAGCACAGCAAATACTGTTGGTGCGTGAGAAAGTGTTTCAAGCAACTGAGTAGGTTGTGCAAGATATGTGGTGTCTCAGGTCAGGAATTTGAGGGAAAGTGGGGATGATGTTACATGCATGAGTGAGAATGGTAAAGAATGATTCTTGGCGGGAGATGGGTTCAGCAATAGGAGTGTGAGGTATCAGAGAGAATGGTAGCACTTTGGTTGCTGTAATGGAGAAGGACACTTTTTCCTACAGTGCATTCCTCTAGATGGCGGAGACTGTTCTAACCTGGTGGGCGGTCTCCAATCTGGCATTGTCTGCTATCATGGCATCCACAGCTTGTCCTTGGGTTGTGGAAGTACACCCTGTGCACCACAGTAGGACCTCCGGGGCCCTACTTGCAAATTGGGGTATAGATTTCACCCTGTATATCTTTTCTGGGGAAAAAGGTCAGGAACTGTCCCAGTGCATAACTGGCTTTTGAATATGGTGTCAGTGTCAGGAATGCTGGTCAATTCTGGGATCTCCAGAATTGCTCTGGGGAATGGTATATAGTAAGATGGAGCAGAAATTGAACATGACACTTGCCATAAATGCCAAAATGCCCATGAAGACAACAAGTTTGGTTAGGTATAGTGATAAAAAAGATCATTATCAAACTTGATGCAACTCATACTTAGCCAAAAATCTATAAACATTCCACTTAAATTTCTATTCAACCAGAAAAAAGGGTATTTTCAGAAAACCACAAACTTACGTTTTGTGGTTGCCCGAAGTTCAAAATAATCACTTTGAGAGAAAATACTTCTGTATCTGTATCTGGTCTTTAGAAGCCTTAGCCTTTGAAGTCTCCATGTACCGGGTAAATTTCTGCAGTGCAGAAATTCACCAAATATCCTCCAACAGCATTTTTCAAACTCATGACCACTTCCACCAGGAAGGTCAGAGCAACAGATACATGGGAACACCACCTCATACAAGTTTCGCTCCAAGCCACTCACCATCCTGACTTGGAAATAGATTGCTATTCCCTCACTATCATTGGATCAAAATCCTGGGATTCCCTTCCTAATGGCATTGTGGGTCAACCCACAGCAGTTCAAGGCAACAGCTCATCATCACCTTCTCAAGAGCAACTGGGGATGGGCAATAAATGCTGGCCAGCCACCGAGGCTTACCACCCAAGAATGAGATTTTAAAAATACAGCCTGTCAATTCTGCTTTTGATCTGCAAGCTGCACACACAAAACTCATTTGCTGTGATGCATGCTGCATACTTGCATCGTCTCTGGCTCTTAAATAAACCAAGCCATGGAGTTAATTAGCCTCTGTTGAGTAATAGATTATTGGACCATTATCACCAACATAAATGCTGCAGCATTTCAGATTTCACCATGTATGCAGAATGACACACTGGTACATGTGTTTCACTAGCAAGTGATGCACGTATATAATACCATAGTTCCAAACTTTCAAATAACAATGAAATAACATTTGTGTCACAAGTTCTATATAATTAAAATCTATACTTCAAAACCTTACTTTGCAATTGCAATTGATGTTTGCACTAACAGAAATAGTATCTTTCATAATCAAAAGATAAACTCACACTATAAATGTTTTCTACAATTTCAGCTATCAAAATCATGGCCAATTGAATTGTTTTCACTTGAAGTCTAGTCACTTTTGTACAGAAAGTAGTATTTGTGCACGGCAAGGTTCCACAAAATTCCACTGATAACGAGAAGGCAAGACTACGCAGTCAAAGCCAGTTTGTACCCAATTGTGTGCAACACCCATTCCCTTCAGGTGGAGGGATCTTATAGTTGAAGTAAAGAGTTGATGAAATGTGGAACTGGTTAAAGCAGAGCAGGTCAAGCAGAGGAGCAGGAGAGTCGATGTTTTGGGCAGGACCGTTCATCGGTACTGGGATGGGGGTGGGAAGGGGAGGGGGGCTGAGAAATAAATGGGGATTGGGGAGAAGGTAGGTGAGAATGATAGGTGGATACAGGTAGGCGGTGACAGACTGGTCAGTGGGAAGGGTGGAGCAGACAGGTGGGAAGGACGATGGACTATTTCGGTCAGGTCAAGAGGGCAGGGTGGAGAGGGAGGACTGCACTTGGGATGAGGTGAGAAGTGGGGAGATTTGGAAGCTGGTGAATACTATGTTGAGGCCATAAGGTTGAAAGCTCCTAAGGCAGAGAAGATGAGGTGTTCTTCCTCCAGTTTGTGTTTAGCCTTTTTTGATGGTGGAGGCGGCCCAAGATAGACATGTCATTGGGAGAGTGGGAGTAAGACGCAAGATAAAATAGAAGATACCCTTGTGTTGAACAAGTAGTATCGTACTGCATGTTTGCAAAACAATACAAGTCACCATTGATATGATTGACAATTGATCCGGAGGTTATAAAGTGGAGCTGGATGTTGAGTCTCATTCCTTCATGATACTCAGCTGTTCAGCCCATACGTCCATGTGACAGCATTGAAGTAGGTCGTGTTTAACATGTTCCTCAGAACTAACTCTTCCTTGATAAAACGCAGACTATTGGAAATTGTTGGAAAAGCTCAGCAGCATCTGTGGAGAGAAATTAGTTCTGAGGAAGGATCAATTAGAGTCATAGAAATGTACAGCACGGAAACAAACCCTTTGATCAACCTGTCCATGCCGACCAGATATCCTAACTGAATCTGGTCCCACCTGCCAGCACCCGGCCCATATCCCTCCAAACTCTTCCTATTCAGATATCCATCTAAATGCCTTTTAAAGTGTTGTAATTATACCAGCCTCCAGCACTTCCTCTGGCAGCTCATTCCATACACATACCACCCTCTGCATGAAAAAGTTGCCTCTTAGGTCTCTTTTATATCTTTCCCTTCTTACCCAAAACCTATGCCCTCTAATTCTGGACTCCCCCACCCCAGGGAAAAGACTTTGCCTATTTATATTATCTATGCCCCTCATTATTTTGTAAACCTCTATAATGTCAACCCTCAGCCTCCGATGCTCCAGGGAAAACAGCCCCAGCCTGTTCAGCCTCTCCCTATAGCTAAAATCCTCCAACCCTGGCAACATCCTTGTAAATCCTTTCTGAATCCTTTAAGTTTCACAACATCTATCCGATAGAAAGGAAACCAGAATTGCACACAATATTCCAACATGGCCTAACCAATGTCCTGTACAGCCACAACATGACCTAAAGCTCCAACAATTTCTATCTTTGTCTCTGACTTACGGCATCCACTGTTCTTTCATTTTTCAATCTCTTTATTAGCACTAGTTGGGGGGTGGATTTTTGCCAAAACACTGAAACATACCCTGGCCCTCCCTCAATCATGCAATCTCAGCCAAGATTTTGTGCTCATTTATCTGAAGTGGACCTTGAACCCACAACCTTCTGCTGCTGTGATCTGTTATAAAAGACAATTTGGACCTGAAGGACCAGAGCCATAAAAGCAGAAGTAGACTATTTGGTCTGAGTCTACTCTACCATTCAATGAGTTCATGGCTGATCTGATAATAAAAGTAAAAGACACTCTTGCATTTTGAGCAAGCTGGTGAAATGGTCATGTTTCCTTTCAGTTAACCCGCAATACAAAGCATCTTGAAATCAACTGCTCATCAATCACCCATCAGTGCTACCAACACCATCCGACCGAGTGGAATGTTGGAACCATTATATATTCCACATAACTAATCCATAGACTAATCTTTCTGGGTCTTTTAACTCAGAGTTTTCTCTTGGACTCATTTCTTTTTGCTAATCTGCCTGTACGTATGTGTTAATTTTTTTTAGTGTTCAATTACTAATAAACTTATGCTTTTACTAACTAAAGATAACTTGAGTAAATTGACTCCTTTTAAAACAAACTAATTTGTTCTGGAAAAAAAAGGCATGCACAGTGAAGGAGCCTTTCTAAAATCAACTTACTCCTAAAAACCATGGCAGAGAGTGAAAAGGAGCCAGTTCATCTCCTTTCATTTACATGCTTGACAATTTGGGCATGCAGTCTGGAAGCGTAATGAATTGAAGAACCTCACAAAGTTATGAATAGCAAAGTTACAATAATACCACGAATGGAACCGCCGCTGCTACCTGGAACCCAAGGTCTGAGAAAGGGTAGGCGGACTTGAAATGTTAACCCTGATTTCAATCACAGATGCTGCCAAACCTGCTGAGTATTTCCAGCAATTTGTTTTTCTTTCTGATTTCCAGTATCCACAGTTCTTTCAGCTTTTGCTTGGATCCCATTCTTGGTTCTGATATTGCCTTGTATTTCCAGACTATTCTAGTCAGCGAATTAAAAGTGTCAATTCTGTTATTTATTAGCAACAGGGCATTTTCTTGGATATAGTTAGCAACTCTTGTCCAAATATAAAATTCTCATACTATTTGTGGAACAGTTAGTAGCACACAGAAGTTTTCTATTTAGCCTGGTTTCATAAGAGAATGTCTAAAATGGTGGATTGTCCCCACAGGGAGATTAAAAGCAGTATCAGATAGCCTAATGTTGTATATCCACCACTGAACATTGGACTCCTGAATATGCAATTGATCTGCAAAGCTCAGAAAAAAATTCCACCTGATTGATCAATTTTCAAATATACAGTTGTGAATTCTCTTTTTTTGAGCATGAGGCCTGATTCAATCTGACTTCGTAGAATCCCAGTGTGGAGCAGGTTATTTGACCCATAGAGTCCACATGACCTGCTAAAGAGCATCCCACTCAGACCCACCCTATCCCTACATTTTCCATGGCCACTCCACTAAGCCTGTATATCTTTGGACTATGGGGGGGAGGAAATCTGCACAGACACTGAGAACGTGCAAACTCCACACAGGGTCACCCAAGATTGGAATCAAACCTAGGTCCCTGGCATTGTGAGGCAGCAGTGCTAACCACTGAGCCACCATGCCACACTTTGGAGGGAAATGTAATGATTTTGAAGGGACAAAGCCTTACCTCATAATATGTCAATCGACCACAAACCCTGGCAAATATAGCTTCAAATGACATCTAACCTTATTAACTCCACAATAAAGTAAATCATCAATTCATTTAAATGCTTACTTGATCAAATTTGGAGATTCACAAGATTCTCGTTAACTTTTCTCTATTACACAACCTTTCTTTTTAAAAAAGGTGTATTCTTATACTGGAAATGAGTAAGGAGAAGGTCTCCCCTGTGTGGGTTTCCTCTGGGTGCTCCGGTTTCCTCCCACAGTCCAAAGATGTGCAGGTTAGGTGAACTGACCATGCTAAATTGCCCATAATTTAGGGTGTAGGTTTGCTCGCTGAACTGTAGGTTTGATATCCAAATGTTTCATTACCTGGCTAGGCAACATCATCAGTGGCGACCTCCGAGTGAAGCGAAGCTGTTGTCTCCTGCTTTCTATTTATATGTTAAACATATAAATAGAAAGCAGGAGACAACAGCTTCGCTTCACTTGGAGGTTGCCACTGATGATGTTACCTAGCCAGGTAATGAAACGTTTGGTTATCAAACCTACAGCTCAGCGAGCAAACCTACACCCTAAACCTCAACCTGAGCTACAAACCTTCACAAACTTTGCAATTGTCCATAATGTTAGTTGCATTAATTAGGGGGAAATGAGTCTGGGTGGGTTACTCTTCGGAAGGTTAGTGTGGACTTGTCGGGCCAAAGGGCCTGTTTCCACGCTGTAGGGAATCTAATCTAATCTAGTCTGTGCTCGTGTGCACATTAAAAATTACAACTTAAGCTAATCACACAATCTCTTCTGCTCATAACATGACCTAATCCTCGAATCAGTAACCAGAAGCTCAACTTTATGCTAAGAAGAAAACTATAACGTAAAATTATTGTAATTGACTCAAGTTAAATTGGGGGCATGTTGATAAGTCTGGTATTTATTGCCCATCTCATCCTCCTCGAGTGGTTTGACAGAATGGCTTCCTATACACAGTAGGATTTTTGATAATCTATTCATGGAATGTGGGCATAGCATTTATTGCCTATCCCTTATTGCGCTTGCAAAATGTGATGATTAGATATCTTCTTGAACTGCTGCAGCCTCGTTCAGTGTCAACCCTATTGATGTGGGACCTAAAATTGCATCTGAATGTTTATACTCTCCCCTCACATTTCATAATTTCAATAATATAATGAGCATGCCTTTTAAATGTACGCTTACATACTGAGACATAACAGTCAACAAGAAACTTGAACAGGAAATTATGGCAAACATTCACCTGACAAGGTCTGAGAGAGAGAGATTAGGTCAAAGCTATAGTGATAACAGGGTGAGACAACACAAGTTGAGGAGATGTAGGCTAACAGTGCCAAGTAGACACTTGAAACGTTGATGACAAGATCAGTGAGCTCCTTCAGCTTTATAGCTGGTTGGTTTCAGAACTCAGTTACAACTGCTAGCAATCTCTAATGAGTGAGTGGGTGACTTGTTTGTATCCAGTATTGAATTAATATTTAATAGAGTTGCAAATGGGCTTGCAATGTTGATTTTACAAACTTGCTCTGCGTACCCATCTGTCAATCATAAAACTGACATTATTGTTCCTGAAGAAACACCCTTTACCTTAAAAAGGGAAAAAGTCAGCCTCTGAAGCTTAGAAAAATAATTCCAAACACAGGAATGTATATGTCAAATATAAAAAAAGGAACTGATGTGGGTGGTCATTACTTTCAATGATCATGTAATGTCTATTCTATATGGGTACATCTTAAATTCCCCAGTATCTTCACAACACTTCACCTGTCATTTGCTGACCCCTTGTGCCCAGTTATAAGAAAACAGTAAGTAAAATATCCAATTGTGGGATAAAAAAATAAAGTTGTTTGCTACCACTGGTTAAGCACATCATGGCTGAAAACTAAGTTGATTCAAACATCAATATGTGCAAAAAATAATAATCTTTGGAGGCCAGAAAAATTGGATCAACTTATACATTGAGGCAGCATGTTGGCACTGCTGCCTCACAGCACTAGGGACCTGGGTTCAATTCTGGCCTCAGGTGACCGTCTGTGTAGAGTTTACACATTCTCCTCATGTCTCCGTGGGTTTCCTCCCACAATCCAAATGTGTGCAGGTTAGGTGAATAAGCCATGCTGAATTGCCCATAGTGTTCAGAGATATGTCGGCTAGAGTCAGAGTCATAGAGATGTACAGTATGGAAACAGACCCATCGGTCCAACCCGTCCATGCCAGCCAGATATCCCAACTCAATCTAGTCCCACCTGCCAGCACCCGGCCCATCTCCCTCCAAACCCTTCCTATTCATATACCCAAGCAAATGCCTTTTAAATGTTGCAATTGTACCAGCCTCCATCACTTCCTCTGGCAGCTCATTCCATACACGTACCACCCTCTGTGTGAAAATGTTGCCCCGTAGGCCTCTTGCATTAGTCAGGGGTAAATGTCAAATAATGGGGTAGGAGAAGGGGTCTGGATAGGTTACTCTTCGGAGGGTTGATGTGAACTTGTTGGGCCAAATGGCCTGTTTCCACACTGTAGGGATTCTGAAAACTCATACATTATGACTTGCAATAGTTAGGTTTCTTAATTATAGCTTCAGAATTAAAATAACTTCTGATCTTTGTTTACCTGGTGCCCCTAAAATTTAGCAAGCCATGATACACCAATGTAACATGGTGGACTAACTGGCTGGATCATTTCCTGATCCTCTCCCAAATTGCTGGGTCCACAAGCATTGGCAACAGGCTGGCAGATTCCTGTGGCATGTGTTGGCATAGCTAATGTGCCTGCTGCTCACTTTGAGCAGAATCTCCGCGGAAAGGTAATACCTATTCCGACAAGTCCTGATGAACCTATTCCAACAGAAACTGCATCAGAGGTCAGATCAGTTTTCCTTCGTGTGAATCCAACGAAAGCGATGGGACCAGACGGAGTACCAGGTCGTGCACTCAGAGCATGCACAGATCAACTGGCAGAGGTCTTCTCGGACATCTTCAACCTCTCCCTGCAGCAGGCCACTGTCCCTGCCTGTTTCAAGAGGGCCAACATCACCCCTGTGTCTAAGAAGGCTCATGCAGCATGTCTCAATGACTACCGCCCAGTGGCCCTAACTTCAGTGGTCATGAAGTGCTTTGAAAGGCTGGTCATGACATTAAATCAACTCTGGCCTCCCCACTACTCTTGACCCACTCCAATTTGCCTATAGGACCAACAGATCTACATCAGATGCCATATCACCTGCTCTTCACTCCTCCCTAGAACATCTTGACACCAAGAACAACCATCAGAAGAATCCTACTCATTGACTACAGTTAAGCCTTCAACACTATTAGCCCCTCGAGACTGATTACTAAACTTAGTGACCTTGGACTAAGCCCCACTCTCTGCAACTGGATCCTCAGTTTCCTGACCCACAGGCCACAATCAGAGAAGACTGGTGACAAAATTTCATCCTCGCTAACACTCAACACTGGAGCTCCCCAGAGATGCATATTCAGCCTCCTACTGTACTCACAGTATACCCATGACTGTGTTGCCAAATACCAGACTAATGCCATTTACAAGTTCACTGATGACACCACCATAGTCGGTCGAATCTCAGATGGCGTCTCAGACAGAAGGTGGAAGACCTGGAAAAATGGTGCACTGAGAACAACCTAGCTCTCAATGCCAGCAAAACCAAGGAACTCATTATTGACTTTCAGCAGGATGTTACTCATGCCCCCCTACACACTAACAGCACAGAGGTGGAACAAGTGCAGAGTGTCAAGCTACTGGGAGTGGTCATCCACAACAAGCTTCTTTGGACTCATGTAGATGTCTCTTCTTCCTTAGGCAGCTGAGAAAATTTGGTATGATGGCGAATACTCTTGCCAACTTTTATAGGTGCACCATTGAGACCATGCTGTCTGGATGTATCACTACCTGGTATGGCAACTGTACCATTCAAGACCAGAGATGGTTATAGATAGTGGTGAACTCGACCTGGACAATCATAAAGGTCAAACTCCCATTTGTAGAATCCACTGTCAAGGAAAGGCCACCAGCATTCTCAAAGATCCATCCAACCTTGGCAATGCTTTTCTACAAGCTCTACCACCAGGGAAAAGATACAGAAGCCTGAACACACACACACCAGCCAGTTTTGAAACAGTTTCTACCCTATTGTTGTTAGAATACTGAATGGACTCTCAAACTCTTAGCATTTGCCTGTACCTGTGTTTTTGTTTTGCTGCTGTTCATACCTATTATTTACTTGTCTATGCTATTTAACTATGTGATCTGCCTTTATTGTTCGCAAGACAAAACATTTTACTGTGCCTCAATACATGTGACATTAAATTCAATTCAATTCTAGGGAATAGGTTGGAAATGTGTACTGGCTTATTACCACTGGATCAAAGTTGACATGTCTCAATGTTTTATTGGGCAGTGGGACAAAACAGGCAGACTACACTGGTGGTGAGCTTCTCCCATCAGACCCATCCACTTCAGCAACACTTGTACAAATCTTAAATCCTTCAAGTAGGATTTTCCCCCATCCCCAATTAAATGCCACCTGATGCTAAAGAGGACAGAAGACAAAAGCAGCACCCACCTAACTTTCACCCTGTAGACAACATTAGGTTAATTTGGACATGAATTCGCATGGCTGTTTCTCTTTAATTAATATATCAAGTGCTGGTTGAATTGTTCTCCAACATAGCTTTCTAAATACAAAGCCCAAAGGTTTAATTACTTCAGAAAGCAATTATAAATTTGAAAGCACTCAACAGCATATTCTGGGATTTATCTTGAGCTCAAAGATAATTCTTTTTAATGCTTCAAATCCCTCTCGATATGCACCAGTAGAGCCAGGACAATGCTAATCTCAGAAGTCGCCCATGCTGTCTGTCAATTGTAAGTCGAGGCAGAATTCATCAGATGCCATTTAATGCAAGATCCTTCTGTTGATGACATGTACCACATTTCAATTCAGTTTCTCTTAACTACTGAAATGAAGCGCTATCATGAAGAGATCAATAGAAAATTATGAGATTTTTAATCAAAATGCTTTGGATCAATTTTGGCAGCAACCCAGTTTTCAAACTGACTGGAAAGTTGGTGATCGGTTGAGATAGAAGTATGATGCCCTCGTCCCCGAAGGTAGTTTAATCCAGTGGTTGTGGCTTAGAACCATGGAATTACTACAGTGTGGAAAGCAGGCCATTCAGCCCATTGAATCCACACTGACCCTCCGAACAGCATCCCACCCAGACCCAACTGCCCACCCCCAAACACGTAGCCCGACATTAACTCTGGCCAATCCACCTAACCTGCACACCTTTGGACTGTGCAAGGAAACCACAGCACCTGGACAAAACCCATGCAGACACAGGGAGAATGTCTATGCGGAGTTTGCACAGTCACCCAACAAAATAAATCTTTTCGGGAAGATTTGCCCCCATCCCCAATTAAACACAGACTAATGCTAAAGAGGGCAGAAGACCAAAGCAGCATCCACTTAAACTCCAGCCTGTTGTCCTTGGCACTGTGAAGCAACAGTTAACCACTTCGCCACCATGATCAAAGGTAGGTTTTACCACTAGAAGGGTTGGAGTTATGGATGTGTCTAGCTGTAAGGAAAAAAGATGGAGTAGTTTGGATTTAGGGCTTATGGTTAAGGAGAGCTGATTATCTGTTGTAATTTAGGATTCAAGCATAACGTTTGGTCGGACGGCATTAGTTCCTGTGCAGGTGGTGGTGTTCCCATGTATCTGCAGTCCTTGTCCTTCGATGAAATTGAGTTTGCAAAGTGCTGTCTAAGGATCTTTGGTGAATTTCTGCAGTACATCTTACAGATAATATGCACTGCTGCTGGAGGAGTATCCTGAAGCAATACTTGAGACTGGCCAGTTAAATGCCTGCAAGGCAAATTAATTTGTTAAGATTTGGGGTAGGATTATTGATTCGGATCAAATTTTTTTGGGGGGTGAAATGGGTGTTCTCGAGGTCAGGGTTAAAACATGGGAAAGAATTAGGATGTAGGATTAGGGACGTTTGAGTGACTCTTGGATAGACACATGGAAGATAGTACAACAAAAGTATTAGGTTAGCCTGATCTTAGTAGGATGAAGGTTTAGCACAACATCGAGAGCCAAAGGACTTGTAAGGTTCTGTGCTTTGTGATCTACAAGATCAAGATTTCAGGTCAGTGACAGTGTCAGAGATTTAGATTATGGCTCACTAAATGAATGTAAATTTCTCAAGGATGACCACTTGTGTAAACATTGGGAATCAAATGGTTGCTACGGTGATTAGGAATTTGTGTTCAGTGGTCATGCAGGACTAAATAGGTTAGGGAGATGATTAGATTAGATTACTTACAGTGTGGAAACAGACCCTTCGGCCCAACAAGTCCACACCACCCCGCCGAAGCGCAACCCACCCATACCCCTACATTTACCCTTTACCTAACACTATGGGCAATTTAGCATGGCCAATTCACCTGACCTGCACATCTTTGGACTGTGGGAGGAAACCGGAGCACCCGGAGGAAACCCACGCAGACACGGGGAGAACGTGCAAACTCCACACAGTCAGTCGCCTGAGGCGGGAATTGAACCCGGGTCTCTGGCGCTGTGAGGCAACAGTGCTAACCACTGTGCCACCGTGATTTGGATTGAAGATTCAGAACTGAGATGGTCAGCTCTTGTGGTAGAGTTTAAGGTTAGGAATCAGTATGAGTGTAGGTTCAGTATTACGACTGAGAAGTCAAACCCCTCTGTTTGTTAAAACCAAACATCCAAAAAAAGCTCGCCTTTCCTCATAATCTGTTAAAATGTGAATGAGTGACAAAGAACTTTTCATTTCCACTTTTTAAGGAAAAATAGCAATTTGTTTTCCAAATAGTGAACACTAAACAAAAACTATTCACAAATCCAAGCACTCTTTTTTCTTAACTACTTACTATCTGACCCTAACTAAAAATGCTGACCGGAAATCACTTATTAAACATTGCATTAGCTTAATCGCAAGTCCACACAGTCCGTCTTCGCTGTCTTCAATCTTCAGTCTGATCTCCCTAGGTCATCTTTCTTTTTACTGCGAGTATGCTTTACGTGAAAAGGTACCTTTGATAGAGAATGTTTTCTAATTTAATTTTGAGCAAAATGTTAAGATGAGCAGTTAGACCTCCTGGTAAAAACAATGACTGCAGATGCTGGAAACCAGATTCTGGATGTTAGACCTCCTGCTCTATTGCAGTTGCTCGGCTGATCGATGGAAATTTCCCAGCTAATCGATGGCAATTTCTGACCAGCTTTTAAACAGCTCACTTTTTTTTTTGAAATACCCTCCGATATGGTACTCGCTGCTTTAATATTGTCAAAACAATAAATTTAAACTTGATTGGGTTTTAGTATCCTGGACATAATTTGAACTGATTGGCAATTTGAATTTAACCATCAAAATAGCAACCAAAACTCAGATATCTAACAGGTATTTGCTACGTGTACCTATTTGGGAACAGCCTGTCTCTCATCTTTTCCATTGGGCACCTGAGCCTACACTTGAAGTTTACTTCAAAACTCAGAAAACACTTTGCATCTCAAAGTGAACATGTATGACTTTGACTTCATAATATCAGCAATTAGCTCTTAAGGGATTTGGTCATTATTAGTGATATTGTAATATTTGCTTATGCTTTAAGGAATGGTAATTAATTGTCACCATTATAGTATTAGAGTTCCGTTCAGGGTTAGGTTGGGATTGCAGGATTAGCTCTATTGCTTATTAATTCTTGTCTACTCTTTTATTTAATGATCATTCAAACCACTTTGAGAGAGAAGCTGAGATTTAATGGCAGCAATGGAGGGTTCTGCCCATTGACAACAGAACTGGTGGGAGTTCTGCTGCGAGGGTATTGCAATCAAATTAATTTGCCTTGCAGACATTAAATTCACCAGTCTCAGGTATTGCTTCAGATTACTCCACCAACAGCAGTGTATATTGTCTTAAAGATTTACTGCAGAAATTTACCAAAGATCCTTGGACAGCATCTTCCAAATGCATTTCCATCTAGAAAGATGAGGACAACAGATACATGGGAACGCCACCTGCATGTTCTCCCCTAAGTCACTCACTATCTTGACTTGGTATCACTGTTCCATCACTTTGACTGGGTCAAAATATTACAATTCCCTCCCTAATGGCATTGTCAGTCTATTGACAGCACATTGACTGCAGCAGTTCAAGGCAGCAGTTCATCACCACCTTCTCAAAAGTACAAAGTGATGGGCATTAAATGCCCACGTTCTTCAAGTGAACAACAGTAAGTTTGAGGACTCATCAGTAATTGGCATTTGATCCCTAGACAAACATGAATAAGGTCACGGGGTCAGTTTATGGGACAGGACTCTGATACAAGGGAAGGAGATTGGCTATCAATGCCGCCATCCTCAATCTTCCTAAAACAGGGTCTTTCAATTGAGCATAGAGTGCCTGATACTGAGAGAACCCCTTTCTCTATCAGTGGGCCACTGGCAAACCCGACAGTGTCCACGAGGTAGTCTCCACAATGTTGTAAAGCGAAAGCTGGGTAAATGCACCCTGACTAACTTCGACCAGTTTTCAGTAACCCTTTTTAATTCAGGCGCACTGCAGTAGACAAAGGGGCCGAGAGTCAGGGAGGGCCAAACACAACTTTATTTAATATGAAGTCAATGGCCTAGTGGCATTTAACTAATGTTAATGTTCTGGGGACCTGAGTTTAAATCCTGCTATGGCATATCGTAGAATTTGAACTCAATAAACATCTGGAACTAACAGGCTAGTGATACTGATCACTAATCCATTGTCAATTGTCAGGAAAAATACCCATCTGGTTCACTAATGTCCTTTAGGGAGAGAAGCTGCCATCCTTACCTGGTTTGGCCTACATGTGACTCCAGACCCACAGCAACGTGGTTGACTCTTAACTGCCCTTTGGGCAATTAGGGATGGGCAATAAATCTTAGCCTACCAGCGATGCCCTCATCCCATGAATGAAAAGGAAACTTTATGAAGAAAAACAATATTTATCAGACTCTTGTTGTATTCTAATAAAACTCTACCAAGAAATCAATCACTCTTCACAGGACTCTTCACCAAACAAACAGTTTCAAGTAGCTCAATAAATAATCTCACATCTACATTGGCTATGTACTTCTGACACATTTCCAAGGATTCAGTACACCCAATCCCTACCACTGTATTTGAATTGTGTTTTTTGAGATGACCTGATACCTGTTCAATAATGCTGGGACAAGCTATTCCTTGATCTTTGAGAGTTAGCTGATGTTTAAGGATCTGCAGTCATGGATTTGGACTTTACCTCAATGAGATAACCCAAATACCAGAACTAGGTCCAGATGAGAGGGGGTCTTGTGGATCTGGTCAGTCTGATTATACTCGCTATGAGGTACAAGGTACTGAAGACACCATGTAGCTCAGTTACCAGTTGAAGGTGCTCTCTGAAGACACACAGTGAAGAAGGTGCAAATATCAGAATGAGTTGGAGCTCCAGGGTGCACCTTTTATCCTTCCATTTGTGCCCTTTTTGAAGATTCTGTGGCTTGTGTCTGATACTAGCATTGAGAAGGGGGAGAGGCGGGGTGGGGGGTGGTGTGGGGATGAAATTGGATAATCTTGTGAGGTAAATACTTTCCCTACTTTGAAGGTCAGAGAACATGATTTTGAATCTTCAACTACCAAGTATTGTCCTTGCCATGCTATGCTTCGAAGCAGGGTGCCATCAAGTCTGCATAGCATTCTAACAAAGCAGGTCCACTGGAGATGGAAACAATGATTCATTCTGAAACAATTAGCACCTGACCAGACAGTTCTTAGCCTGTCTGGTTTTGACAGGAAATTGATTGTCCAAGGCCTGGCTGCATGAATACTATTTGCTCCAGCTTGGCAGTTTGCAAATTGCAGAGTCCGGCGAGGTTTAAACTGGACTCCCTTAGTGAGTTTTTAAATCCATGCTCATGAACAAAAATGACAATTTATGTTACAATCCTGAAGGACATGGGTCACCTGATCACAAGACAAAATGGAAAAACTGACAGATTCCTAAATAATTCGGGAGGTAACTCTGAACTCGTAGTTTCAGAGATAGCTTGCACTAATTGACACATTAATGAGCCTGATTGGCCTCCCACCAGGAGGATGTCCCTTGTGTCGACCCCTTCCAGACCTGATATAACCAGGAGTTATTCTGCCATACGTACACTGATCTGCAGCTTCTCCCATGTTTTAATGGGCTCATCATTAAAACATGATGACATTTCCCATCATGTCATGCCAGATTAAATCAGGTTCAGGATTTCTATTTTTTTTTTTGTAAATCGGTGTCTCTCTTTCCTGCCTTTGGGTTTTTTTTTAAAAAGAACTATTCACAGAATCTGGCTGTCACTGGCCAGGCCAGTGTTTATTGCCCATCCCCAAATCACCCAGACAGCAGTAAAGTGTCAATCACATTGCTGTTGGTCTGGAGTCACATGTTGGCCAGGCCAGATAATGTTCCTTTCTTAAAGCGACATTAATGAACCAAATGGGTTTTCCTGACAATCAACAATGGTCATCATTAGCCTCTTAGTTCCAGATTTGTTGAATTCAAATTCCATAATCTGCTGTGGCAGGATTTGTACCTGGATTCCCAAAACATTACCAGACATTTGGATTAAAAGCCTAGCAATACCACCACTAAGCTATCACCTCCCCAGTAAGCAAGTTACTAAGTCCAATTAGGGTTACCTCAGGTCCTAACAGTCACTGGATTCCTAATGGTTAATGCTAGTCCTCAAACTCCTTTCCTTCAACTTGTGGCTAAGCCAATTGGAAGCAGGTGTCTGACCTCAAAATAAAACTACATTACATTGTCTGTCTCACCGTCTCACTACGAAACTGCAGAAGATAATTGAAGGTTGTCATGACAACTGATCCCACCATCTTACATGGAGGAATTGGCCTACAGAAATAAGGAAATGCTTTCACTGAATTAATCATTTCTGATCTTTTAAAATTAAACAGCACATTTTCAAATTCTTTGTGGCTATATGCTGTAAATGAGTTTACATTGGCTATGCATGCAACATCTCAAACTCGTTTAACCATCGTTTACAACAAAACACAACTCTCAAGAGCATTTCACATAAAATATATGATTCTGAAACATAATTGCGTAAAGTTGACATGAAATATAAATCGGATAATGCATAACACTATTAAGATGCTTCCCCCAGACCAGTAGAATTTTTAATTAAGTTGGGGTTCAAGCCTGTCAGAACTTATTCTCCCAGAAAGAGTGGAGAGATTTACAACTAAGCTGAGACAAAAACAAAATTAAGTAAAAATTGATCTGAAAATTTCAATTTTTTTTCAGAATTTTATTCCAGCATGATACTTGCACTCCATTCCATATATTGTTCCATAGGTGAACTATAGAACCATTAAAATATTGGAACAAAGGAAATGTTTGCAGGAGTAGGCAATGTAAGCTTTTGAGACTGCTCTACCATTCAAAAAAATCATGTCTGATATTCTACCTCAACACTATAATACTGCAGCCTCTCAGTTTCGTAAATGTGATTGATTCATTTATGGTGTAGCATTGGTGAAAATAAAACAGCCACCAGAAGCTGGCCCATCTGCGTGAAAATTGAAGGATTAACCAGCCTTAAGGGCATTTAAATGGTGATTGGATAAACATATGGATGATAATGGAATACTGTACATTAGACTGGCTTCAGATTGGTTTCACAGGTCAGTGTAACAAAGAGGGCTGAAGAGCCTGCACTGTGCTGTAACGTTCCGTTCTATCTGGGATGTCAACCCTCACAATGGAGCCAGTCAGGTCCAGAGAGTAGCGTGGTGCTCACTACTCAAAACCTTATCTAGTGTTGCAGAGTGTTACTGGTGCTACAAATGGGGAGGGAATCCTTGCATCTCGGCACAGCTGCCATTTTTAAAATGTTTCTGGAGTTGGTGGGACTCCACAAAAATCCAAGTTTCTAGGTTTCTGTATAATTGTTCAAATCATTCAGTATTTAATTTTCTCCACTTAGTTATCACTTAATTTTTCTGACTTGCTTCTGTGATTCAGACAGACATTCTTTTAGAGTCCTGTTGTTCCAGTTTGCTCCAGTTGCTTCCATTTTCCTATACTCTGCTCTCATTCGATTGATCTTCCCAAACCTCTGTGGAATTTTGTTATAAAAACTTGCAGTTGCGGCATATTTCTCGCTCCAAAACCAGACTCATTCCCCTCATCCTACCAACAAATCCTTCTGGATTTTCTGGGGGTAAAATTGCAGGTGAGTCAGAGGGTAGAGGGTTGAGGGCCAGAGCTGCAGGTGGGAGAGAAACATTCTGTGCCAGTTAGGTGAGGGTGGGTAAGGATGTCAGAAAAGTGGGTCAGTCAGTTAAGGCAGTGGAGTATATGGGGAGCTGTTGGTGCGGGTGCAGTTGGGGTGTAAGGTTGTATCAGACGGTGTGGATCATTGGGTTAGGAGAGATGGGTGCAGCAGGGTCAAGAGGTGGAGATGTCAGAGGTCGGATGGGGTTTGGGAAGAGAGTAGTAGTGTTGTGGTGGGCTGGTGGTGGTCAGTGTGTAGTACATTCAGTTTAATAGTTATCAAGGAGTACCTGCCATTTTTAATACTCTAACTTTTCCTGGGTAATTAAGTGAACACACCAAAATTTCAGACCTTAAGTCCCAGGAGAGGACATTTTCAGAGGATTCCAGATAATTATACTAACAAAATTTCAACTTTGAGGCAATTTCTTAACATTCGGCTGCATTGCCACTTCTGTGTGGCCACGATGTGCAACACCAGTCTACATAACTGAAATAATTGCCGTCCCATCAGGAAATTTGACAACTTTCCCTTTGTGTCTCATTGCATTTGTTTCTATATTTCCTTAAACATCAACTCAGATGTTGATGCTTGGGTGGATAAAATTAAGAAGGGCTCATGCCCGAAACGTCGATTCTCCTGCTCCTTGGATGCTGCCTGACCTGCTGCGCTTTTCCAGCAACACATTTTCAGCTCTGATCTCCAGCATCTGCAGTCTTCACTTTCTCCTGGATAAAATTATTACAAAGCAAGTAAATATTTAAAAATAATTGAAAGCCCTGTTAAAATATAAATGAAGTTGACTATAAACACTTTTAAATTATGTTAGATTGTGTTCATTGAACATTTGAAGAAATAGCAAGAGAACTTGTGCCCTAGGGAAGTACTTGATTAATGAATCACATAATTACTCTTTGCAATATTAACATTACAACACTGAACACATTTACAAACCTCTTTTCCCTTATTAAATATGCGTACTTCAAAATAACTAGGAACAAAATTGCATTTATGTGGCATCATGCTCCAGATGTTACAAAGTGCTGTAGTAAATTAGATGGACACAACCATTATGGTTGGGATTTTTGCGTCATTGCATGCAAAAAAAAATTGAAGTGGCCAAATATTCCTTTTCATGACAATAGATTTTCTTGAGAAGCCTATTCTTCGGTAAATAAAAAAAAAATTCAATGACCTTTTTACAATAAGCATACTGCCTCTCACATTCTTCCCCAACTCATCTGAATTCTGTAAGGACTCCATTCTAATTCCCCAGACTTCCAATCACTTTTAACAATGTCACCTTTTACACCAAAGGAATATTTATGAAGTGTCAACACTTTCGCTCAAGTTTTTATAGTGTAGTGGTTGACTGAACTCTCAAATATTTCCGTCCCATTTCTGCTGTCACCTCTTTCCCCTCCCTGTTGGAAACATGATTGGTCATCCCGTCACACTCCCCCTCCCCGGTGCTGACTTAACCATTCAAAGGATTCGTCACCATAATCTTCACCAGCTCCATCATGATGCCACTACCAAATACATCTTCCCATCCACGTCCCATTCAGCATCTCAAATTGCACCCCGATTCACTCTTTAAATCACCCCCAAAGCCTTTTCCTTGTTACAACCAGTAAGCAGGCAGGATTCCCAATTTGCTACAGTTCAATGCAAAACGCCCCAAATTATTCAACTCCCAAGTGAGGGTGGGGTAGGAATGAATTGCCTCCCTTCACTCACCATCCAAGTCAGTTGCAACGAAATTTGGAAAAGATTACTTCCCTTGTGGTTATCTTCTCACACACCTCAATGACCTTACATTTTAAAAGGAGCCAATTTAACCAGACATTGAGTTTAGTAATGACTATACCAGAGACAAAATAGTAATGCAACACACAAAAATTAGAAAAAGCGATCCTCAAAAATTTTTTTTAAAAAAAGAGATGAGTTTGCAACCAATCGTAACCATATGATTTTCTATCGATTAAGGTTAACATTTCCAGGTATTCATTGTCAATTTAAACTCAATGTGCTTCTAGAAGAAGCAAACCTATTTGATAGGATTCCAAATTATTTTTATGTTGCATATATATTACTTTTTTTTTGCTACGACCTGTCCACTTGCCTTTATTGGTCAGTGCATTGAGTAGAGGAGCTGGGATGTCATGTTGCAGCTGCACAGGATGTTGGATAGGCCACTTTTGGAACATTGCATTCCATTCTGATCTCCCTGCTATAGCAAAAATATTCCTAAACATGAAAGTGTGCAGAAAAGATTTACAAGGATGTTACCAGGATTCAAGAGTTTGAGCTATAGGGAGAGGCTGAATAGGCTGGGATTATTTTCTCTGGAGTGTTGGAGGTTGAGAGATGATTTATAGAGGCTTATAAAATAATGATGGGCATGGATAAGGTGAATAGCCAAGGTCTTTTTCCCTCAAGAAGTCAAAAATTAGAGTGCATTGGGAAAAATATAAAAAGGAATGTAAGGGACAACTTTTTCCACACAGAGGGTGGTGTATATATGGAATAAGATGCCAGAAGAAATAGTGGAAACTGATAAAATTACAACATTGAGAAGGCATCTGGATGGGTACATGCACACAAGGTATTTAGAGGGATAAGAGCCAAATGCTGGCAAATGGGATCAGATTAATTTAGGATATCTGGTCAGCATGGACGAGTTGGACCGAAGGGCTTGTTTTCATGTTGTATATCTGATGCAACAGCTATGAAGAGAAACAGAATGGACAGTTGAACATTACTGCCATATCAGTAGAGATTACTGGTAACATTGATGTTGGTAATTGGGACATTTTATGATCTTCTGTTCTGCAGATTAGTTGCAATTCTGTAGTTCTCATTCATTTCTACAGTGATTGAATATAATACAGTATGCATTCACAACTCATGAAACAATGTCTTCACATTAAGTCATTAAATTCCTTCCAATGACCACAGGTGTTATCTTTACCTATTAAAGTTTCCCAGCATTTTCTGTTTTTATTCCAAAGTCTTTGCAATTCAGATAAGCATGAGCAGATCATGATGCCGTGCATCTAATTTCTGGACTGTAGTATAACTCACACAAGATGTAGATATTCGGTCATCTTTTGTATAAAACACCACCACTTCAACAGCTGCCAGTATGACCAAGCAGTGAACTCAATTACCTGCTCAATCCCTCATTGTGCAGAAACATGTTCACATACTGAAAGCTACAGCCACCCTGGACCACCATGATCAGATATTCAACAAAGCACTCTTCCGTTTCCTACTAAATAATCAGTAGGTGAAAATGAAAGTCATATTCTTTCAGCACCTCTTGTAAGTTGCTACAGCTAAAGTTGATTCTTCACTGCTTTTTTTTTACAACAGCAATAGATATTAGGTATTCAAGCATGGAGCTCTGTATGTCCTAATCATAAGCATATGGTTTTCTATGCATTAAGGTTAACAGTTCTAGGTATCGATTGCCAATTTTACATGCAATGTCCTTTTAAAAAAATTAAAATTGCATCCATTTGATATAATTTCCATTAGTTTTTACGTTGCATAGATTATGAGTGCTATGAGCATTAGGTTTTTTTTGCTATCTGTAAAATATGATGCAGCAGCTGTGAAGAGAAACAAAGGTCAATATTCCTTCATTAGACCTGAAATATCACGTGTTTCACTCCACAATGCCAGACTTACTTAATTTTTTTGAAACAAACTTGCTCACTGGATGTGGGTATAGCTGGCTATGTCAGCCTTTATTAACGATCCTTAATTGTTAAGGGTCACCACGTTATTGACCGCCTAGAGTTACATGCAGGCTAAACCAGGCCCTAATGGCAGACTTGCTTCCTCAAGTCTCTAAGTGAAATAGATGGGTTTTTACAACAAATCAACATAGTCATTACATGGTCACCAAGAGGTGAGCATTTTTTTTTAAATTTCAGATTTTTTTTGGAATGTCCCCCAAAACATTAGCCTGGTGTTCTGGATTACTATCCCAGTGATATAACACATGGCACTATCTCCTGGCTGTAGCTTTATTTCAAAATTCCAACATTGGTCATCAGAAACACAAAAAAGCTACTTCCAACATCTTGAACATTGATAAAATAAGTCATTATGCTTATGTGACAATCGTGCAAGGAAGCTTTGTCAATTAGATAAATATTTCATCAGACATAGGTGCAGAAATTAGGCCATTCAGCCCATCAAGTTTTCTCTGCCATTTAGTCATGGCTGTAAGCAAAAGAAAATCATATCAAGGTGTTCTCTAAACTGTCCATCACTTCAGATCACTGATACCTTTATTAATAATGTGCTGGATTCAGTGAAACATGGTAATTATGATAGCTAAAAAGAACAGCTTTATCAGAGACATATGGCGCATCAGAACGAGAATGATTCCTTCTACATGTACAGAATAAGTAAGGGAAACGTACAATAAGGTTCACATACTGCGATAGTCAAGACCCAATGAATGGAAATGTTAAATTAGGCAATGTTCATTGAACAGTATATCTTTAATATTTCAACTAATTCCTATTCTTGATAGCAACTGAATCGTACGTAGATAAGTCCGGTGTAGTGAACCTGGCCAGGTGTTAGATTTGGAGGCAAGTGTCAAGAGGAAAAAGGCAGCTTATGTTAGGATTAGACATGAAGGATCAGTTAGGGCTCTTGAGAGTTGCAAGTTAGCTCTCTGTTTGGGCCTTTCTTGGCTAAGAAGAGCAAGGAGGGGACATGAGAAGTCGTTGGAAGATAGGATCATGAAAACCCAAAATGTTTCTATGGGTATCTCGGGAATAAAAGAATGACTTGAGTAAGATTAGGGTCAATCAAGGACTGTAGTGGGAAGTTGTGCATGGTGTCCAAGGAAATAGGGGAAGTGCTTAATGAATATTTTGTCAGTATTTACACTGGAAAAAGATTGTTGTCAAGGAGAATACTGAGAAACAGGCTACTAGACTAGACAGGATTGAGGTTCACAAGGTGGTGTTAGCAATTTTGGATAGTGTGAAAATAGATAAGTCTGGATGGGATTTATCCTCATCTTCACCATGGATATCCAATCCCTCTATACCTCCATCCGCCATGACCACGGCCCCCAATCCCTCCGTTTCTTCCTCTCCCAATGTCCCCAACTGTACCCTTCCACCAACACACTCATTCGTTTGACTAAACTTGTCCTCACCCTCAACAACTTCTCCTTCGAATCCTCCCACTTTCTTCAGACCAAAGGGGTAGCCATGGGCACCAGTATGGGCCCCAGCTATGCCTGTCCCTTTGTTGGCTATGTAGAACAGTCCATCTACCATAGTTACACCGACACCACTCCCCACCTCTTCCACCGCTACATTGATGACTGCATTGGCGCCACCTCATGCTCCCGCGAAGAGGTTGAGCAATTCATCAACTTCACCAACACATCCCACCCTGACCTTAAATTCACCTGGACCATCTCTGACACCTCCCTCCCCTTCTTGGACCTCTCTATCTCCATTAATGACGACCGACTTGACACTGACTTTTTTTTTACAAACCCATCAACTCCCACATCTACTTGGATTACACCTCTTCTCACCCTACCTCCTGCAAAAATACCATCCCATATTCCCAATTCCTCCACCTCCGCCTTATCTGCTCCCAGGAGGACCAGTTCCACCACAGAACACACCAGATGGCCTCATTCTTTAGAGACCACAATTTCCCTTCCCAAGTAGTTAAAGATGCCCTCCAATGCATCTCGTCCACATCCCGCCCCTCCTCCCTGAAACCCCACCCCTCCAACTGTAACAAGGACAGAATCCCCCGGTGACCTATCCTATTTGCCTACCTTCCTTTCCACCTATCCACTCCACCCTTCTATCTGACATCTCACCTTCATCCCCACCCCCATTCACCCATTGTACTCTATGCTACTTTCTCCCCATGACCAGCTTCCTCTCATTTATCTCTCCACTCTGCAGGCACCCTGCCTTTATTCCTGATGAAGGGCTTTTGCCTGAAACGTCGATTTTCCTGCTCCTCAGATGCTGCCCGACCTGCTGTGCTTTTCCAGCACCACTCAAATCTAGACTCTGGTTTCCAGCATCTGCAGTCCTGGTTTTTACCAGAATGGGACTTATCCTAAGATTCTCTGCGAAATGGGGGGGGAGATTGCAGAGCCTTTGGTTTTAATCTTTATGTTGTCATTGTCTACAGGAATAATGCCAGAAGACTGTAGGATAGCAAATGTTATCCCTTTGTTCAAGAAGGGGATTAGAGACCACCCTGGTAATTATATAGACCAGTAAGCCTTACTTCCGTTGTGGGTAGAGTATTGGAAAATCTTAAAAGAGATAAGATTTATCAACATCTAGAGAGGAATAAGTTGATTAGGGATAGTCAACACGGTTTTGTAAAGGGTACATCATGCCTGACAAACCTTATTGAGTTATTTGGTGACCAAACAGGTGGAGGAGGGTGAAGTGGTTATGTGGTGTATATGGATTTTAGTAAGACATTTGATAAGGTTCGCCCTAGTAGGCCATTGCACAAAATACGGAGGCATGGGATGGAGTGTAATTTAGCAGTTTGGATCAGAAATTGGCTAGCGAAAGATGACAGAGGGTGGTGGTTGATTGGAAATGTTCCACCTGGTGTTCAGTTACTAGTGGTGCACGCAAGGAACTATTTTGGGTCTACTGTTGCAGATAACATTAAGGGCGGTGAAGTTGTGAATAGTGTTGAAGAACATTGCAGGTTACAGAGGGATACAGATAAGCTGCAGAGCTGGGCTGAGAGATGGCAAATGGAGTTTAATGAGGAAAAGTGTGAGGTGATTCACTTTGGAAGGAGCAACAGGAATAAAGCATTCTGGGCTAATGGTAAGAACCTTGGTAGTGTAGATGATCAGAGATATCTCAGTATCCATGTGCACAGATCCCTGAAAGGTGCAACCCCAGTTAATAGAGTTGTTAAGAAGGCTGATGGTGTGTTAGCTTTTATTGTTGGAGGGGTTGACTTTCAGAGCCATGAGGTCATGCTGCGGCTTTAAAAAATTCTGGTGCAGCTGCACTTGGAGCATTGCATACTGTTCTGGTCACATTATAGGAAGGATGGTGAAGCTTTGGAAAGGGTTCAGAGGAGATTTATCGGATGTTGCCTGGTAAGGAGGGAAGGTCTTATGAGGAAAGGTTGAGGGACTCAAGATTGATTTCATTAGAGAGAAGGTAGTTGAGACGTGGCTTAATTGAGACATGCAAGATAAAAGGTTTAGATAGGGTGGACGGTGAGAGCCTTTTTCCTTAGATGTTGATATCTAAAACAAGTGGACATAGCTTTAAACTGAGGGGTGATAGATATAGGACAGATGTCAGAGGTAGTTTCTTTACTCAGTAGTAGCGGTGTGGAATGCCCTGCCTGCAGCAGTAGTAGACTCGCCAACTTTAAGTGCATTTAAGTGGTCATTGGATAAACATATGGATGAAAATGGAATAGTGTAGGATAGGCAGGCTTCGGATTGTTGCGCCAATCTATGGAACCATTGAGGACTGTAGAGCCTGTACTGTGCGTAACGTTCTATGTTAATGCAAAGCTATGAAATAAATATGCTACTCAATCTGAAGTCTTGTCATCATTCACGGTAAATCTTTAAGTCTGACACATGCAAACACTTAAGCAACATTCATGGAATGCTATACATCATTAAGTGGAATACGTTGGGAGATTGTCAAGGGAATTATGACGTTCAGTCACAAAGCTGTTGGAGCAACTACCAAATTGCAAGGCCAAATAATCAAGCTTTACATGAAGTCCTCTTTTCTACCTTTGGTGAGAATCTCCTTCAAGTATGTTTTCCAAGATGGACAACCAGACTATTGTTCCATTGCTCACTATTCCAAATTTGACATCAAATAGTGGCTACTTGTCAATAAATATGATTCATATTAATAATGCCTTTGTAGCATTAAAGTATATGTATCTCCCTTCCTCTCTTAGTAAATGACCTGTAAGTATCTGGCATCCGAAAACAGTTAGTGTAACACTCTGCAAGATTACTAATATAAACAGCAAATATTAATTTAGCAGCTGTCAACACAGACACAGATGCTCCATCATTTAGATATAATTCCAAGAGTGCACCAAATGCACTCAGCTGAAGCTTGAGGAGGGAATCTTCAACTTGTTGACAACGCGAGAGAAATATTGAGACATACTGCATGAAGAAAGTTAAAAGACTACAGATGCCATGGGACTGAGATGCATGAGCACTGCAAGCAGATTCAGAAATCAACTGGTCCAACATTTAATTATAGAAGCAACAAAGTAGAAATGAGTACTATCATTTGAATGCCTATTCTGATGAATTACAGCTATAAGAACAAATCTCTCTGACAGACATGTTTTTCTCTCAGATCTAGGTATTTGTCCTGAGAATCACCTCTACTGGATGATTACTTGAAAATAGTCAAACATTTACTGGTTCATGAGTAACAATTATCCAGTGACTGACACAAGAGAAAATTATTCACTAAGACTGAAAAATGAAATTGTAATAAAAGCTTATACTATAATAAAGAACAAACTGAATGACAATTGAATCAACAGAGTATAATGCAAACCAACAGCAAGTTTCCATGTGCTTATTCTCTCATATGGGATAGAGATACTGTAATGATACTATGGCTTTGTCCTTTTCCTTAAAAAAAATATTCTGAGTCTTGAGATGAAAAGCTGTCTTCTACAAGCCAATTAAGTAAATCGCTTGTGAGGCCTTGGGGATATTTTTAAGATTGGAACAGTAGAAGCAGCCTGAATGGGTGCAGTCAGGCTCCTATAGAACCAAGTGTTTAGTTTAGCTTTCAGTAGTTGCTGAGGTTTTGAAGCTGTTTGTGGAAGCTGCTACCTCTTCCTTTTTGTTCCAGTTAAAAGCTTGGGTTCACTTTCTGCCGTGAGAATTGCATGTCAGACAATCTGTTTTACTGTCTTTGCCTTTGCCAAGGGTGTGTTTATGGGACATTACAATACTGGAACAGTCGATGCTTAGTACTCAATTATTCTGCTAAGCTTTCCAACAGAGTTAGTTATACTGATTCTTTCTTTTATTTATATTTTAACTAGGTTTAGGAATAAAGTATATTTTGCTTAAAGCAGAATAGTATGACTAATCAAATTACATCTGGAACACAGAACCTTACACTCATCTTTAAATAATATAAAAGAGTTAGGGTCGAGGCTATCTCCTTGGTATACAGTATTTGGGTTTGGTCTGGTCCAAAACAATACAATGCACATCCATTATAATGCACATGCTGGGGTGCATAAAATTAAACTGCAATTTGGTTGAACTACATCAATTCAATAATTTTTATTTTCTCCAATGATACATTAATACCAAAATAAAAATTTAGCTCTTTTGCCAGCCATGAGACCCATATGCTATAAGAAAACTCCTTGCATTGAACCGCAATAGAACAGACTTTGAATGCATCTACATCATTCACACAAATTAACACATTCCAATTTGCTAACTAAACACATGTTGACATCATATCTAAACCTCATTCTGCAATTGATGATTTTAATATACTTTATTTCATACAATGTCAATAACTCAAGGGAGTAGGATCCATTGAGTAAGGCACAACAGTCCACATAACACACTCTAATCAGGTAAGGCATCCTCGATGAAAATAAGAAGGAAAAGATGGTGCCTATGTGTCTGAACTATAAGGCAGCTATGATTGCTGTAAAATACAGGCTAGAATTACCATATTACCTTCATTTAAAATCAGTGCTTGACTGTCATTGGTACTATGGCATGTAAAAATAAAAATCACATATCACTGTTTTAAAAGAGCTGGGAATAACCCCAGAGCCTTTACATGGCCAATATTTACTCCACATCAAGAATTAATCAGTACTGTTTGTGGAACTTTATATGAGTAGATTCGCTAAGTTTCCTAAAAGGTAGGAATCAAAAAGTGTGGTGTTGGAAAAGCACAGCAAGATGAAGGACTTATGCATGAAATGTCGACTTTCCTGCTTCTCGGATGCTGTCTGACCTGCTGAGCTTTTCTAGCACCATACCTTTTGACTCTCACTCTCCAGCATTTGTAGTCCTCACTTTCTCTACAGGGTAACAATGACTAGATTTCAAACATATTTCTTTGGCTATGAAGTATTTGCTGTGTTGCTCGTGTGTGTGGGTGCTCTATAAATATAAACCTTTTATCTTTCTTCTGTAGTAAAAGAACAGTGGCTGAGTAAGAAGGTAACCTTAATAGTCCACATGTTACATAGAGATTAAAAACACAAATAGTGTATGAATAGGTAAGGTTTAGAGGGATATGGCCAAACACTGGCAAATGGAATTGTTCAGTTTCGGAAACCTGACTAGCATGAACGAGTTGGGCCAAAGGGTCTGCTTCCATGTGGTATCAATAGAAACCATACTGGATCATTTGGTCCTTTAAACTTGCTTTGCCATTCAAAATCTTGGATGATCAGAGTGCAGTTTTACCTCCATTTTTTCTGTTTGCTTCTCCCATAATCCTCTATTCTTATGCAGATCAAAACACCTTTCTAGCTTAGCCATTAATATATTCAACGACACGCTCTCCATATTTTGCTTGGTTAGATCATTACAAAGATTAACATCCCTCTGGGAGAATAATTTCCTCTTCATGTGCATTTTAAAGTGGGGAGATAATTTTTTTGAGACTGTATCCCTTTATTCTAGATTCTTCCAAGACAAAAACACCTCAGCATCTAGCCTGTGAAGCAATCTAAGAATCGTACATTTTTCAATGAAATCATCTTTCATTCTTCTAAACCACCATAGGTATAAGTCTGACTGCTCAACTTTTCATAAGAGAATATAAGCATATCTATCCTTAATTAGGTGGAAAAAAGACTGTGCTTGGTACTTTAGGTGGGCTCTCAACAATGCCCAAAATAGTTCTAGCAAAACATCCTTAAATTTCATACTCATCCCCATAGTAATAAACACCAGCATTACAATTGTTAGGTAGATATGTAGTTTTGTTGTGTTTATGGCGTTACATGTATTAGTATTAATAAATTGGCATCCAGGGCCTTTTCTTTATAGCCGTAACCAAGATTTGACTTCTGATCCTTAATTTAAATTGGCATCAATAGTACCTCTCAAACTAAAGATGGAGCAGACATTATAATGTGGGTAACCAATTTGCAACAAGGGCAGAGATATAATACAATTGTTTGAAGTATCACAGTACAATAGTTTAAAAGATAAGACAGTCATTGCCAACTGTTAGTTAGCTCAAAGGCATAAAAATGGAGTGAAGCTACAAATCAGTCAAGATCTAATTGATTGACAGAGCAGGCCTCAGGGGCTAAATACTTATTCCTGTTCCTACTGCTCCTTTCAGAACTTTATCAATTATATCACATAATTTAGCTTGCTTGAGATCACAAATGCTCTTCAATAGCATTTCTGCTTTTATTTCACTCAAAGGGTAGCTTGTTTGACATTTTTCTTCCAGCTTCAAATAGTTAAAACTATTGAGCTGGATTCATTCTCTTACTTCCTGGCACCATAATGGATCATACTCAGATCATACGCAAAATAACAAGGAGAGGCTCAGAGGGAAATAATCCTGAGTTCTGCAGACAAGCAATTATTCGAAATGTCCTCGGGGAATACAGTTGCCAGAAGGTAATCTGGGAGAGAAAAATATCAGATAATTATACGCAGATTGGCTGACCGAGTAATACAATAGAACAGTACAATGAAAGAAACCTCATTTCTGAAGCAGAAGACATTACCGTTACAAAATGGCTAAATGTAAAACGTGTATGGCTTGCAAATGAACATGACGGACTTGTGAAAATCTAACATTTATAGATTAATTACACTGCTATCCATCCTATAGAAGGAGTACTGTGTACAATTGTGGTCTCTGTTAGGAAGGATATTACTGCCCTGCAGGGGCTGAAACAAACATTCACTAGATTATTTCTGAAATAGTTTGGCCTGTAAAGAGATTGAGCATGAAGGCCCTCTGGAATTAAGAATGAAAGGTGATCTAATTGATTCTGAGACAATAGAAAGGCTAAACATTTCTTTTGATTGGAGAGTATAGAACACGAGGGCATAGTCTTAACAAAAGGGGAAATGAAAGTGTTGGCCATTCAAACTAAGGCGTAATACATCACTCAGAAAGTTGTGGATATTGTCTCATTGAGTATATTCCTGACTGATAATGATAAACATTTTACACCAAGTGAATTAAAATGTGAGAAAGTTGAGCTCTGGTCAAGGATAGATCATGAGCGAATTAACTGGTAGACTAGGATTGAAAAGCCATGCACTTACTCATGCTCAATATATCTTAGGTTTCTTGTTGAGGAATATGACCTTAAATTATGTATCTCTTTCCAACTTCAAGGATTTCTGAACAAATTTTGCAGTCACCTACATTGAATGGTCTTTCTTTCATTTTCACCTATTGACAAGTAAAATGTTCCTTATATTATCCCACTCAGGTAATTTAAACTCAGCTCTTCCCATGATATGGCATGGCATTTCTCTTACCAGTATCCCATCATGTCTGTGGAGAAGAAATGATCAATTTCATGATGAACAGAATAGAATTTCCGACAGAGTCTTTATTTTTAAAATGGAACTATCAGCAATAAGGTTTGAGCTGTTTTGTGAAAAGGAATATTCAAACTGCACAAATACCAGGCAATGACCATCTCCAAAAAGACATATCCAAGCATCTTTCCTTAGTATTCTGTTGCATTACCATCACCCATTAATCAACATCTTGGGAGTTGCTATTGACCAGAAACTGAATAAAGGCAGCCATATAAATATTGTGGCTACAAAGGCCAGTCTGAATTATGTAGCAAGTTTCTCACTTCTTGACTGTCCAAAGCCTTTTCACTACGTACAAGGCACAAGTCAGGGGTGTGATGGAATACTCCCCACTTGCCTGGATGAGTGCAAATCCAACAATATTCAAGAAGCCTGTCATTACCCAGGATTACCCAGGAATAAAACCCAGCATTTTTGATTGGGAACTCATCCACAATCTCTAACATTACACTCCTCATTACCAATTCATAGTGGCATGTATGTGCCATCTATACGATGCACTGTAGCAACTCATCAAGGCTTATTTGCCAGCTTCTTCCAAACCGTGACTTGCAGCACCCCGAAGAATGAAGGCTAGATACATGGGAACACCACCAGTGGAAAGTTCCCCTCCAAGCAACGCACCATTCTGACTTGGAAATCACAGAACCTTCACTGCCACTGTGTGGAAATCCTGGAAATCCCTCCCTAACAGCATTGTGGGATTACCCATGCAAGTTCACATGGAGCACAGTAGTTCAAGGTGGTGGCCACATTCTCAATAACAATTACGACGACCTTGTCAGTGATACTTACATATTATGAACAAATGAAGACAAACTGGTATTTCTAAAGCACCTTCACCAGTTCATGATGCAATAAAATGCTTTACAGTCAATAAAGTTATTTTTGAGTGTCATTATTTTCAAGTGTACGAAACAAGTGTGTAACAAGTTCACAACACGGTCCTCCAAACAGTAATGTGATTATGACAAGATAATTTATTTTTAGATGTTGATTGAGGAATAAAACATGGCCAAAACAGTGGAAAAACTGGCTGGGCAAGTATTTATTACCTACCCTAGTTGCCCTTAAGATTTAGAGTTGCCTTCTTGAACCATGGCAGTCCACATATGTCTATCTACAGCACCTGGACTGCAATGATTCAAGGCAGCAGCTCATAACTATCTTCTCAAGGTCAGCTAGGGATGGAAATAAATACTAGCTGAGCTAACACCCATCTCCCACAAGTGAGTTTAAAAAAAAAAGTCTCTGGATTGAGAATTAAAACATAACACCCTGATTCAGAACCAATAGCACTCTGTTACAGCATTGCAGCGTGACTTGCTGAATCTGGATTGGGATTTAAATCTACTCAGAAGGAATTGATGAATATTAATAAGTGCAGTGATAAAAACAGTAGCAGGATGGAGATTGAATGAGCAGGTGTTCCACTCCATAACCTTCCAGATCTCTATGGACAATGCAGTTTTAATTAGAGTTTATATCCAGTACATCCTCTGCTGAAGTTATATCCTCCCATTCTAATCAAGTTGCCATTCACATTTAATATTATGACAATGGCTGAGCTTTTCATCATTTTCTGTTGCCATTATTCAAAGTTTCTGATCAAGCGCAAACACAAGACAGATATTATGTCATCTGTCACTAGTTGGAAGCAAGAGTTGAGGTCTAAGTCCCATGCAACAGATGAAGTAGTAAAACAATCATAGTGAACTGTTTACTGCCAGCAAACATGCTATCTGTTCAAAAAGTAAAAACTGTAAATTTTAGAAAACCTGCAGCTCAATTTGTGGGGATGTTTTGGGTGGGGGAATGGAAAGTCAATCAGATGGGTAAAGAGGAGAAGTATCAATCACACTTGAGAGCTGGGGTTGATCAGAGTGGCAGGGTGATTGGAGGAGAGGAAGAAAGTGGAAAATCAGACACAGCAAAAGGGCTTTGCTTAGATAAACTATGGACCCTGTGACGAGGTCAGGTACCTAAAGGGGGGGAAACAGAGGTTTTAATATGGTTGTATGGATTATCAGGGATTTGATTGGAGTTTAGTTGGACATTGTTAGACTCAAAAAGGTTGCTGTTGTATTCTCAGATACCATTGCTACCAGTCTGTCACATCTTCTGGTTACTAACCACTTGGGTGTCTTGTAACGGGTAATTTAAAGCCACCAAAGTCTTTCTTTCTGTACTGATTCAAAGGAGCTGTCTCTGTACCAGTGATTGCGTATAGACCACAGTAGAGTCTTAAATGAAAAGATACATGAGTCTTACATAAGAAGGTATATCTTATTGCATACAAAATCAAGTAGTGCTGGAGAAAATCAGCAATTATGACAGCATCTGTGGAGAGAGGAGCAGAGTTAATGTTTTGAGTGCAATGATTCTTCTTTGGAACTAAAGGAGACAGTAACTAGCACGATGTCTTCGCATACTGAACTTGTAGATGCTTAAGAAAATCAGGGCTGGAAATAAGATTTCCAGTAGGTGCAGTAGGAGAGTTTTGGAAGATGTAGTTGTGATATTTTTACAAAAAAGCTTTGCTTTGAATTTGGTTGCACGTCTCCTGTGGGAGCATCTCATGGTGAGACTGCTATCCTAAATGAAAGAGTATTGCTGACAACCTAATGTTCATACCCTTTCTATTGATGTGCACACACATTAACTGCTGTGCCAAGAAACCACAAAAAAAGTTGATGTATTCCCACAGAATGCCCAACTCCTGTTGTCGCCTTTTTACTTGTGACAGCTGGATTCTCTATTTTGCATTTGGCAACTGACTGAAATGCAGATCTGAATTGCAAGGAAGTGTTATGCATTCATATTCAAATTCAGTATTCAATACTTATTTTTGGTAGATAAAAACATAACTGCAATGTCTAACAATGTGCACAAATTTAAGAGTCACATCAGATTGAAGGAAGGATTTCCTGCAGCTATAGAATTTTTTTTTTCTCCCCTCAATGTATTGAAGAACACTTCGGAACTTCATGAAATGAAATAGGAGCATGGGCAGCAAATTCAGCCCTTCGAACTCTTCTGGCATTCAATTCATGATTGACATTTGACCTGAACTCATACCTTCTACTCTATCCAGAGATTTCTCAATACTCTGTAAGTTCAGAAAACTAAGAATCTCAGTCTTGAATGCACTCAATGACTGAGAGGGCACAGTTATCAGGTGGAAAAGAATTTCAAAGACTCAGAGCTCTCCAAGTGAATATTCCCTTTTTTAACAGTCCTAAAAGGCTGATCAGTTCTTCGGAGACCATTTACAAACACTCCAGAGAAAGGATCGAGCCTCACATCAGTTTACCTTTCAAACTCCCTTTAATGCTTTACTCAGCATTTATTAACATTCAAGTAGCAAAAGAGCATTAAACATATTCTTCACGTTTAATTTTGAAGTTGTCTGATCTATATAGGATTCAATTACAGACTCTCCTGACATGACATGATGGGTTGTGTTGAATTTGACAGGCTCTGTATCATTGAGGCTATCTTGGAAAATGTCGACTTTCACTAATGTGAATTTCTACATTCGTGAATGCATGCTTATTCTGATCAAATGTATTTTAGGATTAAAATTCTTTCAAGTCTTATACAATATTTATACTGCATTAAGAAATTACAATGCAGGCTTAACTTGTTGAAGGTTGCTAAAACAGAAATACTGAAAATAACTCAGAACTAATGGAAAATGCTTGTTAGCATTCTGGCGCTTGTGAGTGAGACAGTTAATAGATCAGTGTCACTCATGTATCAAACTAATCTTTGTCAAATAGCAACTGCCTCCTGACAGTTATCATTGCAGTCTCCAGAATACTTTTTTTCTCCTTAGTTCATTTCTGCAAATCTAATAAATAGATATACAGGTCTTTTCTGATATGAAATAACTAACTGAGCCTCAGACAGACCAGGAACTTCCCAAATTGGATCCAAGATCTATATTGATTTTGTTGGTATCAATCATACTAGCAACAATGGAACTAGAATAGAGATTTGAGCCTCCAGTTAGCAGATTGAATAATATTGTTCCTCTTGGTCACTAACAACTAACCCTCATTGCAAATGCACTCATGCATGGAAGTGGACAAGGGTGGGATCAATCTGACTTGCCCATCAACTAGTAATGTGAAATTGTCAGGGCTCACACATTAGGAAATATCCCTTGGATAAGGTAGTGCCTATGGAACCATAAAGCAGTCATTCAGCAGAGAAAAATCGAAAAAGAGAGATGGTAAATGGAAGGCAGGGGAGACAGGATAAAAAAAAACAGATATAGAATCATAATATCATACAACACAGAAAGAGGAGTTATCAGAGCATAATATATAGGAGCAGAAGTAAACCATTTAACCCCGGAACACACTCTGATTCAATACGATCATGACTGATCTTTTAAAGATTTCAGATAACGTCACATAAACAAATATTTCCTAACCTTTAAGAACATTTATGGTATAAATTTGTGACTCCCACAGTATGAGCGAAGGCCATGAAACAGCCAAAATTGGATCCATTTTCATTCACTTTATCTTCAACTGGCATTGTTGATTTTAGATTTATCTTTGATGTAAACATGCCCTTCCCCTTAACTTCTTGCCTTTAAAATATGCCTGAAATGGGGCTTGGACATTCACATCTGAATTTTGCAGAATATTTTTTTTCTAAGTATTCAAAGTGACCTTGCAGTGTCTATCCTCCCAGTTCTTTCAAAATCATACAATTCAATAACATCACCTTTCATTTTAAATTATACAGACTATAGAACCAATTTAGCTGAAAATGTGTTGCTGGAAAAGCGCAGCAGGTCAGGCAGCATCCAAGGAACAGGAGAATCGACGTTTCGGGCATCAGCCCTGAAGAAGGGCTTATGCCCGAAACGTCGATTCTCCTGTTCCTTGGATGCTGCCTGACCTGCTGCGCTTTTCCAGCAACACATTTTCAGCTATAGAACCAATTTACCCAAGCTTTTCATCATAAGAGAAGCTGTCACCCCTCGGACCAATCAACTTAATCTCTAACAGGTCATCTTCAATGCTCAAAAGTCCTTCCTTTAAATGTATAAGAACAAACTTGCAGGAAGTACTCCAGGTTTGGTCTCATCAAATACTGAAAAAATGCCTCATACTTCTTGTGCTCCATTGCCCTTGTAATTAAGGTAAAGTACCATTTATGAACCTAATTTGCTGTTTATGCAACCTGACCTTGTGATCCTTGTACAAACACAGCCAAGTCCCTCTGAACAGCAACATTTAGAAGTATTTTGTTTTGCCAAAGTATTTGGTTCTTAGCATCAAATTGAATAAAGTGCACAATTTTCCACATGCTGTTCCATTGGTATCTTGCTACCCACTTAACTAACCTGTCTTTAACCCTTTGCAGCATTTTTCTTACCTGCCTTCCCTGCCTGGGTCTGCATTGTCCATAAGTTTAAAGACTCTCCAATTAGTCTTAGTCTCCAGTTATTCCAAAACAGTTCTCTTCAAGTATCAAATTACTTATTGAAAATTACTATTCTTTTGTTACCTCTCACATTTCAGGAAGTGCACTCGAGCTCACAAGAAATTATTGCATTAAAAGAAAATTCTCCTCAACTCTGAATCAGCTTCTGTTGTCCATCTGATATTTGTGTCCTCTGGTCATCAATTTTTCTGCCAGTAGAAACAACTTCACCCTCTGTAGTTCATTAATTCATCTAATTCATAATTTAGACAACTTTGATTGAGAATTCAATTTCTCTGCTCCACTGACAGTAATCCCAAATCTTTGCACATTACATTATGCCTTATTGGGTCTCCCTAGAGGTAGATCCTTGGCTGGTTCATTGTCTGCAGATACTTCACCCTGAGCCAATTCCTTGACATTTTTTGTCAGTGACCATTTGCCATTGCCTATCACTCTCAGAGGCAGGGCCAGGAGACAGGCCCAAGCCTACGTCAACTAGATTGGAGTCAAACTATGTGCTAGCTATCTTACAGTTATAAAAACACACCTCCAAATTTTAAGGCACCTTCCAAATCAAGTATTAAGTTCTTACCTGCACAATCTCAGAGGCCTTGACATTCTTACTATTGGGTATAATATGACAGTTGAATCCTATGTAGTCATTTATAAAAGATTGATAAACCCAGTGATTGGTATTGTATGATAGTATTACTTCAAGTTACTTGCAAACAAATGATACATTCTGATCCATTTTACATTGTATTTAAATTAGTTTATTTCATTTCCAGGAAGATGTGACAATAGTGGTTGTAGGGTTAATTGGAGAGATCTGTAGTAATAGTCCATTGAAGTTTTTCTCTTCCCTAAACTAAGGGCAATTTCATGAAAGTGCTGTCTCATCAGCTGATATCAGCTAAGCACAAAGAGAATTCAAGTAAACCCACTGGAGAACAAGGTGAATTGTTTCTGGACACTGAGCATAACTATTGAGTATGTGCAAAAAGGAGGTATGTCATAGGATGACAGAATACACTTGGAAATGGTGCCTGGCTCAAAAGGGCTCCTAGTGAGATATTCTCTCTCACCCTCCTCTAAAAAGAGTTATGTTCAAAAGATCTGTGCTGTTCACTCACAGGAGATTTGATCTCACAATGGTACAAGTACATGAATATAAGTTTGTACTTTCTCTAAGTTATGAAGGGCCCTGATGGTTAATGTTTATTAAGTTTATTTTTCAGTAACTCTGCCCAAATAGAAAATTACTTTTCCCTTAATACAATACAAGTCACCAGTGGAAATCTAATTGTGCATTTACCTGTAGAACTGCCTTTGATGGCTTCTTGCTGAATTATTTCTCTTTCAAACAGCCTTACTTATGGCCCTGCTTACCTACATTCATACTTGAAAATAAACAAGTGTTTCTTCAGGAAAACAAACATCAGAACATGCACCCAATGTTTATTCACTACCTGGCTTGCAACACATTTTTCTTTTTGTGATAGCTGTTCCTTCATCTTGTCCATATATTCAGTTGTCATTGTAGCACAGATCTTTTTTGAAAGATGTTTTCTCCCTCTCATAAAAGAATCTTTCAATGTTTGTTTCTAGCTTTTTCTCTACAATTATAATACTGTACATAGGAACACAAGTAGGCCATTCAATGATATCATGGCTAATCTGATAATCCTCAACCTATATTCTTCTGCTAAAGGGATAAAGCAGAAAAGTTAAGGACTAGGAGCTGAAGGCAATGGAGATCCTCAAACCTGCTCTGCCTTTCAATATGATCATGACTGATCATATCATGGTCTCAACTCCACTTTCCTGTCCACTATCCATAACCCTTCAATCTATTAATAATTAAAATTTGTATATTTGGGGCGGCATGGTGGTGAGCACTGCTGCCTCACAGCGCCATGTTCAAGGAACCCAGATCCCTCTGCATCAAAAGGCAAAGTTTCTCAGCATCTAGATAATACTGTTCTATCCTGCTGACAAAATTGATAACCTCACACTTATCCAAAACTCCAACTAATGCAACCAACAGCCTAGCTACAAATTTTTACACAAAACTTGAACACTTCAGACTCGATTACTTGACTGATTAAAAATTTCTATCTCAATCTGAATATTCTGAATAATCCAGTCTCAAAAGGCCTCCACAGTAAAGAATTCTGTAGATTTTCCATTCCTTTTTGTGCATTCCCCATTTCCTTCATCAGTCGCTGTGCCTTCAGCTTTCTGCACTCTGAGCTCTGGAGTTCCCTCACTAAAGAGTTCATTCTGTCTGCCTCTCTATCCTGGGTTATGTCACTAAAGCAGTAATTCATGCTCTTGTGTTTCAAATCCACTGGAGCTTAAATTCAAATGAATAAAAATCTGGAACTGAAAGCCACTCTCAGTGATGGCAAACACAAAGCTATCATTGATTGTGTAAAAATGTATTTGTTTCACTCACTGATTCTTAGGAATGGAAATCTGCCATCCTTATGCAATCTGACCCACATGACTAGATTCACCACAATGAAATTAACGAAAGGCTAATGAAAGCCATTCGGCTCAAGGGCAATTAGGAATGAGCAATGACTGCTGACCTTTCCAATGACACCGACATCCCAAAGACTTCAAAAGAAAAGTGCCTTGAAACTTTTTGGGCTTAAGTTTAACTTTTAATATTTTAATGTGTTTGAATAAGATTTGGTGCATTTGTTTGTTGTGTTGGTTGAACTTGGATCAAAACAACTGGAACTGGCAACCAGAAATAGCAGGAACAAAACCAAATACTATAAATTCCAAACAACACAGGACTGCAGCATTTCATAGGAGACTCCACACCACTGAGGATGTCACCTGAAAAGTGGACGAAACATTTGCAAACCCAATTTCCCAGCTAATTGGTGGGCATTTGGAATGCGTTGCCAGTAGAGGTGGTAGAGGCAGGCACGGTAGATTCATTTAAGATGCATCTGGACAGATGCATGAGTAGGTGGGGGGCAGAGGGATACAAATGCTTAGGAATTGACCGTCAGGTTTAGACAGTACATTTGGATCGGATCAGGCTTGGAGGTCCGAAGGGCCTGTTCCTGGGCTGTACATTTTCTTTGTTCTTTGACACCCTAGCTACAAATCTTTACACAAAACTTGAACACTTCAAACTCTCCAGTTTGAAATCTATTGCACAAAGATATCAGGAGAAAGTAGGACTGCAAATGCTGGAGATCAGAAGCAAAAAGTGCAGTGCTAGAAAAGCACAACAGGTTAGGCAGCATTTGAACTGCAGAATCGACGTTTTGGGCATAAGCCCTTCATCAAGCATGTGGGTGGCGGTGTAAGGGAAGATATCATTCTGAAAATGTATTGCTGGAAAAGCGCAGCAGGTCAGGCAGCATCCAAGGAGCAGGAGAATAGACGTTTTGGGCATGAGCCCTTCTTCAGGAATCTCTATAGTCTTCTTCAGTTCGCATACTTGGAATTAAGCCAGCAAATTCCTCAGTCGTGAAATGACTTAGTCACAAGCATTCCAGACTGGAAAGTCTCATGTGGTATGTTCTTTTAGGTATTAATAAAACTCAGGCCAGGCATCTTGGCTATGAGTAATCTATGTTCATTGTTGCACTCCACATGTCAGTAGGACCACAGGAAGAAAGCCTCCATGTTTTAGAGAGTCCAGTCTGTGACTGGAACACTAATGCATGACCACAATGCGGTTGCTTATTTCAGAGGCCTATGTACATAACCATTAATGCTATCAGTATAGTCACAGCATCCGAGGAGCTTGATGTTAAAGGTGCTACATAAATACAAGTTGTTGTTGCCAGTCTTGTCAGCACCGTTGTACAAATTACTCCTTCAAGCTGCCTTTGAACAGAAATTGTTATCAAGTCTGAACTCTAGAAAACAATTTCTCCTTCTACCTGAAATATGGTCACAGATCACATGTTTAGATCTGTGCAAGACTACAATGAATTGGCTTGGTTGCCACAGAATTAAGTGTTAAAGTTGTTTCTCCACAAATATATTTTTAAAAACTCTGGGCACATTACAAATAGCTCATAAAACTGGTTTCAGTTCGCTGCTGTTCCATTTATTTGCTGCTTCAGTTTTATGTAGCCTTTCATATCATGTGATTTTATTTTCTCCAGCATTGTTTTCTTTATGTTTCTCAATGAGAAACTTCCATTGATGGTGATATTGGAAAATATTCCCTTTAAAATGGTATTGTATGAGGCTCTTTTATTTCAAGATGTGGTCCCTTTAAAGGAATTTTCTGCAGCTACACATGGTTACGACTTGAATCAAACAGGGCTGCAGTGATACCTTGCCAGCTATTAACTGCCCCCATGCACACACACAGCTTTGTTGTATAAAGTAATGGGGATGAAAGAGTTAATGTATGTGGAAGATCCATGCAGTCTGAAATATAAACAACCATGGAGGTCGAGTTAGAGTCCGTTGGATTCAAGTACATCTATTTTTGCAGACACAGCTTAGTTAATATGTCTAAGAGTTCATGTAATCTTTCCATGGTTACCATGATGAAATCCTTCTTAGACAGTCTTTTGACATCAAGGAGGACTTTCTTCCACTCCAGAGTTGTGAGTGGGTCATGAGGTGGCTAAATACTTCAAAACTGGATCTGCAAAGCTTGCCACTGGTGGGGCAAATGGTGTTGAATAGGTGAGAGAGTGAGATGCTTGTTTTTTTTGCAGGTTCCTTTGGTTGCTTGCATTTAACCTCCACCTGGGCCTATTGCAATACTCAAGATGGCTGGTATCTTCACCATTTTGGGAGATCCTGGGTAGGTGGATTCTGTCAGTGATAATATTATGTTTTCTTTCAAGGGGGTTTTTGAGTATGTCATCAGTAATAAACAATATGCTGTTATCTAAGAAAACAGCCTCTTCTGCTTAGACCTATTTGTGTTCCAACCTCCACCATAGACTACTGGACGTCTCCTTTGACTGGACCAGGAAGGAGACTTTGTGGCAACACTCCACTTCAACACAAGTCATCAGTGGTTAGCAACTAGGCATCTCATTATAACAACAAGCTTAGCAGGGACATTGAAGCAGACCAGCTAATGTCCTAGGATTGCCTCAGTGCAGCTGCTAGTGGTAAGAAAATCTCCAACCCATCTGAGCAATGTCACCACACAGGGTAAGCTGACACTCAGTGTGTAGCACTCCCATATTTTAGTCAAGATTATGGGTACCAGTTCCAGCCTAATGAATTCAATGCAAAATCCAGGCTAAAAGTTAATTGAAGGGGAGATCCCATGTTCAGAGGTGCTGCTTTTTGGATAAGTTGTCAAACCAAATTCTTGATCTCTCAAATAGTGGCCAACTTTGAAGAACAACACGTCAGTTCCACCAGACCCCCAACCATTACATTTTGTACAAGTAGCAACTCACATACAGATTTAGTTATTTCATTGCTGTTTGCGGGATCTTTCTTTGCACTTTAGTATTTGCACTTCCGCCATTGCAAAAAAGTGACGACACTTCAAAATACTTATTTGGCTGTAATACATCATGCCAGATGTTGGACACTATTATATAAATACAGATAATTGTGATGACTCTGAGCAATGTTTTTTTGGAATTCTGTAAGGCAGGTATTTTTGACTTTCCACCCAGACCCATTTCCCTCCGACTAATGCACTGTGGGATATAAATGAATTAATGTTATTTCTGCAAGTATAAATTCTGATACAGAACAGGAATGAGAAAATACATATTCAGCAAAAAGAAAGGATATGTTAGCATGAGACGTGAATACAGAACAATGGTGGATATATGGGCAAACCGGAAAGCATCTGTTTCCCCCTACTCGGAGACACAGGAACAAACCCTAATCAAAGAGGTCAAAGTGGTCTCTGGATGGAAATAGATGCTGATAGAAGAAAAGATATGCCTAATCAATAATCTACAATAGACTGACGTCAAACACCCTTATGGGAGTCAGAGATAAGAGTTTGTCACGGACAAGACAGGATAAACAGAAGTTGTGGGATAAGTCTTAAGGAAATGAGTGACGTAAGCGAAGCAGGGAACAGACAATGGAATAAGGAAAACATATGGGAAAAAACAGTATAAATTGCAAGGGTTTTTTGGGATATACTGTGCATTTTGTCATTGCCTTACCTGGCAATTAGACAAAGCACCCACCTATAGGTGTACAAATAAACGGCTGATTCAGATATTTGTCTTGGACTGAAATTATTAAAGTGAGTGCGCTTTTGTTTCTCACATGCACCTAGCACTATGGGTAATTTAACATGGCCAATTCATCTGACCTGCACCTCTTTGGATTGGGGGAGGAAACCAGAGCAAACCCACGCAGACACGGGGAGAATGTGCAAACTCCACACAGATAGTCGCCCAAGATTGGAACCGAACCTGGGACCTTGGTGCTGTGAGGCAGCAGTGCTACCCACTGAGCCACCACGCTGCCCTTTGTTTGCTGAATATCAGAAATTCAGAGTAACCAAAGTGTGAAATGCTTTGAGGCTATCAAACACAATATAACACGACGTAATTTTTAGTTTAATATTAGTAGATCCATTGAATATTTTGGTTGATATTCGAGCCCTGAATCCTTTAAACACTACGTTTTCCCTCTCCGTAATTATACAATTTAGGTGAGGATTGCCACCTGCTGGTGCGAAAGCCATCACCTCCTGTGAATAATTGAAATTAAGGATATCTAATAAGAATCTCCAAAATTTGTCAATGCTATATTTACATGGATATCTTCACCTTCCTGATATCTGAATTACATACAAATTGCATTTATTTTTACACTGTTAACATAGTCAATCATCGCAAACATGAAATGTTATCAACCACATGCAGTCCCACCTGCCAGCACCCAGCCCATATCCCTCCAAACTCTTCCTATTCATATACCCATCCAAATGCCTCTTAAATGTTGCAATTGTACCAGCCTCCACCACATCCTCTGGTAGCTCATTCCATACACGTAACACCCTCTGCGTGAAAAAGTTGCCCCTTAGGTCTCTTTTATATCTTTCCCCTCTCACCCTATACCTATGCCCTCTAGTTCTGGACTCCCCAACCCCAGGGAAACGATTTTGCCTATTTATCCTATCCATGCCCCTCGTAATTTTGTAAACCTCTATAAGGTCACCCCTCAGCCTCCAATGCTCCAGGGAAAACAGCCCCAGCCTGTTCAGCCTCTCCCTATAGCTCAGATCTTCCAACCCTGGCAACATCCTTGTAAATCTTTTCTGAACCCTTTCAAGTTTCACAACATCTTTCCGATAGGAAGGAGACCAAAATTGCACACAATATTCCAACAGTGGCCTAACCAATGTCCTGTACAGCTGCAACATGACCTCCCAACTCCTGTACTCAATACTCTGACCAATAAAGGAAAGCATACCAAACGCCTTCTTCACTATCCTATCTACTTGCGACTCCACTGTCAAGGAGCTATGAACCTGCACTCCAAGGTCTCTTTGTTCAGCAACACTCCCTAGGACCTTATCATTAAGTGTATAAGTCCTGCTAAGATTTGCTTTCCCAAAATGCAGCACCTTGCATTTATCTGAATTTAACTCCATCTGCCACTTCTCAGCCCATTGGCCCATCTGGTCCAGATCCTGTTGTAATCTGAAGTAACACTCTTCGTTGTATACTACACCTCCAATTTTGGTGTAATCTGCAAACTTAGTAACTGTACCTCTTATGCTCGCATCCAAATCATTTATGTAAATGACAAAAAGTAGACAGCCCAGCACCAATCCTTATGGCACTCCACTGGTCACAGGCCTCCAGTCTGAAAAACAACCCTCCACCACCACCCTCTGTCTTCTACCTTTGAGCCAGTTCTGTATCCAAATGGCTAGTTCTCCCTGTATTCCATGAGATCTAACCTTGTTAATCAGTCTCCCATGGGGAACCTTGTCGAACACCTTACTGAAGTCCATATAGATCACATCTACTGCTCTGTGCTTATCAATCTTCTTTGTTACTTCTTCAAAAAAACTCAATCAAGTTTGTGAGACATGATTTCCCACGCACCAAGCCATTCTGACTATCCCGAATCAGTCCTTGCCTTTCCAAATACATGTACATCCTATCCCTCAGGATTCCCTCAAACAATTTGCCCACCACCGAGGTCAGGCTCACCAGTCTATAGTTCCCTAGCTTGTCTTTACCGCCCTTCTTGAACAGTGGCACCACCTTTGCCAACCTCCAGTCTTCCGGCACCTCACCTGTGACTATTGATGATATAAATATGTCTGCAAGAGGCCCAGCAATCACTTCTCTAGTTTCCCACAGAGTTCTCGGGTACACCTGATCAGGTCCTGGGGATTTATCCACCTTTAACCATTTCAAGACATCCAGCACTTCCTCCTCTGTAATCTGCAAGATGTCACCATCTATTTCCGTACAGTCTATATCTTCCATATCCTTTTCCACAGTAAATACTGATGCAAAATATTCATTTAGTATCTCCCCATTTTCTGTGGCTCCACACAAAGGCCGCCTTGCTGATCTTTGAGGGGCCCTATTCTCTCCCTAGCTACCCTTTTGTCCTTAATATATTTGTAAACTCCCTTTGGATTCTCCCTAATTCTATTTGCCAAAGCTATCTCATGTCCCCTTTTTGCCCTCCTGATTTCCCTGTTAAGTGTACTCCTACTTCCTTTATACACTTCTAAGGATTCACTTGATCTATCCTGTCTATACCTTATGCTTCCTTCTTTTTCTTAACCAAACCCTCAATCTCTTTAGTCATCCAGCATTCCCTATACCTACCAGCCTTCCCTTTCACCCTGACAGGAATATACTCTCTCTGGATTCTTGTTATCTCATTTCTGAAGGCTTCCCACTTTCCAGCCGTCCCTTTACCTGCAAACATCTGCTTCCAATCAGCTTAGATTGGGTTGGGATATCTGGTCGGCATGTAAGGGTTGGACCGAAGGGTCTGTTTCCATGCTGTACATCTCTATGACTCTATGTCATGCTTCCTATTTATTTGCTGCCCTTCTCCTTCTAGATGGAAGTCGTCATGGGCTTGGAAAGGGCTTTAAAAAGATCTTTGGAGATTTCTGCACTGCATCTTGAAGACTGTAAATACTGCTATTGAGTGTCAGTGGTGGAAGAGGCAGATGTTTGTGTGTGAGATGCCAATTCAAGAAGGCTGCTCTATCCTGGATGGTGTCAAACTGGAGTGTTTTTGGAGCTGCACTCATTCGGACAAGTGGGGAATATTTTATCCCTCTCCTGACTTGAGTCTTGTACATTGTGGACAGGCTTTGAAGAGTTAGGAGGTGAGTTACGACTGGGTTCTTAACTTCTAAGCTGCTTGCCTAGCCATAGTAGATAAATGGCTGGTCTGTTTCTGGTCAATGCTAACCCTGGAATGTTAATAGTGGGGCTTCAGTGCTGGATTGTCAAGGGGTAATAGTTAGATTCTTCCTTGTTAGAGACAGTCAATGCCTAGCACTTACGATGCATGAATGTTGCTTGCCACTTGTCATCCCTGACACTGATATTGTCCAGGTCTTGCCACATTTGGACATGACAGGCTTCAGTGCTAATCATAAACTATTATACTACTGGACCCCTGGTGTCGACTTGTCCTCAAAATGGATAATTAAACTAAGGTCATGCGTATACCAGTGATTCAGCTGAAAGTTAAAATTACACACATCACTAAGGAGGAGCAGAGTGTATTCTTTATGCCCAGATTAAACAACTCGCTTCAATAACATCTGAACCTATAACATCAACATCCAATAAAGACAAGGTTGGCAGATGCATGGGAACAATTATCTGCAAGACCCTCTCCAAGCTACACATCATCCTGATTTTTAATGACGAGCAGAACCTTAAAGGTACCTGAATGTTGTGGACCAAAGTAAGATTTGTGTCAAAATTGTAACAAAGCCTGGTGAGGACTATCATGCTGTTGGGAGCAACTCATTTCATATTTTATCTATTTGCTGAGTGGCTAGGCAAGTTTCTAATTGGGCAGTGGCAAGTTGTTAACTAAAGGAGATTGTAGCTTGTTAAATGCTCGATTAAACAACACAACTCACTCATTAATATTTAGCTATGTTACTAAATGTACCAAACAAGCTAGAAAATTCTCAGCATGGAAGCCAGAATGATTACCTTGTGGCTTCACCTCACCGCTTGCTCGGAAGGATCACCATATTGGTGGCTGGGCACCAACATTGTAGGGCACGCTCCATGGTGATAAGTCACATTCAACACACATCTACGAACATTGGCATCCAATTTATACCAGCCTCTTAAAAATAGTTATGGCCCTTTAATCAGAAGCTTTCATTGTAATACTGCTGCAAGGATACCATGCAATTAGGGATTGGGTGAGCTTCCAGGTAGGGACAGAGAATGACTGCAATAACAGCTTGTGAATAAACCAGAGACATCGCCTCATTCACTTGATGAGCTGCGTATGTGCCCCTGAATGCACAGTATTTTATGCAGCAGTCCTACATTACATTGCATTGCCTTGCTTTTTTGCACTTTGCTGTCTTAACCAGAGATACCAGGCTCACATTACTTTATCTTGCTATTTAGTGCAGCCATAAAGACAAAAAGCTATCATAGTTGCAAAGCAGGCTTCAGTAAATAGCCTTCGGTCATGGGTTCCTGGCACAGTAAATCAAGGACAGCCTCTGATTCTATTTCAGGAGCCTGGACACAATTATTCAGGACAGTCAGAGTCAAGATGATCTTCACATAAGGCAGGAAGAACTGAATGATGGGCAGCCCACCACCGATCTTGATTCTGTCTGCCTATAAATTGCATCCTGGAATGAGATAGGGGCAATTAAAGGATATGAAATGGGGGACATAGCTATTACTATTAGTGCATTGAGGGAGATGCATTGAACCAGTGAACAGGCAGCACAGAAGAAATACAGGGTTAGTAGTGTCTGGTGTTAGGATGGGTGAAACTGCAAGAGTGAGACTGATAGAGCATAAGCCTTGGTGGTAGCTGGGTACAATAGCAGAGATAGACAAGTATGAGAGATCAGAGGGAGAATATAGCATTTTTCACTGCCAGAATAGAGATGGTCATTGATCTTCTTCCTCCATCATCAAGCATTCCTCCAGATGGCTGAGACTGCACTGAACTGAGTATAAGACTGGGGGAAAGAGGACACCACAAGTCTGCAGCACCCAGTCCAGCAGGATTTCCTGGACCCTGTCAGCACAATGAGATCGAAATGATAGGAGTGGCAAAGGTCATTAATGAGGCGAGTTTGGGAAGATACAACAAGAAAATTAATTCACCCTTGTGACAAGAAGCCTTTCAAAAAGAAAATCAACAATTCGTACTCAACCAAAAACACACAAGATTCAGTCCAATACTGTCATTCCTTCACTGTTACTAGATCAAAATTTTGGATCTCCTTTTTAAATGACACAGTGCAAGAAAGCAGTACCCCACCACCTTCTCCCAAACAATTATGGATTGGTAACAAATGTTGGCTTAGCCAGGGACACATCTGTTAAAAAACGGATAACAGTAAATTTTTGCCCTCAAATCAATACCACTAGTTACCTCATCACCGCTTGTATATTCAAACTGTGGGGTTTAGAGTTTTGCCTTGAGGTCCAAACCCAGTGTTGTCAGGCAATTGGAAGGCAAGCATCTCAGTCCAAGGATATGACTGAGCACTTTACTTCGGATAGTTCATTTTTAATCAAACAATCTACTCAGATATTAATATAGAGCTGCAGAGCAGGTCGGACATGAACCCAGATCTCCTGGGTCTAAGGTAGGGACACTGCTGCTGCACCACAAGAGCCCCCGGTCTTACAAAAGTAGATATTTTCCAGTCAGTCAATCTGTTCAGAGAGGTGTCATTACGCCCATTTGCAGCAGATGGGGCTTGAACCTGGATATCCAGGCTCAGATACAGGGGCATTACCACTGCTCTCCAAGAGCTCTCAGTTTCTAAAAGTCATGTTCTAATCCCAATCATCTTCAGCTGCTTCATCATTGACCTTCACTCCATCATTCAGCACCATTTGCAAACCTTCACATATTGAACATGGACTCCTTCATACACAGTAAAAGCTTAACAGCATCCAGTCTTGAGCTGATATGCGACAAGTAACATTTACAGCAGCTGCCTGACAATGGCCATCTCCAACAGGAGAGAATCCATCATCGCCCTTGACCTTCAATAGCAATATCACCACCCAACATTCTAAAATCAATATCCTAGATTGTACAATTGACCAGAAGCAAAACTTGAATGGCCTTATAAATACTGTGACTGCCATAGCAGGTCAGATAACAGATGCATAACTCACCTATCTCTCCAGTGCTTGTTCACAAACAAGGCACAAGCTAGGACCATGATGGAATACTCTCCACTTGCCTGGATGATTGCAACTCTAACAACACAGTCAACATCCAGGCCAAAGCAGTTTCATAACTGTCATGCCACCTACTAACCTTGACATTGTGCTTGTGCTTCAGTGGTGAGGGAATGTAGTGCACATCATCTACAAGATGCGGTGCATTAACTCAGCATAGCATCTTCATCAGCACCTTCCGAACCTTACCTATTATAAAGGGCAATGATAGTGATGGTTGCAAGAATCACCAACTCTAAGTTCCCCTCCAAGTCACAACTTGTGCTGACTTAGAAATTATCATTGTTCTATCACTGTCACTGTCACTCTTTATTGCCCTTTGAAATAACACTGTGGGTCAACCTACACCACAGGATTGCACTGATTCAAGAAAACAGCTCACTGCCACTTTGTAATGTACAACTTGGGATGGGCAATAAACTTTGCTCTAACCAGTGACATCCGCATCTCATGAATGAATTACCATATAAAATATGAAAAAAAATGGAGTAGTTGACAACTTGTAAAACCAGCATCTGCAATTAGTGTGAGTGGAAGGTATTAGCCTCATGGTATTTTCACTGGCCTTCTAATCCACACACCTGGTACATTACCCTGAAACACACCTTGTACAGGACCCAAAACACGACTTGTACAATACTTGCAGAGTACCTGTCACTAAAACCTCAACTGCTTCAAGTAACTCATGTATTTAATTTATAGATTGGAGCTGCTGGTAACATCTTCCTGAAGCTATTATACACCTGAGCTAAAATGCAGTCAGATTGAAGTAACATCTTCAAGATTTTGTCTGAGATTGACACCAAAATATAATAAAATATGATCTTTCAAGCCAGGTTTCACTGTGGGATCTAACTTATTCACTTACAAACTCAGCTGGGTAATAACACTCTTCTTGCTTCATGTCATTGAAGTGTCTCATTCATTGTGGGGGGTGTGAAATGGGGGGCTGGGGGATAGTGTAGAAAAATAGGTACCAGTCAATACAAAACGCTCAAAAATTTCCTTCAGTAACAGCAAAGTATGAGAACAACAAATTTTGCTTCATAATCATTTGACAATGTACATTCCAAATTTTAATAGATTCAATGAGATAATGTCACTTCATTCATTACAAAGCGAACTAGGAATTCTGCCTTTTCATGGACAAGTTTCATTCCCTGGAATATTACTCAAAAAGGCACAGAGGAAAGGTCAAATCAATCATATCAGTACTTTAGAAAAAGGTCAATGCAAATAAGATAGATAGAAAGAACAGCAGGAGGCTCTACAATGTGATTCATGAAAGGTTCTAGGGATATGCTTTGACTATTAAAGACTCAAGGATCAGAGAGTGCTTGGTGGCAAACAATAGAGATATTCCATTTCAGAACTGATGTCACAACAGCACTCAAAAGTAGATTTAGACATTACGAGAAACATAATGTGTGTTAATGACACACTGCGTTATTAATGAGCAAATTGCACTAACAAGTGCAGGGGAATACAAGATAAACTAAACAGCAGGTTGCAGGCATTCAACTCCCAGGTTATGTCCCACCATTACTTTCTTTACGCAATAAGAGCCTGACCCTTAACCTCCCAGTTATTTAAGATCTCACTGAGCTTGCATATTAATTGCCATTAAACTCACTGCAGAAATTTAGGGCTGGTAATAAGCCTCTTAAATATGTAATGATTGTTCATGCGATGGAAATCAACATCTCTTCCCCACAAGGGAACAATTTGAATGGATGATTCTCATTGGTACACATGGGAAATATTACTTACAGATGTTAAAATATTTACGATCTCTCCTTGTGTTTCCTTTGTGTTTTTTTTCTCTTCTCTCCCTGAATTCCATTTTCCTCACCTCACACTATTTCCTTTTCAGTTCCTGATTTGACTAGAATTAATTTTATTTTCCCCTCTTTCCTCTATTTATTTCCATCCTTAAATCTGTTTGCACAAGAAGCTATACTATTGGTTCCATTATTCATGGAGGTCCCAGATGCCCAATATCAGCTTTGCATTTACAGTGCAGTTTGATTTCAGATACAATTAACACCACATATTCTGAACCATTGGACATTGATGGCTTCCCACAGAAATGGAAATGAGTAAACATGTCAGTATTTTAAAAGGGTAATAAGTCTGAACAAGACAACTATAGAGCTATCAACTAAACTTAACATTAGGGATTAAATAATGGAGGTGTAGTGGATTGTAAACAAAGCATATTGTTTGATAAGAAACAGCATCATAAATTTGAAGGGGAACATGGTGCCAGAGAAATTCTTTAAGATGATGACAGACAAGGTAATGGTGTAACATCCTATTTAATTTATCCTGGCAAAGTGCCACATGAAAGAGCAAATATTTCATCTGATATCCAAAAATTCATGCTAGATCCTGGAACTGGATAGCAAGTTATTAAAAATATAAACAGGAAAGGAAGGCATGAGTAAATAGAGGAATTAAAATTCCAACATGATATGGATCTCTATTTTGTATAGGTTATGCTTTGGCTTGATAAACAGATCAAATTTAACATTAGACAATGTAAAAAAGTGTCACTGGACTCAAGACATTAACTCTATTTTGTCTTCACAGATGCTACCAAACTTGTGGAGCTTTGCCAGTAATTTTTATTTTTGTTTGTTTCAGATCGCCAGAATCTGCAGTTTATTTTTTGTTTTATTTTAATTTAAACATTTGCTCGGAAATTACATCATAAGTCTACGTGGTCAAACATACTTGGGAGTAGAGCTTTCAGCTTACACAACTAGTAAGCAGTGTACATTTAAGCATGGAACCCAGTGGTAAAGGTCTCAGACTCCATATTAACCGAGGTCACTTAAAGCATGATGAGAGCGTCCTACACTTTGTAACCAAATAATATTCACTCAGACACTGAAATACCTATCACTATAATCTATAAGTGGATCAGGAGCATTTCCCACCTCTGAACCAGGAGGACAGAGTTCAATCCGACCTGCTCCAGAACTGCCTCATAACATCTTTGAACAGGTTGATTGGAAAATATCTAATTTTCTAAGAAGGTGTAATAAACATCTGGTTGATATGTTACAAGAGCTAACATATCTATTGGTTTACCAGGTATGAACACCCTGCTGAAGACAATAGACTACATCACAGTGGCAGGTCATAGGCTAAGTAGTGGTAAGCAGTGGTGGCCATTTATAAAAGAGTTAATGTTCTCAATGAGAGACTTCGAATTCTCAATCAACACCAGTTTGTGGAGAGTCCTGGATTTCAAACCTTTCAGAAAACTAATGGCACCAATTTCTATAAGTATTGGGATGGCTTTAAATGTTTTCTACTTAAAATACAAGTCTTTCAAAATGGAAACCATAATTCAAAGTTCCCATGAATAAAATGCAGCTTTTAAAACACTAATGAGTTACTTTCTATATTGACCAGTGTTGGATTGCATATGCACAGAAGTCAATAAATTCTGCCGTTTTGGCTGTTTACATTGATGACAGGATTATGTGATATCATAGAATCTCTACAGTTTGAAAACAGACCATTCAGCCCATGATGTCCACACCTACACTCCAAAGAGCACCACACTGTCCCCTCCTACCCTATAGCCCAGCATTTCCCACAGCCAATCCACCTGGTCTGCACATCCCTGGACACTATGAGATACTTAGCATGGCCAATCCATCTAACCTGTACATCTTTTGACTATGGGAAGAAACCAGAGCACTCAGAGGAAACCCACACAGACACAGGGAGAATGTGCAAACTCCATACAGTTACCCAAGGGTGCAGGTCTCTGTTGCTGTGAGGTAACAGTGTTAGCCACTGAACCACCACACCAACCCATCATTTCTTACTTGGTACAAGTGGCCTTAGCGTTAAAAACATGAGTATACATGTGATTTCTTGGAGGAAAGTCATTGAAACCCAATTCAGGATTATGAACTATGAAAAATAAAGTTAAACAGAAATAAAAGAGGGAAAACTAAAGGGACAGCAAAGCAAGACAAGAACAAACAAGACTTATACTCTACTTTAAAAAAAAGATATTTTACAAGAAATGAAAGGCAAGAAATTGTTTAATCGTAGTTTGCATGTCACCATACATTTAAGAGACATGTTCACAACATCTCTATCATAGCATGTGACCTGAGAGTATAACAGTCTCAGACTCCATGTTAACTGGGGCCACTTGAAGCATGATGGCAGCATTACTTATAACCAAATAGTTTTGTATTTGCCCAGATACCGAATTACCTGTGACTGTAATACATGCATACACCAGGTACTGTAATAAGCATCTGTCAAATCTTTTAGGACCATATTGATCACATCTAGTTCTTATATTACAAGAGCTCACATTATTGTCTCACCAAGTACAAATATCTCACTGGAGACAAAAATCCCATGTCATGGGACGGGTGCTAGATCAGTATCCACACCAGAGTGAAAGAAAATGCAAAAAAACAATCAGAAAGAGCATGGAGATAAGCTGTCAACATGATTGAGTGAGCTGCATATAATCAATCTCACATAAGTGCCATAGTCTAAGCAAGAAGACACGAAATTCAGAATGAAAAATATGCACTCAGTTCAGTAAAATACATGTTTAATGGAAGGATTAGAAAAAATTCATTCTGTGCAAAATCAACGGACAGTTAGTAATAAACTGTTTTGAAAGGTTGAATAGACAAAAAAGACCCTAAATGCAGGAATATTTTGATGAGCTTAAGGTCATTTTTCATCCTGGAGGTTTCTGATGAATTGCCTAATTTGTTTTGGTTTCCTGTCTAAACAAGAATCGATGTAAACTCTCCTGAACATCCGTCACCCCATAGTGAAGTATTTGCAAGGCAAAGTAATCTTTTGTACTTTGAAGTGATGCTATCAATTGAGAGTCTTTCATGCTGTTCAATGTTTTGGTTATTCAGACAATGATACTGGTCTACATTTGAAAAGGAAGGTCTCCAGCAATCTGCAACACCATGAAGGTCAATGCTTTGTTGATTTTTTTAAAACACTGTCATGAATATGACCCAAACAGGCCATATTACCAGTTTTCAAGCTCATTTCAGGAAGCAGAATGACAACTCCTTCACAACAATTGACCATCAGCAGGAGCTAAGCTCTTTGTTAATATTTAAGTGCCATTGTAGAATATTACAAAATTAGAGTAAAACAAAACTTCATTTATGGTATTCCTTGCTACTGATGGCACCTGATTTATAGGCCTGCATCTTTTGGATGAGTTTAAGATTATAAATACATAAGTCACAGAAAGAATTGGCAAAAGTATCGTGTTTGTAAATTATGCTACATACATTTTTAGCGAGATAGTGTTAATAGAGAATTAAGTACAAAATGATAATTGTATAGCAGTAGGAATTTGGGTGAACCCATACTCAAGTCTTCAGGGAGCATAATAAAACTTACTCCTGAGCAGTGAAACCAAAACAAGTATTCACATAGGACATTTAGCTTATTTCTTTAGAGGTGCTTTAGCTGAGCATGCAGATTTAGAAGTTTGATCATGTGATATTCTGGTCACATGACTTCTGACTTGGTGATACCTGATTAGATGACATCAACCAATGTCTGAAGCTTACAGGGACCCTATTGTTAACTATCTTTACCTACAATCTTGTTGCTATGAGCTTGTTTGAATGTATAACTCTTAGAACCAAGTTCTTATATCTTTCAGAATATGAAATGAATTTGTAATCTGTACATAACATAGCCATAACGTGTAATGGAAAGTCTCACTTGAATGTTATCTAAAGTTCTGTACAAGTTATAACATGTTAAAAAGTGTTGAAATTGTCTAATTTAGACCCTGGAAAGATTCTTTGTTTAAAAGTTGTTAGCTTGTGGATGACCCAAGAAAGACTATTAGCCCTTAGCCAGTGAAGACTGCAAATGAACCTTGCCAAGTAGCTTTGAAGAGAGACAAGCACATATCAGTCCTTTTAAGTAGTCATTTTGATGAGTGAACTGCAAGCAAGTGCAAATCTGGAATCTCTTTGAATCACAAATCAATCTTTAGGTACCATTATTAAAAGGTAGATGGGTAATAACTGACCAATCAGGTAGACAGAAATTGGATTTTACCTAATCTAACATAGATCTAAGCTGGGAACAGACTGAATAAACTAATAATTTGTAAAATACTAAGCAGGCATTATAATCTAAAAGAAAGAAGACAAAATAGTACAATTGCAGTCCTGTCAGGGTTGCGTATAATGGTGCAAGACATCTTTATATCTGTACCCAAATTCTCTTGCAGTGAATTCTTGATCATTGTAATGTTGGATGTTTACTTTTAGTGACTCATGAATATGAATACATCCAGGTGCATTTGAGCAGGATTCCTGATGAAGGGCTTTTGCCCGAAACGTCGATTTTCCTGCTCCTCGGATGCTGCCTGACCTGTTGTGCTTTTCCAGCACCACTCTGATCTAGGCCCCAGAAGATAGAGAAGTTTGAATACACAAATGAACAGATTCAAGAACAGCTTCTTCCTCACTGTTGTCAAATGTTTGAATGGACCTCTCCGACATTAATGTTGATCTCTCTCTCTGTATCTTCTTATCAGCTGCACTGTACACTCTGTTCTGCTACCTGGAGAACTTTGTATGAAACTACAGTGCTGGTCGGAGGAGGCAGAGGATCAACTCCGGTGTTGTCTGGAATCGGCTGATTGGGCCAGGTTCAAACAGTCCGCAGGTACCTTGGATGAGTGCACCACCACCGTCACTGACTTTATCAGCAAGTGTTGAGGAGGACTGCATACTGAGGAAGTCAATCCGGGTGTTCCCCAACAGGAAACCCTGGTTGAATCAGGACATACAGAATCTGCTAAAAACCAGGTGTGAGGCCTTCAGATCAGTAGACCCACTCAAATAAAAGGAATACAAGTATGATTTTCACAGAGCCATTAAGACAGCCAAGGACCAATAACGATCCAAGCTAGAGACCCAGACAGACATCTGCCGACTATGTTCACAGGTTCTAAAAAGAGACAGTGCAAGATAGCAGACAATGACACATCCCACTGTAAATATATTCCTTACTTTAAAAACGGAAGGCTGGCTGTGAATCTGGATGGATTCAGCACTCAAAACCCTGTGGTGACTCTGTAACCCAAGCAGGGGGCGTGGCCACGTGACGTCCCCGTCTCGCACCCGGAAGAGTGCGTAGCGGTCACGTGGCGTCCCCGTCTCGCACCCGGAAGAGTGCGGGGCGGTCACGTGACATCCCGTTTCGCGCCCCGGAAGAGCGCGGGAGATCACGTGACGTCCCGTTTCGCGCCTCGGAGGTGGGTCGAGGACGCCACGTGATGCCCCATTTCGTGGGCAAAAGAAGGTCACATGGGGTCAGATAGCTAGGAATGTAAGAAGGTGGGGAAAGGAGTCAGACTAACAACCAATCAGAAGATAATTCTACCTCAGTGTTTATATGACGTTTTTTATTGTATAAAAGACTGGGGCAGGGACAAAACTAGGTCTTACTTTTTGAACTGATACACTTTGTAGTTTGTCAGGGACAAAGAGGTTTAGACCCAGAGCTCTGAATGCTTTGTTCACTTACTGTGTAAAATAAATTAAGAGTGTGAGACCGAATATCTTCTCCTATTGCTTCATTTAAAAGAACACGCAGGACTTGGCCCACACATAGAAGAAAGTAAATTTGTAGATTGAGCCAAAGTCCAACAATTTGGTGACCTGACGTGATGAAGACGGAGAAGTGACGGAAAGAGAGAAAAATTGAAACAACGGACAACTGACGTTTGATGACAACAACAAGCGGCGCCGCATAAAAAAAGGTGAGCAGACGCCTGTTTACATCGAAGTTCTGCAATTGGAGATACTAAATTGATTGTTGTCATTATACTGCAAGTGTCCTAGTAATAGTAAGTGGACAAAGCATTGATAAGGTATGTACGGGTTTAAAGTCCTTTGGGGTTAGAGTCCCCATAAAAGCAACAAGGTTGGGTACGTACGGGTTTAAAGTCCCTTGGGGTTAGAGTCCCCATAAAAGCAACAAGGTACGTAAATGTGAGGAGGTTTAAAGTCCATTGAGCAGGATCTCATAAAAGCAACGCTCACAAATTTTGATGTATGATTGATGTTTTGTAAGTTTTAGAAATTAGATTGGGGAATGTACGGAGGGTGGAAGAAAAGCCAGTAGCGTTTTGAAGACCAAGACGATGGTGTTTCAGTGAGAGAGAGTTGGTAGTGGAAACCTAACGGTGACAACGAAACTGCTGATAAATCTCGCTGAAAGGGTCAGTTGCTTGGGTGTATTTCATCCAAACTGACCAGCCACCGGCTTTGTCTTTGATTGGGTTGGTTGTTTGGTTATATTTATATCTAAACTAACTGACTACTGGACGGGAGGATTAAAACAAAAATACATAAAATGGAAGGGGAGTTTGATAAAGAGTGTGAAGAATATGGAGGATGTTCTTCCGATTTAATGTTACCCGTAAAACAGCAGTGGGGTAAAGCCAGAAGTCAGTTAGTCAGTGGGCTTGAAAAGAATAAACAAAAAACAATGATGGAGAAATATGATAAGTTTTGGGAGGAATTACAGAAACAAGGCAAAGTCCCTAAAAATGAGGAGAAGAAGAAATTGTCACTGTTTTTAGGAAAAGCAGAAGAACAAGCTAAATTAGAAGTAGAAGAGCACATGAAGGGAAAGAAAGGGTCAGTATTAGTTAGAAGAAAGTGGACAAAGGAAGGTGGGGAGAAAGAAGAGAGGAGGAATCATCTGCACAACATGACGTTAGCCTGTATGGCGGTAGAAACATTACAAAAGGGAGTAGGTGGGACCTTTACAACAGATTTGACAAAGGAGATAGGAAAGGCAGGACCATCTGCGCCATTATATCCTAAATTGCCTGTGGTACAATCACCGCCTCCATATCCTGTAATACAAATGCCACTTATGTATGTTCAAGAAGGGGTGTTAGACATGCGAGAGGTAGGAACAAGAGAGTACAATGTAGTAAAACAGAGACTGGCGGAGGCTGTAGAAGAAAGCATTAGAAAAGTAGAAAAATTAACATTAGAAGTTGATCAGAGGGTTAAGGAAGCGGAGGAAGCAAATAGGGTGACAATGATGCATAGTAGGAATAAAGAACAGCTAAAACAGGGGAGATGTTTTCCAGTGCAGGAGCCAGATGCTCATTCAACACCATATAGAGCTGAGAATGAAAAGAGGGGAAGATTACATGATTCAGGTCAGTTAATGGATGATGGGTTCTCAGACAGAAGGAGGAGAGATTTGAGGGAAGAACAGGATAGAGAGAAATTGGATGAGGAGGAGTCTAAAAGTAGTATAGATATTGAGGACGAAGAATCCCTGACAGACAATGATCCAAACACCTACCCGGTCACCTTGAAAGGCTCACTCACAATGCATACTGAACATGGCCCTCCACTGAAGCCCCTCCCTGAACTAAGTTAAGACTTGCGTCAAAGAGACACATTACGACAACCTATAAAGTATCAGCACCACCAAATGCCATTAATTTACAGAGGCTCTTATCTGGGGAATGTCTATCAGCCTTTTACATTTACTGACATGAACTGTAGCCTGGATAAAACTGTAGCCTGGAGGGAGGTGGGGCCTGGATGGTAAAGTTTTCTCAATTTACACTAGGGTACAAGTTAGCCATGGGCGATTGGAGAGCGTTGCTGGGTAAGCAATTGAATATGTGGGAAATACAGCAGATTGAAGCGTCTGCGGGGACCACCTTATTACCTGATTCGGAACCGTTTGTGCAGCATGCCACCAGTGTGGGAAGGGCAATGAGGGATAGGTTTCCGATTCCACCGGGAGCGATGCACTCACTCACCTTCACAATGAAGGAGGGTGAGGATAGGTGTAAGGACATGTGGGCAGATACTGCGGGGAGCCATCCAGGGTCAGGTCAGCTACAGACCACGTTATTTAGGAATGCCGTCATGACAGGGATGCCAAAGGAAGTAAAAGAGGCAATGGAGAGTAATCCTGATATCCCAGGTTGTACTACAGAACAGTGGGAAAAACATTTGACGCATCACATGAAGCGTTACAGGACAAAACAGGATGAGGATAAACAGAGTAATGAGTCAGCTAAAGTGCAGTTGCTGAAGTTACAGCTCGATGAGGCTAGAAGGAAGGCTAATGATACGAAGAAGGCCTCCCAAAAGACGACTAATCAGATGGTTCAGCGGCCGTTGCCACAAAACAATTCGCCAAGTTTAGATCCAACACCTGATTGGATGCCACCCTATCCCCAATATGGGGGCAGACCAATAGGTGTACCGGGAGGAATGCGTGGTAGAGGAAGGGGCCGCGGAGGATTTAGAGGTCAGCCACTCAACACCTGTTTTGAATGTGGCCAACCCGGGCATTGGAGAAGGGATTGTCCCATGTTCTGGGGAACCCAGGGAGGCCAGGGATTGATCCGAGGACGGTATCTCCATGCAAGTCAGCCTCCTTTTCAACAGGCTGTTCAGCCTTATCAAGTCCCAAATGCAGCTGCAGCCCCGGTGCAAGGACAGTACCCCCAAACTATGCTGGAAGGGCAGGGGTATGAATATTGACGGGGCCCGAGAACCCAGGGGCATGTGGGGTTGGCAGACCCCTATATGCAAATGAGGGTAATGGACAAGAATCTGTCTTTTTTGGTTGACACGGGTGTAAGATTTTCTACCATCACTTGTGATATACCTCGGTCAAGCATGTCATCCTCTAGCATCTAGTTAGTAGGGTTCTCGGGTAAATCAGAAAATCTGCCTTTGACATCGCCACTGATCACATCAGTGGCCAGACAGACCTTTCGTCACCAGTATATTTCATCACCTACATGCCCCGTGAATTTGATGGGACGTGACTTGCTGGTGAGATGCAGGGTTTCGGTTTTGTGCGGACCAGACGGACTGGTGGTGACCTTTCCAAATAGCCATTCCGTCAACTGTTCTATGACAATGATTCACTCTGGATCCCAAATGATGTTATCACCAGACACATCACCAATGGCAGAAGGGCAGTGGGCAGATATATATTGGGGACTTCTCGAACCCAAAAACAGGCAAAACAACGGCATACAGTCTTTATACAGTCAATGGCGATCCTGGGTTCAGATGTTGCATCCCTATGCTCCTCCTGCAGATCCCCTTCATATTACTTTATATTATGATAGAGATGATAATGGAATCTATCAGCATGCATTCTATCAGCACTTAGAAGGGACTCAATGGGATATTTCTTCCAGTTGCATTCTGCTTGGAAACGAAGGTGTGGCAGGTGTTGTTGAATTAACTGCAGAACAGTTGGAATGGTATGAGATGTCTGAAGAAGCTATACCTCATGTCACATTGGCCGTGCATGCTGAATATCAGACCAAGGATCTGGGACCTATGTCCAAACGCTTGATGGGGTTAACGGACTAGGTGTGGACTCAGTTACCCAGTTTACAATATTCACCATCGGAGGAAGCCTATCGAATTATGTACAGGACAACTGACAAGGTACTGCTGGAACATAGGCAGATTGAACGGTTTCATGGTAGGGAAAAAACAGACCATCCACAGGCTGCGGCGATGCTTGACTCTCTACCAGATACCTTGTGGTCAGCTAGTTCAACGGACGTTGGGCACTGCAAACATGTCACACCGATCACATTTGATTTAATAGACCAAACTCCGATTTGGCAGAGACAATATTCACACAAACCAGAGGCTGAAGCCGGCATTGCCGACACAATCGAAGGATTGTTAGCAGCAGGGATGCTAGAACCCTTCCAGTCGGCTTGGAACACCCCTATCTTACCTGTAGAGAAGCAGAATACAGGCTGATAGAGGATGGCGCATGATCTTCGACGAATTAATAGTGCCGTTTCTACTCCAACAGTTCCAGTTCCAAACCCCTACACTGCAATGTCTGTGCTGACCTCTGACCATAAATGTGGGCGGCACGGTGGCACAGTGGTTAGCACTGCTGCCTCACAGCGCCAGAGATCCGGGTTCAATTCCCGACTCAGGCGACTGACTGTGTGGAGTTTGCACGTTCTCCCCGTGTCTGCGTGGGTTTCCTCCGGGTGCTCCGGTTTCCTCCCACAGTCCAAAGATGTGCAGGTCAGGTGAATTGGCCATGCTAAATTGCCCGTAGTGTTAGGTAAGGGGTAAATGTCGGGGTATGGGTGGGTTGCGCTTCGGCGGGTCGGTGTGGACTTGTTGGGCCAAAGGGCCTGTTTCCACACTGTAAGTAATCTAAAAAAAAATGGTTCTCGTGCATTGATCTCGCCAACGCGTTCTTTTGTTTGCCCTTAGCTGATCATTTGAGGGACATTTTTTCGTTTACCTGTAAAGGCCAACAATTACGTTGTACAAGGGTCCCGCAAGGGTTTATTTTGTCACCTGGGGTGTTTAATCAGGTACTGAAACAGCAGCTGAAGGATCTGACGCTCCCAAAGGGGGTGGTATTGATCCAGTATGGGGATGACATTCTTTTGGCAGCACCCGATCATGTTTCTTGTTTGGAAGGCACAGTCGTTGCTGTTTCACCTGTATAGTGTCGGTTTTAAAGTTTCACGGGTTAAATTGCAATGCTGCAGACAAACGGTGTCTTTTCTGGGTAGAGTTATTTCTGCTAAGGGAACAGGTGTGTCTCCGTCCCATAGATCCTCCATTCTGCATCATACCAAACCAGTCACTGTAAAAGATATGCTCTCATTTCTTGGGTTGGCAGGATACAGTAGACAATTTATTGCATCATATGGGGAGCTCACTTTCCCTTTAAGGGCCATGGTAAATGAGCAAGGCATGAGAAATTTGTCAGCCCATTTGCAGTGGACTACGGAGGCAGACGAAAGTTTCATATCTCTTAAACAGGCTTTAACGCGGGCTGCTGATTTAGCAGTCCCTGATTACAAAGAGCCATTTTTCCTCGATATTTCTGAAAAATTACACACAATAAATGGTGTTCGTTTTCAGAAAAAAGGGGGAGGCAGGCAGGTGCTGATGTATGTAAGGTCACCCTTGACCCAATAGAGGACAGACACCCGCCATGTACAAGACATGCAGCAGGGGTAGCAAAAATTCTCCAAAAGGTAGCACATATAGTCATGGGCCATTCATTAACAGTACTGACGACACATAGTATAGTGGCCTATGTGAACTCAACAGCTTTTATAATGACGTCATTGCGGCAAACTAGGTTAGAGAAAATCTTGAATGCATCACATATAATTTTTACACATGAAGGAATTAACATGACTGATAATATGGGAGAAGGAGAGCCACACATCTGTGAGGAAAGGGTACAGAGAGATACTAAAGTAAGGGCAGATTTACAGGCAATTCCATTAGTAGACCCAGAAGAAGTGCTGTTCACAGATGGTTGCTGTTACAGACATCCAACTGAAGGACTTAAAGCAGCCTATGCAGTGGTGCGACAGACAAGTGAGGGATTTGAGGAAGTGTTGACAGGAAAAGTGACAGTAAAGAATCAGCTCAGTTGGCTGAACTACAGGCAATGATAGCTGTGTTAGAATGGTCAGAGGGAAAAAGAGTAAATATCTATACCGACTCTGCATATGTGGCAGGGGCTATACAAGTAGAACTTAGTCAATGGATCAGAGCAGGATTCTTAGCAGCAGCAAAAACCCCAATTAAACATGAAAAAGATATGAAAAGATTAGCGGAGGCCCTGATGAAACCTGCAGAAGTGGCAGTGGTCAAGTGTAGAGGACATGATAAAGCAGATACAGTAGTAGCGAAGGGTAGTCAGGAAGCAGACTCAGCAGCAAAGAAAGCAGCAGGGTATACACCACAGTATATAATGATGCAAACAGAGAGAACAGTATATGACCTGCTGCCCGCTTGTGATGTAAATGTGTTAATAAAAGAGCAGCAGAAAGCCTCTCCTCATGAACTGACAGTATGGAGAGAGAGAGGGGCCACAGAGTCAGAAGGGATTTGGAGGTCACCGGACAGTAGACCAGTGCTACCCCCAGGTTTGATAGCTTCTATGCTTCAGGAGGCTCATGGGCTCACACATTGTGGAAAAACGCAGATGCAGAGGTATCTGACACATTGGTGGCATCCGTCCTTGCCAGCAATGATTGAAAATTATATCAGGGAATGTAGAACGTGTACAGAATATAACGTGAGACCAACAATGAAACCACATGAGGGAAAATTCCCTCTTCCAAGAATGCCAGGTCAGGAAATAGTGATTGACTACACTGATATGATAGAGAGAGTAAACGGATATCGGTACCTTCTGGTAGCAGTGGATGCATACACTGGTTGGCCAGAAGCAATACCTGCGAAAAAGGAAGATGCAAAGACAGTGATCAAATTCTTGATAAACCAATATATTCCAACGCATGGGTTTCCAAAGTAAGTCAGGTCAGATAATGGCACACACTTTAGGAATAAAGACCTGCAAGAAGTTGAAGCAGCTTTAGGACTGAAACATGCGTTTGGAACAGTGTACCATCCTCAGTCACAGGGAAAAGTGAAAAGAATGAATCAGGCCATAAAAGGAAAAATAGGAAATGTGTGTGCACAAACAAAGTTAAGCTGGGTGGATGCCCTACCCTTAGCTTTAATGTCCATTAGAAGCTCAGTAAACTCTATCACAGGGTTCACCCCGTATGAGCTGACAACAGGGCAGCAGTTCCCGGGACCAGGAGCTGGAATACAGATGTTAGAGGGAGGAGGAGCCTCTCTAAGGTACAAACCTTACTATGACCAACTAACAGCTTTGGTGTCAGCTTTCTCCAAACAGGTTGGACCGGAAAAGGGGGAACTACAGAGCCAGGCGCCATCTACTACAGACTGGGTCCTGCTGAAGGTGATCAAACGGAAGTGGTCGGAGCCGAGGTGGACAGGACCTTATAAGGTGGTGGAGAGGACATCTCATGGGGTTAGACTACAGGGGAAAGGAGAAAGCTGGTACCATTGGAGCCAGTGTGCAGCCATGGAACCGCCAACCAGAACTTTAGAACAAATAAGAACAGAAAACGAGTAGAAGGGTCCTAAATGTTTAATGTTTGTACGAAGAAGGTTTTGGAAAAAGGGGGAGAGGTTCTCAAGATTTCTAAGCAAAGCTGTGTAAAGGATATAATGTTTATCTCTGTAAGCAGCCCACATTACCTTAGGCTGTGGAGATTGAGAGTCTTTGCTATTGTCTTATGTATAAGTGTTATGCTGCTGTTAATAGGAGTATTAACCACGAGGGACAAACACACAGGCGAGGGAGGAAGTTCCAGGAACAAAAGAGTAGTAGGACAAGAGGCGGATAAATGTTTAAGGGAGACGAGGAGCCAGGTACACATCAGACACGATAGAAATCATGGTACAACATATCAGTTTGATTTATGCGAAGTAATTGATTGTGGCAAAGATATAGGGAGCTGGAGGGAGTATGATATATACCTTTGTTTTTATGCCATTTACTATGACCCATGCCCGTCATGGGATAATGTATTAACATGGACTGGGGTACAATGGACCCCCAAGAGGTCGTCACCCTTGGATAATAGATGGAACATTCGAGACCATGTGAGCCTGACAAAGGGGCAATTTGATCATTCCTCAGAGTTAAAAAATCCACTTTTGTTAACTCTGACAAAATTTGATATTAATCCTAGTCCAAAGGAGGTACAGAGTTACTGTGAGAGTGATGACAGAAGCTTTTATCTTGTAATAGGAGTGGATAATATAGGATTATTAAAGGTAACCTTAGTGGACCCTCCTACTGAAAGCACAAGTATGGAGGTAGAACCAAGTTCAGGAGTTGTGGTAATAGACCACAACAACCTTACGAGAAGGGACATTATTAAATTGGCTACCGGGTATGGGGACAAGAACTTATGGCTGGACTGGATGACAGCGACTGCAACCTCAATGAATATGAGTAATTGTGTCGCGTGTTCTTTGGCAAGGCCAACCCTATTTACTACCCCAGCCCCATTGTTCCCTAACATAGACCCAATCGGATTTCCCTGTATGATGGCCCTCACTATGCAAGCGAACCCTCCAAATTGTACCACATTAAGTGCTATTTTCCCACCTGTAAAGAATTCTGTGTTGCCTCCAGTGTTTACACCAAGAGCCAACAATTACACTTGTTTTGCTCGAAAGTCAAATATTGCCTTGGGAGACATGCCCACTGACTGGTGTCAGGACACAATTAATGTAACTGGCTGGCAGAACGCTAGCACAATGGTTTGGGCCAGAGCTGATCTTTTTTGGTACTGTGGAGATAGAACACTGCATATTAGTTTACCTCCAGATTGGTCTGGAACCTGTGCAATGGTTAGGTTAGGGGTACCCTTATTCCTTTTGGGAGAATGGCGACAGGGAATAAATCCGTACACACAAATTCGTAGGGATTTGTTTGATGTTACATCTGGCTCAACCACTTACATAGATGCAATAGGTGTTCCCCGTGGTGTACCTGATGAATATAAATTAGCAGACCAGATAGCAGCAGGGTTTGAGAATCACCCAATTATCGGGGTTTTATTCCCAGTTACGCCGAATAAAAACGTTGACCAAATTAATTATGTACATTACAATGTACTTAGGCTCGCCAATAGAACTAGAGATGCGGTGGCGGGACTTTCTGAACAATTGGCAGCAACCTCATTGATGACAGTTCAAAATAGAATGGCCTTAGATATGTTGTTAGCAGAAAAGGGGGGAGTGTGCTCTATGTTTGGAGATCAATGTTGTACGTTCATCCCCAACAATACGGCACCTGATGGCTCAGTAACCAGAGCCCTGGAAGGACTAAGAATTTTGTCTGAAGAAATGCATGAACACTCGGGTATTTACGATCCTCTAGGAGGACTGTTCGATTCATGGTTTGGGAAATGGAAGGGATTAATTGCCTCTGTGTTTATGTCCCTCGGAGGTATGATTATTGTGTTAGTGTTGTGCGGATGTTGTTGTATTCCCTGTATTAGATCTTTGTTAAACAGGGTAATTATTACAGCAATTGAAGGGAAGGCTCCCCCGTCTTACCAGATGTCACAGATGGAGACGGAAACCATGGCTTTAGCAAGGAGGGAGGACTATGCATCAGAGAGCGAATATGATGTATAGAACTGGTTGGTTGGTCTCATTTTCATGAGACCAAAAGGGGGACTTGTAAGTATATTCCTTACTTTAAAAACGGAAGGCTGGCTGTGAATCTGGATGGATTCAGCACTCAAAACCCTGTGGTGACTCTGTAACCCAAGCAGGGGGCGTGGCCACGTGGCATCCCCGTCTCGCACCCGGAAGAGTGCGGGGCGGTCATGTGACATCCCGTTTCGCGCCCCGGAAGAGCGCGGGAGATCACGTGACGTCCCGTTTCGCGCCTCGGAGGTGGGTCGAGGAGGCCACGTGATGCCCCATTTCGCGGGCAAAAGAAGGTCACATGGGGTCGGACAGCTAGGAATGTAAGAAGGTGGGGAAAGGAGTCAGACTAACACCCAATCAGAAGATAATTCTACCTCAGTGTTTATATGACGTTTTTTATTGTATAAAAGACTGGGGCAGGGACAAAACTAGGTCTTACTTTTTGAACTGATACACTTTGTAGTTTGTCAGGGACAAAGAGGTTTAGACCCAGAGCTCTGAATGCTTTGTTCACTTACTGTGTAAAATAAATTAAGAGTGTGAGACTGAATATCTTCTCCTATTGCTTCATTTAAAAGAACATGCAGGACTTGCCCACACATAGAAGAAAGTAAGTTTGTAGATTGAGCCAAAGTCCAACACCACTCAGATCATCTGAACACCTTTTATGCTTGCTTTGCGCAGAATTTTGGCAGAGAGGTAACACCTATTATGACAAGTACTAACAAACCTATCCCAACAGTCACTGCATCAGAGGTCAAATCAGTTTTCCTTCATGTGAATCCAAGGAAAGTGATGGTACCAGACGGAGTACCAGGCCGTGCACTCAGAGAATGCGCAGATCAACTGGCCAAGGTCTTCACAGACATCTTTGACCTCTCCCTGCAGCAGGCCACTGTTCCTGCCTGTTTCAAAAGGACCAACATCATCCCTGTACCTAAGAAGGCTCATGCAGCATGTCTCAATGACTACCGTTCAGTGGCCCAAACTTCGGTGGCATGAAGTGCTTTGAAAGGCTGGTCATGGCATTAATCAACTCCAGGTCTCCCCACTATTCTTGACCCACTCTAATTTGCGTATTAGACCAACAGATCTACGTCAGATGTCATATCACTTGACCTTCACTCCTCCCTAGAACACCTTGACACCAAGAACAGCCACCATGAGAATCCTACTCATTGACTACAGTTCAGCCTTAACACTATTATCCCCTCAGGACTGATTAGTGATCTCAGACTAAGCCCCACTTTTTGCAACTGGATCCTCAGTTTCCTGACCTACAGGCCACAATCAGTGAAGATTGGGGACAATATTTCATCCTCACTAACAGTCAACACTGCAGCCCCCCGGATTGTGTATTCAGCCCCCTACTGTACTCAGTGTGTACTCATGATTGTGTAGCCAAATACCTGACTAATGCCATTTACAAGTTCGTTGATGACACCACCATAGTCGGTTGAACCTCAGATGGCAACGAAACAGACTACAGACGAGAGATGGAAGACCTGGAAAAATGGTGCACTGAGAACAACCTAGCTCTCAATGCTGGCAAAACCAAGGAATTCAGTATTGACTTTCAGCAGGATGTTACTCATGCCCACTACACATTAACAGCACGGAGGTGGAAAGAGTGGAGAGTGTCAAGCTCCTGGGAGTAGTCATCTACAACAAGCTTTTTTGGACTGTTTGTGTGGACCCACTATTTACAAAGGCCCAACAACGTCTCTTCTTCCTCAGGCAGCTGAGGAAATTTGGCATGATGGAGAATAGTTGAAACTTTATTGCTGGAACAGCACAGCAGGTCAGGCAGCATCCAGGGAACAGGAGATTCGACGTTTCGGGCACAGGCCCTTCCGAAACGTCGAATCTCCTGTTCCCTGGATGCTGCCTGACCTGCTGTGCTGTTCCAGCAATAAAGTTTCAACTTTGATCTCCAGCATCTGCAGACCTCACTTTCTCTTCCATGATGGAGAATACCCTTGCCAACTTTTATAGGTGTGCCATCGCGAGCACTCTGTTTGGATGCATCACTACCTGGTATGGCAACTATATTATTCAAGATCGGAGATGGTTGCAGAGAGTGGTGAACTCAGCCCGGACAATCACAAAGGTCAACCTCCCAACTATAAAATCTATCTACCAGGCCCGCTGTCAAGAAAATGCTGCTGGCATTCTCAAAGATCCATCCCACCCTGGCAATGTTTTTCTATAACCTCTTCCATCGGGGAGAAGGTACAGAAGCCTGAGCTCACGCACCAGCTGGTTTTGAAACAGTTTCTACCCTACTGTTGTTAGAATACTGAATGGACTCACAAAACTCTTAACATTCGCCTGTACCTGTGTTTTTACTTTTGCCGCTGTTCACCTATTATTTACTTGTCTATACTACTTAACTGTGTGATCTGCCTGTATTGCTCGCAAGACAAAGCTTTTCACTGTGCCTCAGTACACGTGACAATAAATTCAATTCAATTCAGTTCAACTGTCTGCCTGTACAGCACGCAAAACAACACATTTCACTGTATCCCAGTATATGTGACAACAAAAAAATCAAGTCAAATCAAGTTAAATCGACTTACTTCTCACACCTCCATAGTTTCCTTTGTTCTGGTTTAAGACCTTGGTTTCATCATGAAGTAAAGCACATTCAAACTTGAGGTGAAATTCTACCCCACTACCCTCTCTATTTTCCGAAAGATCCTAATCAGTTATTGTCTAGCCCTTTCTCATTGCATAACCCCAAATCCAAAATAGTCTGATCCCTAATTGGTTCTTCAAAGTACTGCTGCAGAAACCAATCCTCAATGGCATTAACGTTGGGTTGGTTAACCCAGTCTGTGTAAATTAAAATTGCCCATTATTACTGTGTTATCCATATTACACATATACTTACACATTACTGTTAGGTGGCCTATAAATAACTCACACCAATGTTTGCTGCCCCATGCTGTTTCTTATGTTTACTAAACTAATTTTTTGTCTCAATCCTTCAATCTAAGACCTGTTCTCAATAATGTACTGATATCTTCACTTGTAAAGCATGCAGCACCACTTCTGTTTTGAATTACATATTCTTCCTGAATGACAAATACCTTTGGCTATTCAGTTCCAAATTTTGGTTACCCTGTACTCATATTTCTGCAAAGGCAATTAAATCATAGCAATTTATCTCAACGTGTGCTTCCAAATCATCAACTTTGTTGCAATTGCTATGTGCATTCAGAGACAATGCCTTTAATTATGCCATTTTAATATTACAGTGCACTGATCTGACTTGATGCTTGCCTTTGCTTTGTCTTCTAGCTTTGCTTTTTACCTTTCTACTTCCTATTACCACTTTTTCTTCCCTCCAATCTGATCTTCCTCTCAGGTTCCCATCAGAGTCTCGAAAAATATGAAACTTGCAAAGTTCTTGCATGGCATGATAGTAGAGGCAGGTAAGATGTTTTCCCTGGCTGGAGAAAATTCAAGGATCATAATCTTAAAATAATGGATAGACAGAACTACAGAAGAATTTAAGAGGGTGCAGAATCTGTTGGATGTCTCTGCCACAGGGGCTGTTGAAGGTCAATCAAAGAACAGCTTCACAATATATAAGGATAGATAGGTGGGGATTAATGGCATAAGGTGCTATGGAAGTAGGGTAGCAAAGTGGCATTGAGGTGGATGATCAGCCACCAAAGAGCAGAAATAGCTTGACGGGCTGAATAGAGTGTTTATGTTTCCAGGAAATGGTGTTGGAGGTGAAACCATGGTTGAGAACGAAGTGGTAAAAATACAGATTCCTGTAAAATTGCTGCAGATTGCAGCATGTAATATGGGCCCAGCACATAAGACTACCCCATTTTCTCAGCGCAAAAAATCGTTTTGTTTTGCACTGGAAAGTAACTCATTAAATATTTTTATCACAGAAGTACATTTTTTTTACTAACAAGACAGTGAAAGTTTATTGTGGTAGGCAGGAGCGTAGAGTTGAGCCAGCAATTCAAACAGCAATTATTTTATCAAGTGCAGAATGTGCTCAAATGGCTGAATGATCAGCTTCTGCCCAAAATTAGTATGTTTCATTAGCTTAGCATATAAATTGACCTCTCATCTCAACACTACATGTGACATTCACATTTGTAGTCAGTTCAAATTTTCATCCCAGAAATGGGTAGCATAATGGCTCAGTGGTTAGCACTGCTGCCTCACAGTGCCAGCGACCTGGGTTTGAGTCAAGCCTTGGATGACTGTCTGTGGGTTTCCTTGTGAGTTTCCTCCAGCTGCTCTGGTTTCCTCCCACAGTCCAGAGACGTGCAGATTAAGTGGTTTGGCCATACAAATTTGTCCATAGTGTCCAGGGATGGACAGGCTAGCTGGGGAAGCCGTGGGAAATGCAGAGTTATGGGGGCGGGTTTAGTGGAATGCTCTTTGAAAGTTCAGTGTGAACTGATGGGCTGAATGGCCTGCTTCCCCACTGTAACGAGTCTATGAAATGCATGCTTGTATAACTGGGTACAAGAAATCAAGCAGGTGATACAGATTATGCTGGGAAGTTGCATAGGCGTTTAAGACATGTTCACATAGACTAGACCCAAAATAATGAATACCATAGATGGGAATCATCCACATCCATGCCAGCAGCTCACCTTTCTACTCAGTGCATATGTCAACCCCTGTTTCTAGATTTGGAGGTGCTGGTGTTGAACTGGGATGTGAAAAATTAAAAATCACACAATACCACGTTATAATACCACGTTGGAAGCACTAGCTTTTGGAGCAATCAGAGCAGTGCTCTAACAGCTTATGCTTCCAAATAAACCTGTTGGATTATAACCTGGTGTTGTGTGATTTTTAACCCTGTTTCTAGAAGCATTTTCTCAAGGTTTCACAGGTCAATTTATTTGCCACATTTTGTTTTTGAGGAAATGGAAATAAGCTGAGTTTTCACTATATAGAAAGGAAATTATCTGGTGAAAAAATAAATGGAGTAAAATTGTACAAGGATGAGCAGCCAGTAGGTAAAATAAGCTGACACTGCAGTGAATTATTATTCAGCAAATGACTACCACTAGGTCATTTACTTTGATTTATCCTACACACTGTGTAGCTTAAAGACAACTGCACAAGATGTAACTTATGTCATTGAGTCATACATCCCAATAATTCACTGAGTGGGTCTGCAGATTGAATTTACTAATTTTCTTCATGGAACAGTCACCTCGATTATGGACGGGCCTGTTCTTCATAATCTAAAATAAATAAAGCAGGAAGGTCTGACATAGGTTGCAACCCCATTACAAGTTTATGTAGAGCATGGGCCGAGTCATAAACAGACAGGGATCTGGTCACCCTTTTACCGTGGCTTAATAAATACAAGATTCTTGGCATAACTCTGTCACCATGTTACACGGGGATATTTCTGGCTATGGAAACAATACAGTTTGAAGAAAATAATCTAATACACAGATCGGAGACCAATGAGGTGTTCAGAATGTTAGAAAACAATCGTTTATACTAAAAACATGTGTTCATTTATTGGACTGAAACCATTATGTGAGGTTTAGAAGACTAAACAACAGCACTGCAGCGACTTGAAGCAGAAGCACAGGCTGAACATTTGCATCACTATCAGCTACAAATTAAAAAGCCATTAAGACAGAGTCTAGAAGAACCTGCTTGATTCACTAATTATCCAAACATTCAGCTAGGTAGAGAACAAGTCATAAGGCACAATGACTATGGAAAATGGACCCTGGATAAGAAGGGAACTCTTCCAGCCATAGCCTAATTATACCTAAACCATGAACCTGGAATTTAACATGCTATAAGTCTATGGTGGAGAAATGGTCAGTTAATGGAAAGTCAACATATGATAAGCCGATGAGACCCTTTGGTTGTTTTAAAAAGTAATCAGCTAATCCAGCAATTAAATACGAATAAGAGATGCAGAAAAAGAAAGACATCAGGTGAGCGGTTGCTCTCTCTCTCACCGGTTGTCATGCAGGTTTGAGCCCTGCCTACGTTTGACCAGCTATACACCATTGCCAGCACTAAAATAACAACCCAGCAGCTGCAGAGTCTAAAAAAAAACTAGAAATCATCTATCAATTTCTTTAAATAGTCTCATTGTAAGATTAAAACATCTCAAGCATTAATCTAGCGAAACCATGTTGCAAAAGTGTCATGTCTGGAAGGACATTTAACCCATCGTTTCTGCACCATCTCTTCAAACAAACATTCATTATCGACAGCCAATGCTATCTGCAGACACTAACAGCAGGCAGTGAAAATGAGAGATGTCCCTGCTCAGCTCCTGCAGAAGGTAACTGCAGGATATTGACAAGTTTAGTCATTGACCAACAGAGACATCTGTAGCCACCAATAGGTCTTCAGAACATGATGATGAAGGGCTTTTGCCCGAAACGTCGATTTTGAAGCTCCTTGGATGCTGCCTGAACTGCTGTGCTCTTCCAGCACCACTAATCCAGAATCTGGTTTCCAGCATCTGCAGTCATGGTTTTTACCTCTTCAGAACGTGATACCTAAACAAGCAGAGATTAAGATGTTGCTATACTTTCATTAAGGTTTATTCTGGTAAATCCACTGGCTGTTAGCTTCAGTCAGTGAGCCAACATCTTTTAAAATTAGGTAAACTCAGAGTAGGATCGTAAAGGTAAGCAAAGTTTAGAAAACAACTACTGAATGAAGCAGAAGAAACTAACAGAGAACTCTCAAATAATAGAATCCTTTGATCGTGTGGTCCATGTAGAATGACCAATGGTGCCGAATCACCTTGGACAAATTAATGGAAAGTACAAGAAGTCAACAGCAAAGGAAATGAGGCAACATTAAAAATTGGTTTAACTCATATTCCAACAACGAGGTCATTATCCACTGTTGCTATGATCAGAAAGTTTGGAAGGTTCTGATTATCTTTACCGCTCAGTGTGACAGTTAGACAACATAGATGTTGGCCAAATCACTATATTGTGTTTTTGTCCCAAGAACAGAAGGATTATGGCTTCTCATGTCAAACAAGTAATTTAAACTGAAAAGTCTAGGCTGAGTAAGACTAGAGTAAGATTAGGGCCAATCAAGGACAGTGGACAGTATGGGAAGTTGTGCGTAGAGTCCAAGGAGATAGAAGAAAAACAAAATGAATATTTTTCATCAGTATTCACACTAGAAAAAGACAATGTTGTCGAGAAGAATACTGAGACACAGGCTACTAGACTGGACAGGATTGAGGTTCACAAGGAGGAGGTGTTAGCAATTCTGAAAAGTGGGAAAATAAGTCCCCTGGGCCAGATGGCATTTATCCTAGGATTCTCTGGGAAGACAGGGAGGAGATTGCAGAGCCTTTGGTTTTGATCTTTATGATGTTATTGTCTACAGGAATAGTGCCTGAAGACTGGAGGATAGCAAATGTCCTCTGAATATTGCGTGCAATTCTGGTCTCCTTCCTATCGGAAAGATGTTGTGAAACTTGAAAGGGTTCAGAAAAGATTTACAAGGATATTGCCAGGGTTGGAAGATCTGAGCTACAGGGAGAGGCTGAACAGGCTGGGGCTGTTTTCCCTGGATCATCGGAGGCTGAGGGGTGACCTAATAGAGGTTTACAAAATTATGAGGGGCATGGATAGGATAAATTGACAAAGTCTTTTCCCTAAGGTTGGGGAGTCCAGAACTAGAGGGCATAGGTTTAGGGTGAGAGGGGAAATATATAAAAGAGACCTACGGGGCAACGTTTTTACTCAGAGGGTGGTACGGAATTGGAATGAGCTGCCAGAGGATGTGGTGGAGGCTGGTACAATTGCAACATTTAAGAGGCATTTGGATGGGTATATGAATAGGAAGGGTTTGGAGGGATATGGGTCAGGTGATGGCAGGTGGGACTAGATTGGGTTGGGATATCTGATCGGCATGGACAGGTTGGACCTAAGGGTCTGTTTCCATGCTGTACATCTCTATGACTCTATGACTAAGTGAAGTGGAGACAACCCTGGTGATTATAGACCAGCGAGACTTACTTTGGTTGTGGTTAAAATCATAGAGTCATAGAGATGTACAGCACTGAAACAGAACCTTCGGTCCAACTCATCCATGCCAACCAGATATCTCAAACCAATCTTGTCTCACCTTCCAGCACCCCATCCATACCTTCTCATGCATATACCCATCCAGATGCCTTTTAAATGTTGCAATTGTACTAGCCTCCATCACTTCCTCTGGCAGTCCATTCCACACACGCACCACCCATTGTGTGAAAAAGTTGTCCCTTAGGTCTCTTTGTCTATTTACCTTAACCATACCCCTCATAATTTTATACATCTCTATAAGGTCATCCTTTGGCCTCCGATGCACCAAGGAAAACAGCCCTAGCATATTCAACCTCTCCCTATAGCTCAAATCTTCCAACCCTGGCAACATCCTGGTAAATCTTTTCTAAACCCTTTCAAGTTTCTCAATATTCCTCCGATAGGAAGGAGACCAGAACTTCACGCATTATTCCAAAAGTGGCCTAACCAACATCCTGTACAACTGTAACATAACCTCCCAACTCCTGTACTCAATACTCTGACCAATAAAGGAAAGCATACCAAATGCCTTCTTCACTATCCTATCTACCTGTGACTCTACTTTCAAGGAGCTATGAACCTGCACTTCAAGGTCTCTTTATTCAGCAACTTTCCCTAGGACCTTACCATTAAGTGTATAAGTCCTACTCTGATTTGCTATCCCAAAATGAAGCACCTCACATTGATCTACATTATACTCCATCTGCCACTTCTAGACCCATTGGCTCATCTGATCAAGATCTTATTGTGATCCGAGGTAACCTTCTTCGTTGTCCACTACACCCCCAAATTTGGTGTCATCTGCAAACTAACTAATTATACCTCTTATACTCACATCCAAATCATTTATATGAATGATTAAAAATAGTGTCCCCAACAACGAGCATTGTGGCACTCCACTGGTCACAGGCCTCCAGTCTGAAAAACAACCCTCCAGCACCACTCTCTGTCTTCTACCTATGAGCCAGTTCTTTATCCAAATGGCTAGTTCTCCCTATATTCTATGAGATCTAACCTTGCTAACCAGTCTCCCATGGGGAACCTTGTCAAATGCCTTACTGAAGTCCATATAGATCATGTCCACTATTCTGCCCTCATCAATCCTCTTTGTTATTTCTTCAAAAATTCAAACAAGTTTATGAGATATGATTTCCCAGGTGCAAACCATCCCTATGACTGACTATCCCTAATCAGTCCTTGCCTTTCCAAATGCATGTACATCCTGTCCCTCAGGATTCCCTCCAACAACTTGCCCACCACCAGAATCAGGCTCACTGGTCTATAGTTTCCTGACTCGTGCTTACCGCTCTTCCTAAACAGTGGCATCATGTTAGCCAATTTCCAGCCTTCCGGCACCTCACCTGTGACTATCGATGATACAAATATCTCAGCAAGAGGCAGTAATAATTTCCTTAGCTTCCCACAGAGGTGTTGCAAAAGGTTATAAAGATAGGATTTATAATCATCTAGAAAGGAATAAGTTGATTGGGGATCGTCAACACAGTTTTGTGAAGGGTAGGTCATGCCTCACAAACCTTACTGAGTTCTTTGAGAAGGTGACCGAATAAGTGGATGAGGATAAAGCAGTTGATGTGGTGTATATAGATTTCAGTAAGGCATTTGATAAGGTTCCTCACGGTAGGCTATTGTACAAAATACAGAGGCATGGGATTGAGGATGATTTAGCGGTTTGGATCAGAAATTGGCTAGCTAAAAGAGGACCGAGGGGGGTGGTTGATGGGAAACTCCTGGAGTTTAGTTACTAGTGATGTATCGCAAGAATGTGTTTTGGGGCCACTGTTGTTTGTTCATTGTTTGTAAAGTGCCTCGGAGCATCTTAAGATTTTGGAAGGTACTATGCATGTTTGTCTTATTTAATGGTGATAGAACTAGGCGTTATTGAAAATAGATAGTTGTTAATGTTAGCAGGATCACATTTGGCCAGGGCATGATATAACCTGTGATGTAATGGACAACATCCTGAGACAATGCACATGCTTGGTGCAAGTAAAGTTTGGTACTTCAGAAGTATCATTCTCAGTAAAGGAATGTATTTCTGTGAAACAATCACAATTTCAAAAAGGCAGCAAATATCTTGCTGCAAATGTATTATCCATTTTACATTATATTATGGAAATAAAATTATTGATCTTGCAGCTGCATTTCAATGGCTATGAACTAGTTGAGCTTCAGTCTTTTGGTTTGTGGTGTGTTAGCTGAAACCTCTGGATAAATTGTCAAACCTATGACAAGACTTCCTTCAAAAATGTTTTCTTAAAAATTCAATATTATTCTCAGATAAAGAAATTCAAAAGGTATTTATTCTGTAAATAGGTTTTCATCCAGTGAGCACAACACCACTCTGAATTCATTCAGATAGTTTTCAGGCTCATAGGGAAAAAAAATCTTTTGCAAACCACAACTCTGGTTGCTCAGTCACATAGAGTCAAAAGATCAGAAAATTTTTATTTGTTAATGTTCTTCGCAGTCATTCCATTCTTCTGATGGCATTGGCTCCTTGGTAGGTCTCCAATACGTGACCAATTGCATATTGTTTATGCAAAGTTAAAAGTCATACAACACCAGGTTGTAGACAAATAGGTTTATTTGGAAGGACAAGCTTTCAGAGCGCTGCTCCTTCATCAGGTAGCTAATGGAGCAGGATTGTAGGATGCAGAATTTACAATTTACAGTAAAAAGTCAAAGTATCATACAAGTAATGCAATGTATTAAATAAACCTAGATTGCTGTTCAGTCTTTAATCACTTAGAATGAGGATGCAGGTTTCGATTCACTAATATGTAAATCCCAGAACTTCTTTCAAGTCACCATTGCAAGATAACTTAAGGTTTTATAAAAAGAAATGTGAATCTCAGCTCAGAAAATGCATTAAAGGTGTGAGGTTAGAGTCTGTCCGTAACCCAATCTTGAGTCAGAGTGGTTCTATTTCCAAGGTAGGAAATTATAAAATGTTATATGAATTTGTATTTGCAGATTTGTATTTATAGATACATTCCAGTTTGTTCAAAATGCACACAATCTGTAGGCAGTCAGTCCATGTGACATTTTATAAATTTCCACTTTGGAAATTGAACCAGTCTGACTCAAGCTTGGCATATAAACAGACTCTAACATAACATCTTTAAAGCATTGCCTGAGCTGAGATGTCACTTCTTTAAAAATAAAACCTTAAGTTATCTCAGAACTGTGAATTGAAAGAAGTTCTGGGATTTACATATTAATTAATCGAAACCTGCACCCCCATTCTAAGTGATTAGGACTGAACAGCAATCTAGGTTTGTTCAATACATCGCATCAGTTGTGAGACACTTTGATCTTTTACTATAAATTTTGTGGCCTATGATCCTATCCCAGTAGCTACCAACATAGGAGTAGCTCTCCAAAAGCTTACACTTCCAAATAAACTTGTTGGACTATAACCTGGTGTGGTATGATGTTTAACTTTGTCCACCCCAGTCCAACACTGTCACCTCCACATCATTGTTTATACAGATAGTGAATTCCATGCACTCTGTCTGTTCTTGCATCTAATACTTATGCAATCATAGAAAATCTTTACTCAAAGAATGTTTAGAACATGGCACTCACAGAACATTGCACAGAACTATTGAGGTGAATAAAATTTACCCACTAAAGATTAAGCCAGATGGTTATGTGAGGGAGAAAGGAGTAGAGGAGAATTGAGGTTTGTTTGGAGCATGAAAAGTTTGAACAAATAAGATATGCAGAATTTAATTCGGCTGAATCAGGTGAAAATTTTGCATCTCTTTTTAAGTAAGATCTTGTGAAAAACAGTTCAGTTAATAAATTTTGAGAAGCCAAGAATTCTCCAGCTACGGCCAAGATTGGCAGCAAATAATGCTACTTAGGCTGATTTTTTTCTTATTTTGAATTCAACTACCTATTGATTAAATATCTTCTCGTTTGAATCGCACTATACTATTCATTGGCCAGTTGGAGTTTCTGTGGGGGTATAAGATCGGGGAAAATTGAACAGTTGAGAGGAGAACTGACAAACCCAGCAGGTAAAGAGACTGCCTGAAAGATAGCTCTCTTAAAAAGGTACCTTTTCAATTAGTAACCTGTGACTCAGAAATTCCTAAGAAAAAGAAAAGAAGACACAGGATGTTGAAAATCCCTTCTTTGGAAACATGTTGGGAATACTTGAAATATTCCAAGAATACTTGAAACATGATATTGATATCCTTACCAAATAACAACTTGTTCTCACTGTAAAGAATCAATTGACGTGACATAACTTCAGCTTTGGCTATCAATTTCCCTATTTATCGTTTACAGGACAGCAACTACATGCCATTTAAGTGCCCCTGATGAATAAGCTTTCAAGCATGTTCAGGAGCCAATATCAGGAGGAGCTCCTTAAATAGTAGAAATCTTCCTAAAAAGATCTGCTATCTGTAGTAGTAAATGTTTGGAAATCATTCAATGACTACTTAAGGCTGTGATTGGGGTAGGAAGGGTGAGAGGATGGGCAGGAAAAGTCATGGTGTAGAAATATGATGTTGATGCAGCCAATTTGTATTGCTGATTTGGTGCCTAAGCATTCCAAAAGGGAAGATAGAACATTCAGATATATTCAAATGGGAAATTATACATATGAGTACATGCACATATGAATTAGGAACATGACAAAGTTATTTGCCCCATTAAGCCTATTTTGTTATTTGTTAAGATCATGGCTGATTTGAGTGTGATCCCCTGCCTGTCATCTACACACTTCAACTCACTCGTCAACTAAGAGTCCACCTAATTCAGCCTTAAAATAATAAAAATCAATTGTTAATACGAAGAACCATTATGGCCAACCTAATCAAAGGGATCTTACTGAGAAAAAGGAAGCCTTTTACAATGAACTGTATCACTGTGAGTGGGCCTAGTTCTCTCTGCATAGACCAATGTTATGAAGACATGGGTATACTTTAAGAAGATTAAAAGCAGCAGAACTACCGGACACATCACCAAGTATTCTCAATGATGCAACAATGTAACACATGGTCGAATAACTTGATTAGCTCGTTGCCTGGAGAAAGAAAAGTTCAAATTCAGCCAATCAGTTTAAATTATAATCCAATCCAGTTTGAATTGAGTATATTGACAATCTGAAAAACCAATGACATAATCCAGTGCTTTGGGGGTACAAGACCAGGGAAAATTGAACAGTTGAGAGGAGAACTGACAAACCCAGCAGGTAAAGAGACTGCCTGAAAGATAGCTCTCTCAAAAAGGTACCTTTTCAATTAGTAACCTGTGACTCAGAAATTCCTAAGAAAAAGAAAAGAAGACACAGGAAGATCTGAATAGAAGAATGAAAGTGGCCTGGTTTTCAGATAAGAAGTGTGGTTTTGTAAATCTTAATTGGAGTTTTATCAGACTAGTATTATCTAAAGGAAGGTAAAAGATAGGTTAGAGGAAGAAATGGTAAATAGTGTCAGTTAATTATTGTCTGTTATACTTTAAGAAATAATGTTGTTAATTTTTACTTTAAATAGTTCTTGGCCACTTGAAGTTTTACAGATGACTGTGTGGGATATATCTTTACTGTGTTGCTGGTTTTAAATTAAGCAGGAGGGTTTACTCTATGTTGTAACACCAGGCCTCTATGGAGACTGAACATCTGTGTGTTTGTGCTGTGGGGTATGTATTTGCTGCCTTCAGGAGTGGACTCTGCATACCAGAATGGATTCTGCCTTTGGTTGTGGACTCTATCTTTGACAATGCATTCTGCATACTGGAGAGAACTGTTTATGGTAATGGACTCGGTGTACCAGAAGGTACTGTGATTGTTGGTAGTTGACTCTGTCTTGTTGCTTGATGGGTTTATCACCTGGACTGTCTTGTGTCTGGCAGGCCTCACTGTGAGCTGGGAGGCTCATAGGTCATTCCAAAAGCTGTCACCCCGAGAGCTAGATTGTGGGTAGGCCGACCTGTGAACCTGAAGGTAGGTAGGCTGCCCTGAAGACCGGAAGGTGAGTAGACCACGCCAATGCCAGTCGTCACGAGAGCCGGAAGGGGGTTAGGCCATTCTGAGGGCTGTTGTCCTGAGAAGGGGCAATTGGGATGGGCTGTCGTGGAGGTGGCCAGAAGGTGTGTCTGAGCAGCCAAGTGCCAGAAGGCGCATAGGGGCAGGCTGAGATGTGGAAGGTTTGTGGGTTGTCCTGTGTGCTGTTGTCCCAGGGAAAGGGACGGGCTGTCCTAGATGAGGCCGGAAGGTGTGTCAGGGCAGTGCACAGGCCAGATGACACATCAGGGTGGGTGAGAGCCAGATGGTATGTAGGGATTGACCGAAAGGCAGGTAGGCTGTCCTCAGTGCTGTCATCCTGGGCAGGTATTGAGGTAGGCTTGTCCTTGAGGTGGCCAGAAGGCAAGAGAGGGTGTTAAGGGAAGCCATAAGGTGGGTAGGTCATCCTGATTGTTATCATCCTGGGGGGAGTGGGGGTGGGGAAGCAGGACAAGCTTTCCTAGAGGTGGCCAGAGATGTGTCAGGGCACACCAAGAGCCACAAGGGGCGTGGGGTCGGACCAAAAGCCGAAGGGGCATTGGAGCGGGGTACCATTGAGTGACTGGAAGGTGGGAGGGTCAGATGTTGAGGGTGTCTGTATTCTATGCATGGTTTCATATTAAATTGGACTGCCTGGAATGTATTTGTTACTGTTACTTCTGTGATACTGAAAGTGGGATTTGAGGTTTGTCCTCATTTCCCTGAAAACAGGTTGTACAGTGGGGTTTGGGGTCTGGCTTTGCCACCCCTCTCCCTTGTAAATTGCTGTTTCTTGTATACAGCTGTCATTGTTAATTGTTGCATCTAATTTGCATTATTTAATAAAAGTTTTAAAAAACTTGGAGACAGTGTGTTACTAGTGAATTTCAGTTCTTGTTAGGGAACTGTTGTTTCACTGGTTGGGTTGTAGCCTGTGTGTTACTTTTTTTTTGTTTCATGTTTGAAAAAAGGACTAAGCTGATGTTGTGGCAGGGCTTAGCCCTTGCACTCTGCGTTTTAATGTCTTCACTTTCGTTTTTACATGTGTTTCCACTCTTTGGTGTTTTGGACTGAGCCCCTGTTAAAACAAGATAAGAATCTTGCTATGGTCTGGCGATGGAGGAGTCCAAGGACCTGCTGCATGTCCTTGGTGGAGTGGGAGGGGGAGTTGAAGTGTTGAGCCACGGGGTGGTTGGGTTGGTTGGTCCGGGTGTCCCAGAGGTGTTCTCTGAAACGTTCCGCAAGAAGGCGGCCTGTCTCCCCAATATAGAGGAGGCCACATCGGGTGCAGCGGATGCAGTAAATGATGTGTGTGGAGGTGCAGGTGAATTTGTGGTGGATATGGAAGGATCCCTTGGGGCCTTGGAGGGAAGTAAGGGGGGAGGTATGGGCGCAAGTTTTGCATTTCTTGCGGTTGCAGGGGAAGGTGCCGGGAGTGGAGGTTGGATTGGTGGGGGGAGTGGACCTGACGAGGGAGTCACGGAGGGAGTGGTCTTTTCAGAATGCTGATAGGAGAGGGGTGGTGGAGTCTGTTTGGAGGTGGTGGAAATGACGACGGATGATACGATGTATATGGAGGTTGGTGGGGTGATAGGTGGGGTGATAGGTGAGGACCAGTGGGGTTCTGTCCTGGTGGTGATTGGAGGAGCGGGGCTCAAGGGCGGAGGAGCGGGAAGTGGAGGAGATGCGGTGGAGAGCATCGTCAACCACGTCTGGGGGAAAATTGCAGTCTTTGAAGAAGGAGGTCATCTGGGTATTGGAACTGGTCATCCTGGGAGCAGATGTGGTGCAGACGAAGGACTTGGGAATATGGGATGGCGTTTTTACAGCGGACTCCGCCGAAGACATGCAGATCCTTGGACTTCTCCCTCGCCAGACCATAGCAACATGACGGCTGGAGGAAGAGCGTATCATCTTCTGCCTAGGAACCCTCCAATCATAAGGGCTGAACTCAGATTTCTCCAGTTTCCTTATTTCCCCTCCCCCCACCCTGTCTCAGTCCCAACCCTCGAAATCAGCACCACCTTCCTAACCTGCAATCTTCTTCCTGACCTCTCCGCCACCACCCCAACTCCAGCCTATCACCCTCACCTTAACCTCCTTCCACCTATCGCATTTCCAATGCCCCTCCCCCAAGTCCCTCCTCCCTACCTTTTATCTTAGCCTGTTTGGACACTTTACTCATTCCTGAAGAAGGGCTCATGCCCGAAATGTCGATTCTCCTGCTCCTTGGATGCTGCCTGACCTGCTGCACTTTTCCAGCAACACATTTTCAGCTCTGATCTCCAGCATCTGCAGTCCTCACTTTCTTCTAGTTGATTTTAACCTATTGCGAATCCTCTTCCAAGGATGACTTCCTTGAAGAAGCTCTCTTCCTCCCTCTACAAGGATTTCAGTGAGTCCCTGTCCCACTGCACACCCCAGGTCATCTCCTCTGCGCAGAAGCTCTTCAGCCACGTTCTCAAGCAGACTCGCTACCACAGCCACATCTCCTTCCTCAGCACCTGCCTACGGAACCGATTGACCCCGCACGGAATCCGGACGACGTTCAGACCAACAAAATTTCAGGACAGCCAGTACCTACAACAAATCCGAAGCCTCCAGCAACAGACCTCCCTCCCGATCCTCCGCTCCACGCTTGCAGCCATGCGCCGCTACCTAGATTCCCTGCAGTCAGCCCTACCCCAGCGCAGGACAACACTCTCACAGACCTGCAAAGGACCTCTACTGTTCTTCATCCACAGAAGAATCCATACACTAAACAAACAGTTCTTCCTAGCCATATTGGAAATTAAAGACAGTAAGTACCAAAAACATTCATGTACTTACCCCAACACTCTTGGTTCCTGAACTGTTCCAGAATCTTCCATCAGCCTCCGGAATCACTTAGCGCCATTAACCACGCAGCCGCTGCAGCAACCTCCGCCGCGAACCATGACGTCACTTCCACCCCCACCAACCATGCAACCTCCGCGATTGCCGCCAGATAACCGCATCCACGATCGCCAGGAAGGCCATCGCTGACAGATTCGCGGCCTCCGCGGGGTCCACGGCTATCGGGAACAACACCGTTTCTGCCATCGACGCAGCCACTTCCGCCCCCAGTGACATCACTCACCTGCACAATGACCATGCCGCATGCGTCTCTGCCCCCATGCTGATCTCCGTCATCACGCCTAACCCCACCCCACGCCGATCTCCGTCCACATGCCTAACCCCGCCCCATGCCGATCTCCGTTTGCACGCCTAACCCCGCCCCACGCCGATCTCCGTCCCCACGTCGAACCCCAACCCCGCTCAGATCTCCGTCCCTGCCCCGATTCCCGCCCCCACGCCCAACCCCGCCCCATGCCTAACCCCGCCCCACTCCCAGCTCCAGCCCCACACCAGGTCCTAGCTTCCAGCCCTGCCGTATTTTCACCATCCCTCCAGAACTACCCTCTGTGAGGATGAAAGATCAGTCCTCGGCAGAGGCCTCACCTTCATTCCCCGATGCTTTCAGATTAATGAGTTCAACGCATGGCGAGACATCGAACAATTCTTCCGCCGCCTTCGCCTCCGCGCCTACTTCTTCAACCAGGATTCTCGCCCACACTCTGAGGACCCCTTCTCCCACCTCCAACACCCCCATCCACCTGGACACCCTGTGCTGGCCTCTTACCTGCCCTCAATCTCTTCATAGCCAACTGCCGCCGCGACATTAACCGCCTCAACTTCTCCACCCCTCTCACCCACTCCAACCTCTCACCCTCGGAATGTGCAGCCCTCCACCGCCTCCATTCCAACCCCAACCTCACTATCAAACTGGCAGACAAGGGAGGCGCGGTAGTAGTTTGGCGCACCGATCTTTACACCGCTGAGGCTAAACGCTAGCTCGCAGACACCTCCTCCTACTGCCCTCTTGACCATGACCCCACCTCTCACCACCAAACCATCATCTCCCAGACCGTCCATAACCTCATCACCTCAGGGGATCTCCCATCCACCGCCTCCAACCTCATAGTCCCACAACCCCGCACCGCCCGTTTCTACCTCCTGCCCAAAATCCACAAGCCTGACTGCCCCGGCCGACCCATTGTCTCAGCCTGCTCCTGCCCCACTGAACTCATCTCTGCATACCTTGACACGGTCCTGTCCTCCTTAGTCCAAGAACGCCCCACCTACATTCGGGACACCACCCACGCCCTCCACCTCCTCCATGATTTTCACTTCCCTGGTCCCCAATGCCTTATCTTCACCATGGACATCCAGTCCCTATACACCTCCATCCCCCATCACAAAGGACTCAAAGCCCTCAGCTTCTTCCTTTCCCGCCGACCCAACCAGTACCTTTCCACTGACACCCTCCTTCAACTGACTGAACTGGTCCTCACTCTGAACAACTTCTCTCTCCAATCCTCCCATTTCCTCCAAACCAAAGGAGTAGCCATGGGTACCCACATGGGCCCCAGCATGCCTGCCTCTTCATAGGATATGTGGAACAGTCCTTCTTCCGCAGCTACACTGGCACCACCCCCCACCTTTTCCTCCGCTACATCGATGACTGTATCGGCGCTGCCTCGTGCTCCCACGAGGAGGTTGAACAGTTCATCCACTTTACTAACACCTTCCACCCTGACCTCAAATTTACCTGGACCATCTCAGACTCCTCCCTCCCCTTCCTAGACCTCTCCATTTCTATCTTGGGCGACCGAATCAACACGGACATTTACTATAAACCGACCGACTCCCACAGCTACCTAGACTACACCTCCTCCCACCCTGCCCCCTGTAAAAACGCTATCCCATATTCCCAATTCCTTCGTCTCTGCCACATCTGCTCCCAGGAGGACCAGTTCCAATACCGAACAACCCAGATGACCTCCTTCTTCAAAGACTGCAATTTCCCCCCAGACATGGTCGACGATGCTCTCCACCATATCTCCTCCACTTCCCGCTCCTCCGCCCTTGAGCCCCACCCCTCCAATCGCCACCAGGACAGAACGCCACTGGTCCTCACCTACCACCCCACCAACCACCATATACATCGTATCATCCGTCGTCATTTCCGCCACCTCCAAACGGACCCCACCACCAGGAATATATTTCCCTCCCCTATCAGCGTTCCAAAAAGACCATTCCCTCCGTGACTCCCTCGTCAGGTCCACACTCCCCACCAACCCAACTTTCACTCCCGGCACCTTCCCCTGCAACCGCAAGAAATGCAAAACTTGCACCCACACCTCCCCCCTTACTTCCTTCCAAGGCCCCAAGGGATCCTTCCATATCCGCCACAAATTCACCTGCACCTCCACACACATCATTTACTGCATCTGCTGCACCTGATGTAGCCTCCTCTATATTGGGGAGACAGGCTGCCTACTTGCAGAACGTTTCAGAGAACACCTCTGGGACACCCGGACCAACCAACCCAACCACTCCGTGGCTCAACACTTCAACTCCCCCTCCCACTCCACCAAGGACATGCAGGTCCTTGGACTCCTCCATCACCAGACCATAGCAACACGACGGCTGGAGGAAGAGCGCCTCATCTTCCACCTAGGAACCTTCCAACTACAAGGGCTGAACTCAGATTTCTCCAGTTTCCTCATTTCCCCTTCCCCTACCTTGTCTCAGTCCCAACCCTCGAACTCAGCACCACCTTCTTAACCTGCAATCTTCTTCCTGACCTCTCCGCCCCCACCCCCACTCCGGCCTATCACCCTCACCTTATCACCCTCACCTTAACCTCCTTCTACCTATCGCATTTCCAACGCCCCTCCCCCAAATCCCTCCTCCCTACCTTTTATCTTAGCCTGCTTGGCACACTTTCCTCATGCCTGAAGAAGGGCTCATGCCGAAATGTCGATTCTCCTGTTCCTTGGATGCTGCCTGACCTGCTGCGCTTTTCCAGCAGCACATTTTCAGCTATTTTATGGAATGCACTGTCTGAAAAAGGTGGTGAAAGCAGATTCTAAAAGGAAAATCCAAAAGGGATAAAACCTGGAAATATCTTTGTTAAAAATCACACAACACCTGGTTATAGTCTCCAAATCATGGAAATATCATGACAGTGATCTGAGCTAAATTGCTCTTGCTGAGACACTATGCTTGTTTGATGGGCTGAATAGTCACTCATGTGCTATAACCATTCTGTGATGCTATTTTAACATTGATGCTTAAGGCATTAAAACACAGGAATACATACAATTCAAAATTATGAAATTGTAACTTTACATTTTTTCTATATGTGATGTCTTTTAAGAAATAGTCACTGTGAATGATGAATTCTTCTGTCTGTTTATCATGCCTACATCCTGAAAGCTATTTCCCTCATGACTGTTACATTCGGATTTACTGAATTTTTTTTCCCATAAGCAGTTGCCCTTAATCATGCAAATAATGGGGACTATTATGGAGCAAAACATTTCTCTGGGAATAATTTAGATGCGATATTTGATCGGTCTTGAGTTGGTTCAAGATTTGCATAAATTCCCTCAAGGATTGTTTGGTATAAGCAGTCTTGAATATGAAGGCCCAAATGTGCTATAAGAACCCACCACAGCGTTCCTGAATAAAACTAACTGTCTCAATCATCAACATTTGTTTGTGGTGCGTAAGGAGGAAAATATCAGACTGACAATAAAACCATTAGATTGATATTAAAGGGAGTAGCATTGACATTTACCAGTCATATCAAATGTTATTACTCAAAATAATGTGTCATTCCTGACACGAAGTAAAATGAATACATTTGCTGGAAGTCAGTCATCTCCACCCCAGGATATCTCAATAGGAGTTCCTTGGCCTCCTAGGCCCAACCATCTTCAGCTGCTTCATCAATGACCTTCCCTTCATCACAAGGTCTGAAATGGGGATGTTCGCCAATCATTGCACAATGATTCGCGACTCTTCAGATACTGAAGTAGTCCATGTTCAAATGCAACAAGATCTGGACAATATCCAAGCTAGGGCTGACCAGTGGTCAGTAACATTTGTGCCACAGAAATGCCAAGCTATGACCATCACCAACAAGAGACAATCTAACCACTGCCCCTTGTCATTCAATGGTATTTCCATCACTGAATCCCCCACTATTAAAATTTTGGGAGTTATCACTGATAGAAACTCCACTGGACTCAAAACAGAAATGCTGTAGCTGCAATATTAGCTCAGAAGCTAGGAATATGGGTGGTAAGTAACTCACGCCCTCACTTCCCAAAGCCTGACCAAGGCAGAAGTATGATGGAATCCTTCCCATTTGACTAGATAAGTGAAACCCCAACAACACTAAAGAAGCTTGACACTTTCCAGGAAAAAGAAGCCCATTTGATTGGCACTGCATCCACTCCCTCCACCACTGACACTCAGTAGCAGCAATGTATAGCATCTACAAGATGCACTGCAGAAATTCACCAAAGATCCTCAGCTAGCACCTTCCAAACCCGCAAACACTTCCATCTAGAAGGGCAAGGGCAGCAAATGTACAGGAACACCACCACCTTCAAGTTACACTCCAAGCCATTCACCATCCTGACTTGGAAAAATGTTGTTGTTCCTTCACTGTCGCTGGGTCAAAATCCTGGAATTTCCTCCCTAATGGCCTTGTGCGTGAAACCACAGCAGGTGGACTGCAGCAGTTCAAGGCAGCTCATCACCACCTTCTCAAGAGCAACAAGAGATGGGTGATAAATGCTGGTCAGCCAGCGATGCCCACATCCCACAAATCTTTTTAAAAAATCAAAGTCTTGGTGTTAACATTGGAGCATGGATAGAAATTTGCCTAGCCAACATGAAGCAGAGAGCAGGGTTACATGGGTCATGGCAAAATATAAGTGCAGTTCCACAGAAATCAGTGCCAGAGCTTATTTACAATTCTTATTAATAATGTTGATGAAAGAACAGAATGTATAGTGAATAAATTTGTTGATGGCACAAAGACTGGTAGGAAATTAAGCTGTACAGAAGGATTCTGCACATGGGCATAGATTGGTTAAGTGGGTGGGCAAAAGTTTGGCAAATGGAGTATAGTATTGGAAAATGTGAACCTACGCACTTTGGCAGCAAGAGTAGAAAAGCAGCAAAAGAGATTGAGGTGCAGTGAGATCTCTGTGTGTTAATGCATGAATCACAAAGTTGATATGCAGGTCCATCAAGTGATTGGGAAGGCAAATGGAATGTTGTCATTTATTGCAACAGAAATGAAATATAAAAATAAAGATATTTTGCTTCAGTTATGCATAGCACTGATAATAATTACATTTGAAATGCTGTGTACAATGTTGTATCCTTATTGAAGAAAGAGTATTATCATTAGAAATGGTTCAGAAAATGTTTACTCAACTAATATCTGATCGGTGGTTTTATTTTGAGGAAAGGTTGGACAGGATGGGCTTTATCCATTAGCGTTTAGAAGAATAAAACGCAATGTTATAGAGTCATAGACTCATACAGCATACAGAGCCTTCAGTCCAACTCGTCCATGCAGACCAAATTTCCCAAAACTGAACTAGTCCCACTTGCCTGTGTTTGGCCCATATCACTCCAAACCTTTCCTATTCATGTACCTATCCAAATGTCTTTTAATGTTGTAACTGTGTCTGCATTTACCACTTCCTCTGGCAGTTCATTCCACATACACACTTGCCTCTGTGAAAAAATTGTCCTCAGGTCCCTTTTAAATCTTTCTCTTCTCACTTTAAAAATATGTCCCTAAGTTAGAGCTCCCACATCTTAGTGAAAAGACCCTTATTATTTACTTTATTATGGTCCTCATGATTTTGTAAACATCTGGAAGGTCACCCCTCAACCTCCAACGCAAAGAAAATCCCAGCCTATCCAACCTCTCCTTATGACTCAAAGCCTGCAGTCCCAGCAACATCCTAGTAAATCTGTTATGAACCCTCTCCAATTTAATAATACCCTTCCTATAGAAAGGCAATCAGAACTGCACACAGTACTCCCAAAAGTGGTGCTTTTGTCCTGTACCTCAACATCCCAATTCCTATATTCAGTGGTCCGAACAATGAAGGCAAGTGTGCTAAACATCATCTTAAGTACTCTGTCTACCTTTAAAGAATTATGTATCTGAATCCCTTATGTCTCTCTGTTCGACAACACCACTCAGTGCCCGACCATTAACTGTATAAGTCCTGCCCTTGTTTGTTTTACCAAAATGCAATACCTTGCATTTATGTAAATTAAACTCCATCTGCCACTCCTCAGCCCATTGACCAAATTGATCAAGATCCCTTTGTAATCTTAGATAACATTCTTCACTGCCAACTATACCACCAATTTTGGTGTCATCCTCAAACATACTAACCATACTTCCTACATTTTCATCCAAATCATTTCTACAAATAACAAACAACACTGGACCAAGCACTGATCCCAGCGTAACACTGCTGGTCACAGGCCTTCAGTCTGAGAAACCTCCCACTACTACCACCCTCTGTCTCCTACTGTCAAGCCAGTTGGAGGAGGTTTATATATGTGGGTACGTGCAAACCTGCAAATGCAAGGGGACTGGTGAAAGCTCGAAGTTTAGGAAATGGTGAGGCCATAAAATGACAAACATTAGGATGAGAGATTTTAACTTGGAGGCACGATGGACAAGGATGAAAGACAAGGCTGATGAATGAACATAGCTTATTTCAGGTCAGGATGCAAGCAGTTGTGTTTCTTGATAAACTGAAGCTGATGAACGATAAGGGATGAAAAGCTAATCTCTAAAACATTTGAATAGTTGACTCTGCAGGTAATAATAATACATAAGGATATCAGTGATAACTAGTAGAGGTAGTTTAAGGATGTTTATGGTCTTTTTGGCAAACATATGTTGGATTGGAAGTTCCATTTGGGAATAAAGAAATTGTGAATAATCTAGTTCCAGGTGACACAATGGCATCTGTGGAGATTTCAGAAGAAGGGTCACTGGTTCTGAGGTATTGACTCAGCTTTGTCATCACAGATGTTGCCAGACCTTTTGAGTTTCTCCAGCGATTTCTGTTTTTGTACCTAATATGTTTCTTGTCTCCAACAGAGTATTTGAATCTGATGCAGAAATGCTTATGTTATCTCCTGTTATACAAGAATGAGGCATAGGGAATATTTAATTAAGAAATCCTAAAGAACATTTATCACAATTCACTGTTATATACAAACATTACATTCACAGACACATCAGTATCTGGGATAGTAGTAGGCTGTTTGGTTGCAAAGTGCAATATCCTTTCATCAGCATTGCATACTTCAAGTGATCACATTATTTGATCTCTAACATCCAAACTCCTCCAGTTAGGATGGAAAGTAAAATATTTATGTCCTTAGCCCACATGGCATGAAACAGTGATGCAATAAGTTTGTCTCTTATGTCAGTGCACCTGACTTATGAGATATAACACAACAAAATCCATAGAATAGTCACAGTGGAGAAGAAAGCCCCTGACTGATTTAATAGCAAGTATCAGGGAATGGTTAAATAACTGAGTATCAAAGATGTGTCAGTGATGGAAGACCACTGATGAAAGGAATGGTGAATCAATAGGTGGAGGTATTCATCCTTGAATTAGCCAAGTCATCTATAACTTGCAAATTATTGACACCACTGAAATGCACATGAATGTACTGAAGAAGTGAGCATGAATAGTCTGATTCAGTCGGACTCCAATGTCTGGCTTATAAAGATAACTGAAGGAGCTCAGATGTTAGTAATCAAATGACGTTAGTTAAGATATTAAAGTCCACCAAATGCATTTAACTATTCAGCATTATGCAAGGTGATTGCAGGAAAGATTAATTAGTTTAATTGATCATTATGTGAATCAACACATGAAATGGAAACTATTCATTGATTATGTACCAATATATTAAGCCTAGAGTGAACACTTGAAAGTCTGATACAGTTCAAAGTAATACAAAAGATGTTCAGCTATCTGCACTTCTCTCATACTCTGCATCTGTATCCCAATGCTCTAACGGATGAACTTATTCCCAATTGTAATTTCAAGAGAGTTAGAAATAAATTATAACCTAAATGGTTTCTTGACATTGTTGGCAAGCAATGAGCCAAGAGATAAATGCAATGATCCTAGAGATAAGTGCACTGACACAATTGTTGCACTCTTGTAACCTTCCTGCCTTGTTTCAGTTTAAATTAATGGAGGTGTTTAAAATTATACTGTGACATGGATCAGGGACTTTAATGATAAAGGATTTTGCAAGAGTTAAAGGACAGATGAGTAAGTTTCTTAGCAACACATCCTATTGCCTACAAGGTGTTTTAATTGTCTATGATATGAATCTGACACAAACATATACTAATTCTGCAACTAACTATTTATGCTCATTGTGTCTCTGTTACCCCTTATATTGTTGAGCTTAACTCGAAAGGATGATAACAAAACAAAGAACTGCAGATGCTGGAGAAACAAAACCAGAAAATACTGGAGAAACTCAGCAGGTCTGGCAGCATCTGTGGGAAGAAAGCAGAATTAATGCTTCGAGTCCAGTTACTCTTCAGAACTGTTAACCGCCAGGGAAAGTCATTTGTTAGCTTGTTATTTCTGCTGAAGCCAAAGATGTGTGTGGGGTAAAGGGAGGGGTGAGCAGAGAGATAGAGATGGAGCCCAAAGAGATATTAGATAATATTAGATTCCCTACAGTCTGGAAACAGGCGCTTCGGCCCAACAAGTCCACACCGACCCTCCAAAGAGTAGCCCATGTGAAAGTGGTAAGTAAATAGAAAGGTTATGGATAGTAGGCCAGTACAATAGAAAAGTTAACTAAGTGACACTAAAAACTAAGGAGAAAATGGATAAACTATACTAAATGCAACGCATATCACGTGCTCAAAAACAGAAATTACTGGTAAAGCTCAGCATGCCTGGAAGTATCTATGGAGAGAAATCAGAGTTAATCTTTCAGATCAAGTGACCTTTCCTCAGATTTATAATATCCGCAGCTCTTTCCAAACAGTCTGGATAACAGATCTAAGAGTATATGAGAATGAGTGTGATAAAAGCAACCCATGCATAACAGGACTGGGCGTTGGGTGGGTAAAAGAAAAGAAAGGCTAGAAACAGACTCTAAAGTTATTGGTTTCTATGTTGAGTTCAAGAGGCTACAGTGTCCCCTACTCCCCAAAATGAGATGTTGTTCTTCAAACTTGCTGTAAAGCTTACTGGAACACTGAAGCAAATCTACAACAAAAAACGTTGGCATAGGAACATGGTATGTTAAAGTGGCAGGCAACTGGAAGCTCAGAATCATTTTTGCAACAGCAGAGGTGTTCTGTGATGCAGTCACCCAGCCTATGTTTCATCTCCCCATTGAAGAGGAGACTACATTGTGAGCAGAGAATAATGTAGATTAGATTGAATGCAGTGCAGGTAAAACACTGCTTCACCTGGAAGGTGCATCTGAGGTCTTAGAAGGTAAGGAGGAAGGGAGTAAATGGGCAAGTGTTACACCTTCTCAGATTGCATTGGAAAGTGCTGTGTTCAGGTTAGGAGATTTTGGGAGTGGAAGAGGAGTGGATCAGAATGTCCTAGAGGGAATGGTTCCTGTGCAATGCTGACAAAGAGAGAGGGGAATGTATCTAGTCATGGCATCCCATTGGCACTGACAAAAATGGCAACTTATAATCCTTTGGATGCAGAAGTTGGTGAGGTGGTAAGTGAGGATAAGGAAACTCTGTCATTAATGTGGGATAAAACGGAAATGGTAAAGTGTGGGGGATAGGTCAAACCTAGCTAACAGCCTTGTTGAGTATGGTAATGGGGAATCCTTGGTTGAGGAAAATGGAGGACATTTCTGGGCCCCGCTTGTGGAAGGTGGCATGTCAGAACAGATGAGATGGAGAAATTGGGAGAATGGGATGGAGTCCTTACAGGAAGAAGTGGAGAGCCCTGAGACCATCCTGATGGGGACAGATGCGTAAATGGACTGCACTTCCATAACGAAGAGGAGGCAGCTGCTGCCCATGAACTGGAAATTTTGAAACTGATGTAAAGTGTCAGAAGAATCACAGATGTAAGTGGGGAGGTGCTGGACAAGGGGAGAAAATGTAGAGTCGCGATAGGAAGAAATAAAAATCTGTGGAAGAAATAAAAATAAGAAACAGGCAGAAACAATGGGTCTGCCTGGGCAGTTGAGAAGGTAGGAGCAGGCTGCACTAGTTTGGGGTCTATGAGTTGGGAGACCATTGAGGGGAGATCCCCAGATGAGATGGGTTTAGTAACAGTTGTGGACACTGTAACCTGCTGATCAATGGTGGGCTCATGGTCTTGGAGGAGATAGGAGAAAGCATTCAAAAGCTAGCACTCAGCTTCTGTGTGTAGAGGTTAGTATACCAACAGCACAATCCATTCTAACAAAGTTAGGAATAGATCTGACATCCTGGAGTGCACTCAGATGATTATCTTGCTGCCCCAAATGTATAAAACCCACAAAGCGACTGGCCCGGATTGAAACCCCAGCAGTGCATCCCAATCCTGCATGGACCAGCTGTGGGGAGTATTTGTAGACATCTTTTAACTTCTCCTTACTATGATGTGACGTAAGGTCCTGGGGACTGTTGCTGAATAAAGAGACCATCTCAAAGAACTCAATAAGGTTTGTGAGGCACAACATACCCTTCACAAAACCGTGTTGACTATCCCTAATCAACTTCTTCCTCTCTAGATGATGATAAATCCTGTCTCTATTACCATTTTCCAACACTTTACTTACAACTGAAGTAAGGCTTACTGGTTTATAATTTCCTGGGCTGTCTCTACTACCCTTCTTGAACAAGGGGACAACATTTGCTATCCTCCAATCTTCTGGCACTATTCCTGTAGAAAATATCAACATAAAGTTCAAAGCCAAAGGCTCTGCAATCTCCTCCCTGACTTCCCAGAAAATCCTAGGATAAATCCCATCCAGCCCAGGGGACTTATCCATTTTCACACTTTCCAGAATTGCTAACACCACCTCCTTGCATCAATCCTGTCTAGTCTAGTAGCCTGTATCTCCGTATTCTCCTCGACAACATTGTCTTTTTCCAGTGTGAATACTGACAAAAAATATTCATTTAGCGTTTCTATTACATCCTCTGACTCCACGCACAATGTCCCACTACAATCCTTGATTGGCCCAAATCTTTCTCTAGTCATTTGTTTATTCCTGATATACCTATAGCAAGCTTTAAGGTTTTCGTTGATCCTATCTGCCAATGAATTCTCATGTCCCCTCCTGGCTCTGCTTAGCTCTTCCTTTCGGTCTTTCCTGGTTAACTTGTAACTCTCAAGCACCCGAACTGAGCCTTCACGTCTCATCCTAACATAAACCTTCTTCTTCCTCTTGACAAGAGATTCAATGTCTTTAGTAAACCATGGCTCCCTCTCTTGACCACTTCCTCCCTAACTGACAGGTACATACTTATCAAGGTTAGGCTATTTTTATAGTATTGTGTGCAATTCTAGTATCTCTCCTATCGGAAGGATGTAATGAAACTTGAAATGGTTCAGCAAAGAATGATAAGGATGTTGTCAGGGTTGGAGGATTTGAGCAATATGGAGAGGCTGAATAGACTGGGGCTGTTTTCCCTGGAGGATCAGAGGCTGAGGGGTGACCTTATAGAAGTTTATAAAATCATGAGGGGCATGGATAGGGTAAATAGACAAGGTCTTTTCCCTGGGATAGGAGAATCCAGAACACAAAGGCATAGGTTTAGGCTGAGAGCGGAAAAATTTAAAAGGAACCTAATGGGCAACTTTTTCACACAGAGTGTGGAGCGTGTATGGAACGTGCTGCCAGAGGAAGTGATGGAGGCTGGTATAATTACAACATTTAAAAGGCATCTGGATGTGTCGATGAATAGGAAGGGTTCAGAGGGATTTGGGCCAAGTGCTGGAAAATGGGACGAGATTGGGTTAGGATATCTGGTCAGCATGGACACGTTGGACCAAAGGTTCTGTTTCTATGCTGGACTTCTCTATGATTCTAATTGATTCTTCCTCGCTGTTTACAGACTTAGGAATGGACCTCTCATATTCGAGTTGATTTTTCTCTGAATCTGTAAAACTGTCTTTTGCTTTCTGTTCTATTACTCTGGTGTACTTATGTAAGATATGATTTGTCTGGTTAGCATGCAAAACAGTATTTTTCACTGTATCTCAGTACATGTGACATCAAATCAAAAATGCAACTAGACCACCAAGATGACGTATCTGCTCAACTGTCAGCTATTCAGAACAAAAGCAATTCACACCAGGATTTGCCACTAACAGAAAATGACTATTTATTGTAACACACAATTTTAACTAAAAGCAGAGGGGAGAAAATGCTTTCTACTCTACCACGATGCAAGTTAAACTATACTTCAAAAATCTGAATTGTAGACACTCCTTCGTAAGACAGACAAACATCAAATGTTTGCATCTGTGTCATATGTGTGATTAAGGAATGCAGACAATGTAAACAAATTTCTGAAGATCACACATTCATACTTTGAGTGGGCGTGAAAGTCTTTTGTTTGTATTTTGCACTGATAACTCACCTTTGTCAATTGGGTGAAGATCATTCCTTGAATCAGTCATTGGTTGGAATTAGGTCTATTCCTGTCATATAATTTTTTTCTTTTAAGTTGCTTGGCCTTTTTGTTCTTCCTATACAGAATGAGAGCAGAGGCAATATGGATGTTTTTAGTTTGCAGGTTCTGAAAATTTATCTCTGCTGCATTGGCACTTACACCTTGCAGTACTCTGCAGCTCAATCAATTTGAAGGCTGTTGTCAGGAAGAGTTTCCTGAACGCAAAGACTCTTTGGTACCACTCTCTTTCAAATTCTCTCCTTCACTACCTCGGAAAGCAACATTGTAGTGCACAGGCCTAAAAAGGGCAGCACTTAATTTTTAAGATCCAGAATTCTCTTGGTAATTCAGCTGTACAGCAGCCAAACTTCTTTTTCAGTTTATAGTCCGAACAAAGGATTTCATTTTTTTTTTGTTACTTTTTTCTCTTCTATTCAGAATTACTCTTAAACACAACTGAACATTTATTTTCCACCATCATCAAATAAACATTAGTCTGATGTTGCAGCACCATTAGTCCTGGGTCTTAATTACTGTCACCACTTCCCCTGAATATGGTCCCTTACAATATTAAGGCTGAGTAATGACTATGGCCATAGTTATTAATCTAGCGAGATTCATATATGAAGCCTAATGTAACTAATCATCTCCAATACTTTAAGGTAGTAAAAGATGAATTTACAATTGCTTTTCATGTACCGCAGGAAATCTTTATAGCAATGAAATACCTCTGAAAATGTGTAATCATTATTCTAATGTCATAAACACAACAGACAATTCGAACACAAGGTTCCACAATGATAACATTACAAATGACCAGATAATTTGTCAGTTGGTATTTATTTTGGAAAAAGTGCTATTTAGCATACAGAGGTCCAGTGTGTTTGAAACATTTGCCCCCAGATCTTCTAAGGATACTTAAGAAAGTAGATGAGATGTTGGTCTAGCATTTCATCCAAATGACACCACCTAGAACACTATAGCACTTTCTCAAATTGGGGCATTTGAACAATATCGATAATCTCAGTAATCTAAGTCATTTATATTAATATGGTTAATTGACAGGATAAAAATTTCACGTCTACTTCCACAGAAGTGAGCGTGATGACAGTTATCTAATGATCATGATCAATATCACAGACTGCTTAGACTTGTACAGAATAAGCATATTTAATAAAATTGAAGGAGTTTCTGCATTAGACTTCCAACATCATTTGATCAAACAATGTTTTATTTCCTGTATGAATCTCTCAAATCTATAAAATTGGAGTTAATTGTCCAGATCCACCAATTTTTTGCACGTGGTAATAAACGGTGAGGGTTGTCAAAATAGAATGACTTTCTTTGTGCAATTGATTGCAATTGCTTAAGTCATGATTCATCTGAGGCAGCCGGGAAAGACATATTTGCAAAACAAAAAGGCTATGTCTCCTAACAGCCCAGAAAGTTTTACAATTTTCCTGTGGGGGGATAAAAACTGCACGTGCTCACTTTGTGATGTGCCTTGCCAGTAATAAAACAATGGTATCTAAATAAACACAAATATGAGTGAACAGGATGGAATAATGTCACTGGTGGTACTGCTGGGAGTACTGAGCATGCACGTTTTGCATATGTGTACTGAGAGCATTTTCAGGGTGTCAGCAGACATTCTTAAAAAGAAAATCCAAACAGTCATACAGTCATCATTTTCATTGCAATAGGCATTGTTGTTATTCTCATCAAAGTGGCAACAGAGTTTGGGTTATCAGTTGACATAACTATAAAATAGGTTGTTGTCCAGAAACGAGGCAAGAACATAGTTTTCTGAAGAGCCACCAATTTTGTGTCCATCTCTTCAAAGCAGTGGAATACAGAAATGCTTTGAAATTGTCAAAAGGAGTTATCAGAGAAGTTACAGTGTAAGCATTCTAAACTGTCTTGAATAGCAATGAGAAAGTACATAGGTAAAACTGATGGGTTTTCAGGTAGGAAATTAAAAGTCAGAAATCTATGGAATTTTAATTCTGTAGCATGTCTTTTTTATTACTCAAATGTCCTCTCTCTAAGGTTTAGCCTGATTGGACAGACCTGGCTGTGAGTTAGACAGGGAGAGCTCTTGAACAGGCAACAGGATCAGTTAGGATTGATCTCTGACCCTAGGGGTGCAGATGAATAGCCTCTGACCTGGAGAAAATCAGATCTATAACCTTGCGATCTATGGTGGAAGTGGTGGCCAAATGTTAGGGACCTTTAGGGTACCAGGCATTGGCGGGGAGGGGATGGAATTATGCAAGTCATAGCAAAGCATTCCTGCATCTGTTGGCCCTCAGGATTCAACCATCTTCCTGAATGTGTGCTCACCTTGCTTCAGCTGCCAAGTTTCTTCGGGCGAGAAAACTCCAGCTGACCACTGTAAAATCTGAAGTCAGGGTAATTTGGAGGCAGAAACCTCCATCCAAAATTTGCTTGAATTAGCAAACTGCCAATTTGCTTCCTTGGATCAGGTTAGCTGTCCATCTCTTACCCTGCATTTGTCCAAACCCAACATAGGCAGGTTGAAGGTACAACATAGTGAAAGTTACAATTTCATTTTACATTTTTAAATCTGACAACCCATTTTTGGGTCTAGTATTCAGCCTAATGCTTCTGCCATAAAGAAAACGAGCAATGAGCAAAGATGAGAGGTGGTCTACTGCTTCAATCTTCAGAGATGATGAAGTGATGATCTATATAAAGTAATAAATTTTAAAATAATGTTAATCAAGAAAGTAAAGCAACAGTAAGGTCATCAGAGTGACAGGACAGAGAAGCAAATTTATGAATAATAAGCTTAAACTTGATCCTTAAATCTTTATTGAAAAGGTTGAATGGGCAATATCAGTAATTCTAAATGTAAGGTATGAATGTTACTACAGCTTCAATTAGATTTTCCTTTAGAAAAATTGAAATACCATAGAGTAAGTTTAGGGCATCAAATGCCTTTTACATGTTCCTGATGTTTGATCATGGTCCTCTTGGGCAGTTTAAGGTGACCTTCTGGTTTTAGCTGAGGTAAGGACAGGAAAAAAGGAGTTTTACTCTGTAGCTGTCTGACTTGTGCCTATAATATGTGATACTAACATGTCTGAAATGGGAAATGTTTCAATCACAGGCACTAAGCCCAAAGAGTGAAGAAGACACAAAATACCATCGAACATTTGTGAAAAGGAGGCATAGTATTGACAGTGTAAACCATCTTCCCATTATGGCATTAAACAATATTTAGTTTAAATATGGCTATGGGTTCTTTACATTTAAATTTTTTTAACAGCATCGAAAATTATAAATCTCAGCACTCTGATTTATTTATTATGTGCTGAGTGACAGATAGTGATCCCAGTTTTCTACGTAGATATGTGTTTAATTGTTTTATTGTCAACCACAGCCACTAGCTACATGGTTGAAACAAAAAAACCTGAGATTCATACCAGATGGATGTGAATTCCAAAAGGCTGATGGAAGATAAATTTGTGCAAAAAAAAGTAACACCAACAGACAGACAAATCTTCATAAAAAAAAACTACCTCTGGGCAAATTTGATTACTGCAGTCCCCAAGAGTTGGATCGTACAAGGAATTTTATTGGCAAAGTAATTGCTTTGCAATGTGCAGGAAACCAAAAAACATATCTGAACCAAAGTAGAGCAACCAGCACTCCAAGTGAGATCTAAAAGGAGCAGAGCCTTCTTGCAATTGTATAAGTAATGTAGCTAGAGATTTCAGAAGCAAAAAGATTTTCCCCTCAGACCCTGCAGCTTACTACAATGTAGTGCACATAATAAATTATGATGGAAGATATGAGCACAGCTTAGAGTACACAATTTACAGCTGCCAGAAGCTAACTGGAACTGTGAAGATATCTACTGCTTTCCAATAGCAAGCAATGGTGATAAAAGATACATTCCACTTACAAACAAGCTTGTTCTGACTATGAGTATTTGTTTATTCATTTGATATGGGCTACAACACTGAAAGTGAGCCAGTCACATCTCTTCTGTGTCATAGATCATCCTTTAGAACTGAGGGCCAGAGCGGTTTTGTGTAATCGTCCAGTTGGAAGCATCAAGATTTATTGAAAAAAACACATTGACTGAGGATGAACAGATGTTAAATTCCTGACAACCAGAATTGTTGCTTTAGCCAATTAAACTTTCTATTGTGGGAGCTCGAGTGGATGCGATCATATGCATCACGAGCGTTTTATCAGCACTCCCAGTTTGTGTTCAGTCAGCATTTCTGGCAGAGTCTGTATGTACTTCCTACAAATACAGAGCTCTTGCCAATACTGAGACACAAATACATGCCATTGAAAGGCATTCCCTCATATCAGCCATTAGCCCAAATTGTACTATTGCTCCTACTTCATTATATCACATAACGATGCAGCACAGATGGAGGCCATTGGGCAACTCATGACTGTGCAAGCTCCTTCAAAAAGCGGTTCCACTGCACTACTTTTTTTCCCCAAATTCCTGCAAATTTATCCCCTTTAAACCTTCATTAGTCTCTCTCTCTCCCTTTCTCTTTCTCTTCAACCTTATCATTTGTTGTGGGCCAGACCACTTCAGAATATTTTAAGAAGGTAGTGTAAGGTGCTATGTTCCACATACAATTCAACTGCTCAAACTATGAGACATTAAGGAAAACACAATTTAAATGTGGTGGGTAAAATATAACAAATGAAAGAAGAACTTAGGTTAACTTAACTCTATTGGAAAACTTAACTGAATAATAGATATAGTAACTAGTACTAATTAACTGTTCCAAAATAGTAACATCCCATAAACGCACCCCTTGGCACAAAGGCAAGTTCAGAAAAATAGATTTGTGTTACAGGTAACCCAGCAGCAGAGAGAAACCCCAAAATCTAGCTGTCACTGAGAGATAGAGAAGATCACTTCAAAATTCCAGCAACTTCTGCCCTTTTGAGACTTCAACAGCAAATGATGCTGAATCTCAAAGCATGGTCTGTGAGAGCTGGTCCCACCCAATCAGACTGCTTCTAATGTTCTAACCTTTAGAAAAAAAAGCTCCACAAGCTGTTTACTTTACTCGCATGCCAACTAGACAGCTTGAACTTCTTAAATCCTCTCTTTTATAAAAAAGGACAAAATAACCTCTTCAAGCCACAGCATCATCACACATTCCTGTTGCTGTTACCTCAAAGGTCAACTAAGAATGGAGTTATGACATTCAGATTATCACTCAATGATCATTCCCTCTATGTGGAATTGGGTAATAGCAGAAACCGAATCAGAGTAAGCAGGTCATTTTCAAGTCAACAGGCTGTTACTACTACAGTCTTACAAGGAACAGCCCTGGGCCCTCAAATATCTAATCAATATAGATGAAGGAGCTAAGTGTACCGTATCCAAGTTTGCTCATGATACCAAGTAGGATAGGAAAATAAGGTCTGAGGAGAATTTAGGAGATGCACAGAGGCCTGAATTACCACTCCTGAATCAAGAATGCCGAGTCAGGAAAATTCCCCATTCTCCCAAACCAACCTTAGGAGAAAGTGCCGCAGAAAGTTGGGATTTTGTTCTGGGGATGCAAATGTAAGAAGGTATAGGACGCTCTGCTTCCTAAGTATTCAGATTCAGATTCAGCTAAAAAGTGCTTCTGGGTGAAAAACTGTTGCCCTGGGTATTTAAACAAAGAAAATTAAAAACCAGCCCTCCAAACCATGCCACCTCCTCCTTCATACATTGCTTTTATGTCAATGATTTTGAAAATAATTCTGCCTGCTGGAAATCCCTGGGTTCCACAACAAATTTGAGGTTCTCATTTAATCATTTCATCCTTCCCCTTCCAAGCGTTGAACGGTGGTTGGCAGCAGCCAGGAGATAACCTTGAGCTGGGGATACAGACAAATCTTTACTATGGGGCAGGGATGTGTAAGCAAAGTGTTCCAGTTTCCGTTACCTTTGATGACCTGCTGGTGTGGCAATTGAGTGTCAAAGAAAATGACTTGAGTCACGTAGAAGATTTTGCAAAAGGAAACTCCAGCATGTGTTCTGGAGCCTATGCCTGTAAATGCATAGTACCAAGCTCCTGTTCCAGGCATGTGCTCTGAACATTTATGGAGGTGCGTTCAACAATATGGCAGCTGGTCCTATCTCCCAGCAAAGGTAGAATTTTTGCTCCTATTTTCACAAAGCCTTTACCTAGGGCTTCCAGTCTCAATGCAGCAATAACCAATTAGGGCAAGTAAATGGACATATCTAGCAGAGGAAAATCCCACTGGCCTCAAACACCTTAAGGAACTAAGCCAGCTTCTTGTGGGGGAAAAATGCCTGATATTAGACCAGGAGGGCCAATACATCAGGCAGATATTGAGAACTAATCTGCTTCCATGGGTACAGTTCATGATAGAAGTGCAATCCTCCCCTCCATAATGGTGGCCTGACTGCTCCGGTATTTTCTTTTTAGCTTAACAGTTTTAAAAGAGAAGAGACTTTTAAGTTGGAAATTGTCTTTTTCTTTCTCTCTCTCTCTTACCTGAAACAATTAGTTGTATTTCATTCTAAGCTGGAGCACCTAAAAATAGGCTTACTGTTCTAAAACCCTTAAGTGAATGGTGAGCATGCCCTATGGCCACAAATTGTCCAATTCACTGACTATTTCCACATAAAGCGTGCTATTGGGGCACTTATTTGACACTGACATCCAGGTCCCACCCTAAACCCCAATACCCTGCACAGGATTGGACCAATCCATGCTATTTATACATGGTATGTGCAAGCATCATCTAAGTTCCATGCCTGGTTCTCAGGACTGCTCTTTGTCCTATGAGTTTCATGAACAATTGATTAAAGTCTGCAAACCGTCCTTCCAGGGCTACAAGTGTTATTATTTCAAATCAATAATTTAGTTAGAGGTTACTTAAGAACATACAGCTTGCCCAAAAGGGACAGAGCTAATGAATCAATGATGAGCTTCCTATTTTTTGCAAATTAGTTTTATGTGTCAACTGCAAAAGAATATAATTGAGATGCCTAGGCCAGCTCTGTTATAATTATACCAGGGTCCAGATGCCTAGGCCAGCTCTGTTATAATTATACCAGGGTCCAGATGCCTAGGCCAGCTCTGTTATAATTATACCAGGGTCCAGATGCCTAGGCCAGCTCTGTTATAATTATACCAGGGTCCAGATGCCTAGCCCAGCTCTGTTATAATTATACCAGGGTCCAGATGCCTAGGCCAGCTCTGTTTTAATTATACCAGGGTCCAGATGCCTAGGCCAGCTCTGTTATAATTATACCAGGGTCCAGATGCCTATGCCAGCTCTGTTATGATTCCTGAAGAAGGGCTTATGCCCGAAACGTCGATTCTCCTGTTCCCTGGATGCTGCCTGACCTGCTGCGCTTTTCCAGCAACACATTTTCAGCTCTGATCTCCAGCATCTGCAGACCTCACTTTCTCCTCTGTTATAATTATACCAGGGTCCTAACTCTGATGCATTCTATGAGAGGGAACAACTAGCACAGTGATATGTTGCTGCAGTATTTATGAGGGGAAAATGTTTCTGAAGTCAAGCAATTAATTTTACATGGTTGATGTGGCAGTGCGGTTCTCTGAACTGTGTCAAAAGAAGGTTGATTGTTACTCTCACTGTTCCTTTGAAGGATATTTTTCTCTTTTATTACAGTGCATCTGTCTTGAATTATTAATAATTCAAGCTTTTCCTCCAATCCGACCCAGTGGTGATTGAGAAATGGCAAAGTTTGCTTCATCAACTTGTGTTTAATGCCTCAAGCCTGGATTGGCACCGCTTTAGTCGAAAAGAAGGGCATTGTTCCATTAGAAGGGAGGAATGGAAAATGAAGAATTGAGTTACTCCATGCAGGCAGGAACCTCTGAATGTAGCAAAAATGTTCATGACCAGCAACCAATTAAAAACAGGAAGAAAGTATTTATTCTTTCAGAATGCATTTAAGAATGAAAAAAAAACAACTTTAATGCCCGCTATTTCTACGAGTGCTTGGGGTATAATTTAAACTTTGCGCAATAGTGTGAAATGATACCAGAGATACTGTCTTGCTAAACAGGAAAGAAAGTCAGGAGAGTTGCAAACTAAAATAAAAGCAGCAAATTCTGTAGAAACTCAGCAGATCTGGAAGTCTCTGTCGAGTTTCTCCAGCAATTTCTGTTTTTGTTTCAGATCTCCAGCATTCTCAGTTCTTTGTTTTATTGACAAGTGAGGTTCAATACTGATAAATGTGAAATAGCACACATCAATTACTCGGTGTAATTCTGGTCACCATATTATCCGAAGGAGAAAGAGGCATTGGAAAGGATGCAGGGATGATTTACAAGAATGATACACATATCAGAAAAGGATTGACTGGTCAGGTATATATTTTTTTCCTTAAATACAGAAGGATGAAGAGATTTTTGTGGTTTGACATAATGGCTCTACAAGTTTCAGTGTTGGAGACTATTTGAACACCATCGAACACAGTGATGTTATAATGTCATGGATGGGGCAAAAAGGTGTCTCACTTGAGATCTGGATGTTATGTCATCAGTGTTTGATGATTGTCTGGTCAAACATACTGTGTATATGGAATGAGCTGCCAGAGGAAGTAGTGGAGGCGGGCACAATTACAACACTTAAATGGCGTCTGGATGGGTATACGAATAGGAAAGGTTTCAAGGATATGGACCAAATGCTGGTAAATGAGATGAAATTAATTTAGGATATCTGGTTGGCATGGACGAGTTGTATTTGTCTATTACTCTAAAACTAAGAATAAGTAAGTTTGTATCTATTGCTATCTTGGAATAAATTACAGGCTAAGTACCAGGTTTCATAGGATGCTTCTGTTTGAGGCCAAGAGAGTTTTTTCACATTATCTTCATTACTATGTTCCTGTGGTGCCCCGTTCATCATATCTTTCCTCTCACCACAGGATGGAAGTACTGGCTAGTGCCAGATGTATCTCCCAGGATCCCTGGCACTGATGCAATTTTTAAAGCCCAAGAGCTGTTAGCTCAGAGTTACCTTTCACTGTGCACTGTAAGAATACATAAGTGGCATGGCTGACATTTCATGGCACATACAAGTGCACATTTGTGAATCTTCTACTATCTACAAAACAAGCTATACAACTTGCTCAGTCTTTGTCTCATCCAATTTTAGAACTCTGCCTAAGGAATTGCCACTTTATCCCCAAAGCACACTTCTAACATCTTGTCACTGTTCAATGTAGGACTATCTTAGAAGCCTTTAAGTGGTAAAAGGCATTCACATATATTCAATAACAGCATAAGCAAAATAAAACAAACTGAAGCTGCAATTGTATGTGTGAAGAGACAGAGACATTGCCTTTTGACCAGCAACAAATTTAGAGTCAATGAGTGATCACTTCACATAGCTGTCATTTACTGGAAACTGGTGTCAATTACGTCTTGACTGACACTGTGATCGATCCTGCTGTGTTCCTTCATGGTGATGTTCCTCCTGCTCAATGTCATCTCCTTCCTCCTCAGCAGAACTGATGCTACTCTCCGATCTCTTCTTAGTTTATCACATTTGCCTTGTTGGCTGCGCAGACAAGACACAGCCCTGATTTCCTCTCAAAGTGAACTGCAAGTGTTCACCAACATGCTCTTATATGTAATGCTGCCTTCCTTTAGTGATGTAGTATTAGACCACAAAGTATCAGCCTGTTAGAATTATACAGCACACTTCTTTTCATCGGACTGATCTGAGAAGAGGACTTTCATCTTCAGCAGGCCGATCATCTGCTCTGTGATTGCCAATGGTTGCATTTTATTACTGCTTGGCCTCAGTCAGGAGTGGTATCAGTCATGGTCACATTGGGGAACTCTTGTTTCCTTATAACTATCCATGTAAGGTTTTTAGCTCTTGATGGTTTAGCATACTCTTCCACATATTGATCGTGGAGGACTCTGAGGACTATGGAATGCCTTAATATGGTACAGGGATAAGCTTGATGTAGAAACATGCTGCATAGCCACAGGCCCAGTCCCTTGTTTAATGACAAGCTGCCTGGCTTTGTGTCTGCGCTAAACATGATAGAAGTACTGTGGCTTAGGGGGCAAAATGCAAAAAGGCAAGACAAGGCAAAGGTGCTGTGAGCAAATAGGTGTAAAATGAGTCAGTATGAAGGCAGGAAGTACACAGCCCTGAGATGCACCAATCCATAAGATGGGTGAAACTCCCTGCATGCAATATGAACAGCCAATAGTATTCTAATGCAAAATGGTAGTGTGCTCAACTGTGAGCATTCTGCAGGGACATCCCTCTGTGATATTCAGTCCATTCTTCTATAACTGCCAAAACATCCTCACTCTCTCCATGGCACCTTAATCATAGAAGATTTATCTCTATCCATCTTTCTCCTTCATTAACAACCCCTTTGTCTTTGGTTCTGAACAACCCTAATGTATTTGAACACCCTTAAAATTTGTTCCATTTGCTCCTCACAGTCTGCCTATACTATGAAGTACTCAATTTTCCAATCCCTTTTAGTTCTGCAGAAGGATCACAGGGCACAAAATATTAACTCTGTTTTCTCTCCATATTGGCTGCCAGGCTAACTGAGTTTCTCCATCAAATTCTGTTCTCATTTGTCAATTATTTGTTGATCCTGCAAGTTTACCAATTTATTATTACAATTTACTGTAGTCCCCCTTAGTAGTGATTATCCTCCCCAACTTGCTGTCATCTGCAAATTTAGATGTCTTTTAAATGTGTTTTTGATTGCAAAGTTCTAACCATTAGTGTAAGTTATGAACAATCATGGTCTGTGCGCTAATCTTTATGGAACAATACTTTCTACCTTCTACGCATCTGAATAACTACCCTGTATCCCCTTTCTGCTTTCTGCATTGTAGCTAATTAGCAAATCATTCTGCAACTTGTCCCCTGACTCCATCGCAGTCACTGACCTTATTTAATCAGTCTGTTAAGGAACACCTAATCGAAGGTTTTTTACATGAGGTTCACTGGCATTATCGAAGGCTCGGCAATAAGAACCAATTAACTAAGATTTAATTGGCTCTTATTGACGAAGCACAACAAAGTATTACTTGCTGATACTTCTCTCCCATTACTTGATGCATTTTGATTTGAGGACCTCACAAAGCAGCGGGAGACATGCTTTCAGTGTGGACTTGGATGCATATTGAGCTGTTACCCAATATGCTTACAATATGTAAAAGTCCTGGATAACAATTTTGCTTATTTACAGGAAAGAAGCAACCTGTTCGACTCCTGGTGGTGCTTATTCTTCCCAATTTACTTACCCTCACCGGATCACCATAAATCATTATTCCTTTCTGTCTCATACATATTGAGCTTTCCCTTAAATGAAGTCATGCTAATAGCTGCACCTTTCAACATTCTCACCACTTTCCAGGTGAAGCAGTTTCTGCTGAATTCCATTTTAGATTTATTGGTGACCATCCCGTACTTAGGGCTCCCTGAATCTGACCTCTCCACATTACAGAGGAATTTGATCAATGTTAAAGAAGTTGGTGAACATCAATATTCCCTCGAATCTGTGAAGCTGTACATCAACCTGATCACCCACATGCAGACCACATTGATGTGTACCTCTTTTAATGAAATCAGAGGCACAAACATATTCATAGGAGTCACACACTGAAGTTGCCCACACGTCAAATAAAACTTGCCTAGATGTTGGTGAGCTTCCATTGTCTGAACTTGCAGATCCATTCACATTTTAATGTCTGTATGAATCCTTTCAGACCGATGTCGAACCTTTGAAACACCAGAGATGGAATAAATTAAATTATCTTATTGTCTTGAACTTCCCCCAATGTCATCATGAATTGTTTGTTTTTTGCCAGGTAGGTAACATAATCATAGCAACCTATTGTATTGATGGAGATTCTTAAGCACATTGTGACTATGCTGGCTCGTTTAGCTCAGCTCTTGCATCTCTCTCCACATTTACCTGCAATGATTTTCTTTTCAGTTCATCCAAAAACATTGTCACCTACTTACTCTACTTCCACCCGCCCCCAGACTTTTCTGGAAGTGTATTCCGGATTATTAACAAATCACTGCTCACATAAACATCTTCTTCATTTCCCCTCTACTTTATGCTAATTAGCTTATGTTTCTGGCTTTTATCGCTGTATAACAGCTCTGCCAGTGAAACAGCGTCTCCCCATCTATCCGGTCAAATTCACTCAATTTGAAATAACTCCACTAATTGTCCTCTTAAAGCTCTCTGCTTTTAAGAGAATGTTTTTTTAGAATGCAGCACTCATAAATGCTCATGGTTATTAAGCTGGGGACTAGCCAAATGTTTACAGAAGTATAGAATGCCTTCTTCCCTCATTCACTCCCACACTTCTTGTGAGATATCAATGCCTGCATCACTGCAAGACCTACCAGCAGCTTTGTCATTGGCTCCATGTTTTCAAACCTTCCTTTTGGCTAACTGACATTGCTCATGGTGTGAGTTTGCCCAAAGTAGGGTGTTTTATGGTGATGCAGCAATGCTTAGGTTATCTCCTGCAACATAAGAAATGGGGCGTGAATAAGTCAATATTAAAAAGTCTGACAGACATTTATTCTGATTAACTGCATGTGCAAACATTGCATTCACTGGCACATAGTGTCTGGGTTAATATTAAGATGTTAGATTACAACAAAGGAGCAAGCTTCCACTAGAGATTATCATGTTTCAAATTATCTGAAGTAAGACAGACTAGGCAACCTTAATATCATTAGCCCAAAAGAGAAAATGCTGGAAAATCTCAGCAGGTCTGGCAGCATCTGTAAGGAGAGAAAAGAGCTGATGTTTCGAGTCTAACTGACCCTTTGTCAAAGCTGCTTTGACAAAGGGTCAGTTAGACTCGAAACGTCAGCTCTTTTCTCTCCTTACAGATGCTGCCGGACCTGCTGAGATTTTCCAACATTTTCTCTTTTGGTTTCAGATTCCAGCATCCGCAGTAATTTGCTTTTATTTGTTAATATCCTTAGGTCAGATGTTGTGATAGTGATGATTCCAAGAGCATGTCTCTAAAGATATATTGACATAAAAACACTGATTCCCCATTAACTAGGAATAGTCGAGGATTTTCTCCACCCTTCCTTACCTTGAAAGCTGTAGTTATTGTGAGAAACAAAGCCAACTCACATCAATAATTTCAGTCCGAGACCAAATATCTGAAACAGCAGCGTCGTTTTATTTGTACACCTGCAGGTGGGTGTAATGTCTGACGCCTAGAAAGGCATTGACAAATACACACCAAACCCCAATCAACTCTGCAATTTATACATTTTAAATTCCCATATTTTTGTCTCATTCCACTATTTGTCTCTGCTTCACTAACGTCACTCATTTCCTTAAGACTTATCCCACAACTTCTGTTTATCCTGTCTTGTCCGTGACAAACTCTTATCTCCGACTCCATAAGGGTGTTTGACGTCAGTCTACCGTAGGTTATTGATTAGGCATATCTTTTCTTCTATCAGCATCTATTTCTATCTAGAGGCCACTTTGACCTCTTTGATTAGGGTTTGTTCCTGTGTCTCCGTGCAAGTGGGGAAACAGATGTCTTCCTGTTTGCCCATACATCCACCATTGTTCTGTAATCACGTCTCATGCTAACATATCCTTTCTTTTTGCTGAATATATATTTTCTCATTCCTGTTCTGTATCAGAATTTATAGTTGCAGAAATAACATTAATTCATTTATATCCCACAGTTATATAAACATTTCCCTGGTTAAAAGTAAAATGTTCCATCATTTCACTTGTTTCTCCTATGGATTGTTTCAGGGTCGGAGAATTGTGTTCACTTTGGATCCATTTTCTGACAATGACCATTACTATAAATTAGAACCTGTTTGAGAGTGGGAAGTGAATTCAGGACTCTGGGAAGTGGAGAGATCAACACTGCAACAATTTTCCCACCATTGTGAATTGCTCAAAACAGGGGAACCTACATTATGTGCTCAGATTTTCAGTAAGGTTTAGGATTCAGGTTTCTGTACAGTTTTACTGAGTTTGTACCGACTTGTAAATGTGAGTGAACAGTTCCCATAACAGGCTGTTAGAGGTAAGTTGCCAAGCTGCCAACAGCTGATATACACTAATTTTCGGCATAAACCCAACTAAAATTAGAAGTACTACTGACAAAAGTTAAAGTTGCAGTATCTTTCTAGAGCAGGAAAGATCCATTTGTCTGATGGCATAGCCAAGGTTGAACTAGAATTCCTAATTACTCTTGTCTAAATTCTTCACTCAGAAGGTGGTGAATCTTCAAAAATCTTACCTTATGCTTCTGTCAAGACTTTGTTCGTGATTATATTCAAGACAGAGATCGATAGACGTGTAGATTTTAAAGGTATCAGGGGATATGGGAGCAGCATAGTGACATTGAAGTAGAAAATCAGCTATGATCTGGTTGAATGCCAAAGAGGGCTCAAGGGGCCAACTGACCTATTCCTTTATCTGTTTTCTAACATTCCTAATGTGTGTTGGTATTTATGCAGAATCTCAGAAATTATGTTCTTTATTTCCTTTATTCAACATTTCATTTCTACAGCAATTGCTGCTGTGAGAATTGAAATATTCACTTCTCTTGAAAAGAGAGAGAAGAACGCGGTTCGGGCTGAGGAAATAATTTGGATGTTTTTTTCTTCTTGGAATTTCTATTTCAGCCTTTTCTCCACACACCGCTTTCAAAAAACATCAGAAACTGAAAGCTCATTGTGCCATTTATCCCTTTTCTAATTTATTCCACAAACTCCCCAGCTGAGTAAACTCAGTTATATTGTCTGGTGAGTAAACATTGACAATTTAAATTTGATGGGAAATGTGCTCATGAATTGAACTTGTTAGGCTCAGACGAAACTGGTCATCAAAACAATCCAATTCAGTAACTTTACTGAGATTTAAAATTATTTTAGTATGCGTTCTATATCAAATTAAGGATTGATGAACTATGGAGCAATGTTTAGCAGATCACAAACAAAACAAAAGCAATTATTAAAATGAACTGTGTTTAAAAAATAGGTTTATCACAAAACAGATCGATCACCACATCTAACCCAGTTTGAGCTCTGCTGTTTTACAAATAGCATAGAGGTATCTGGGGATTAGAAGAGTTGCATTAACTGGGAAAGCATTTAGCATGTTAGTACTGGCGATTTGTCAAGTGTGTGTGTGTCTGAAACAAAAAGAATAGGGGTGACTTTTTTCAAGCAACTTCATGGGTCTCCAGCTAGCTTCATTTCTTGTTTTTTTTTTGAAAAGTGGGCAGAGTTTTGACCACATCCTCTCCAAGTCGTGCCAACCTAGACAATTGTCTAATTTGTCTATTCGTCACTCCAGCTTTATTGAAGCATTAGCAAGACTCTACCCAATTCTTCAGCGTGGTACGGATATGAGTCATTCAGTTAAGCTACTGGTCAGTGGTGGCTTTCAAGAAATGAGCCAGAAACTCCAGTAGTGGAGACAATAGATGTATAGTCCGAAGCTGGGACCATTTACAAATACCGTCTGGGAAGTTGAAATTCCAATTACCTGGAATCTGGAACCTTTCTAAAAATCATCTCCAAGTTACAATCGGAGATTTTGGAGGGTACTGACTCACTTGACCTTAATAGTTACCCAGGAAAAGCCAGAGGATTAAAGTCTGGTCTTATTCCTGGGAACTACTAAACTGAACCCTTGACTCACCACTGACCTTTTGAGTGCACACCCTCCCCAACCCTGACACCACACTTTCTCCCCACCAGTGATGGCCACAGCCCCAGGACTTGACAATGTCCCCGAACTGATGCTCAACCTATCTTCAACATTCATTCACTAGTAACACTAGTGCCTCACCCATCTGACACTCTACACACCCAGGCCAGCTTGAAACTCTACCCTGTACCATCCTACTCTACTCTCCCACCTGCACCTCATCCCTGTACTAACCTCACACACCTCACCTTCTCTCAGTAGCTGTCAAAGCGACTACAGGAACTTTAAATCACAGAATAATCACTTAGTGCTGAAAAAAGAATGCAGTATCCACTTTGCCCCTGTAAATTCCTGAATTCAAGTGTGCTGCTTCAGGTGAGAAGACACCTGGCCAGAACATTCCCAGGCAGAATACATCTGTAAGTGTCTACTTTTTTGTCTGATCAGGAAAATATGGCTCAATATTATTAGTGGAAGATGTGGTACTGTCAAAAGTCAGAGGATGTAGCTGGGATTTATTCTTGACCATGACAGTTACTACACAATGTTGAGCGATTGATATCTTCTACTTGTCAACCCAAGAACGGATGTTATTAAAAGTTCTGGAAAAAACTGCCATGTTCCTTCATTATCACCAAAGCTGAATATATCAAAATAGAAGTGTCAGCAAAAAACTCCTGACCTACAGGAATATCATTAATGAAAATGATAATGTATCGTGAATACCATGGTATTGTTATAAAGTTAGCACTATTATATGATAGCATTATTACTGAAATGCTTGTTATAATTGTATTGACTACATAAGTTGAAAATTAAATCATTTTATGAACCTGTCTGCAATTTAAGAGTACAAAAATGTACCAAAGTATTCTAATTTTAGCACAGGTTAAGATAACCTGCTGCTGCTAAGCCACTAATAAAGCAAGAAAGCTTAATATGAATTTCATTAACAGTGATAATCATTTGAACAAGAATAGTTCATCTGTTTCTATTGGAAGGCCAGTGAGCTACAACATATTACAAATTCAAGTTATCCACTTGAGCCAATTTACACTTCAACAAAAGCATGCCAACCGGATTCATTTTAATAGACATGTTCAGTTGGTCATGACTTATATATAGAGAAAGTGAGGACTGCAGATGCTGGAGATCAAAGCTGAAAAATGTGTTGCTGGAAAAGCGCAGCAGGTCAGGCAGCATCCAAGGAAGAAGGGTTTATGCCCGAAACGTCGATTCTCCTGCTCCTTGGATGCTACCTGACCTGCTGCGCTTTTCCAGCAAAACATATTTCAGCCATGACTTACATAAGGCAATTTAATCCACATGGGAGTTTAAGGCAAATCAGAAATTAAAAGATCTGTTTAACCCTGCTGTGCAAAGAACTGTAATAGCTTTACCATATCTAGGCCAGAAAGTCTGGGTTCAAGTCCCACCTGCCCAGAGGTATGCCATAACTGGTCAGAAATGGTTAATTAAAAACTTGTCCCATTGGACAGAAGGTAGTGCAGTGTAGGGAATGGGAACAAATCTGGATTTTATAAATAAGCTAAACTAGATACTATTAGATTACTCAATAGGGAAAACTATCACTGTATTCAATATACTTTGACTTTAGTTCTGGCTACTTGAGTTTCTATGATTACAATTACTCCACTATTGGCAACCTTACCTCCAGTTGTTTTGAATTCAGTATCCAAACTTCTCTATCTCTCTCTCCCTTCCTTATACTACCTTTCTAACCAAAGTTCTGAATATCTACCCAATATAACTTGGTGTGAAATAATGTTTAATAATGCTGCTATCATATATCTTCGGAGGTTTACAACATTCAATAAGTGCAAGCTCTTGTTGATACTGTAAATGTTATACAACTCTCCCAATTAACAGAAAATTGAATTATTATAATTGGTTAAACCACTCAGATGGTTGCTGTCAGTCTGAAACAAACAAACACAGAAAATGCTGGAGAAACTCAGCAGGTCTTCTGAAGAGTCATTGTTCTGGATTCAAAACATTAACTTTGTTTCTCTCTCCTGATCCACTGTGTTTCTCTAGTATTTTCTGTCTGCATTTCAAAATTACCTCTGTGGTAGCTCTTCCTGACTATGTAAGTTTCTTACTGCAGAATGTTTTGCAGATTACACGATTCATGATATAAGTATGAATGGAGATGAATAAATAAATACATGCATAGAAATGTATGTATATATTTGTAGTGCACATTATGCATATAACCTAATATTATATATAAAACAACTGAATTATGTTAACTGCAATTTTCATACCAATAAGCTATTGCAACCATTTCCACAAGAATATATATTTCTGCCAGTAACTGGTACATTGTCCTATGAGAGGTATTGCATACTTTTCTGTTTGAATTCAGCACTATAACCCAGGAAGGGGATTGTGAGACTGTTAAATTTATAAAATTAGCACACTTAAGTAATGATATATTCACATTTGTCCTGACATAGTGCAGAATCTAAGCTATTTTGTTCAGTGATTAACTGGATTGTTTAATTACCTAATACTTGAGAGAACAGGTACAAAAATGTTTCAAAATAGATCTTGAAGATGTCAATTTAATGCACTTCACTGAGTAAAAGTAAAATCGCTCTTCATTTTTGATAATTCTGTTACATGTTGTCTTGTTATTTTTAAATTTGCATCCTTGTTTTCAAATCCCTGCATTATTTCTGTCAACTCTTCCATCTGCAGAATGTTCAGAAACTTCTGCAGTCCTTGAATTGTAGCACCTTAAAGATCCCCAGTGATAATTGCCCAATGAACCCCATCGCCAGCCCCTCACCTTCTTGTTGGGAGGGGTAGGTGGTCAGTATGGGAGGCACGTTGGCCTCTACACAGAGATTAACCCCCAAATGGGAACATTGTGTTGGGATCCTAATCCTGTTCTGCCTCCACTTCTGTTTTCACTGTGAATTTGAAGAACATTATTTAAGGCAAATAATTAAGGCACTTAAAATGTCAATGAAGTATTCTTTAACTATCACTTTGAATTGTGCCCCCCCCCAACCCAAGCCCCCGATTCCTTACTAGTCAGAATGTTGCTAGAGTCACTAAAATGAGTTCACAGCAGAAAGAATTTCTTTGGTGAAACTGACAAACAGGGAAAAGCAGGCCCATGATCAAGTGTCTTGTTCAAAGTGTTTCTTCTTTCTCTGAGTGCTTTCACTTCTTAAAGTGATGACCAACTGCTTGGAAGCCACTTTCAGTACACTTTGGTTAAGGCAGCAGCTGTCAATAGATTAACTTGATGGCATCACAAGAAGTGATGTCAGGTTAAGTGACTGAGTGCACAGGATTTAGTCCATGATATGAATCACTCCCTGCTCTGTACGTTATGTATATTGTTCAATGAACAGCAAGTTTTGAGAAGATTTGTAACTCAGGTTGAAGTTCTGGATGTATGTTTGCTCGCTGAGCTGGAAGGTTCATTTTCAGACATTTCATCACCATAGTAGGTAACATCTTCAGTGAGCCTCTGGATGAAGCACTGGTGGTGTAGCCTGTTTTCTCTTTATATGTTTGGGTTTCGTTGGATTAGTGACATCATGTCCTGTTGTGACATCATTTCCTATGGTGATGTCATTTCCTGTTCTTTATCTCGGGGGCGGTAAATGGGATCCAAGTCAATGTGTTTGTTAATAGAGTTCTGGTTGGAATGCCATCCTTCTGGGAATTCTTGTGCATGTCTCTGTTTAGCTTGTCCTAGGATGGATGTTTTGTCCCAGTCAAAGTGATGTCCTTCTTCGTCTGCATGTAAGGATACTAGTGAGAGTGGGTCATGTCGTTTTGTGGCTAGTTGATGTTCCTGTATCCTGGTGGCTAGTTTTCTGCCTGTTTGTCCAATGTAGAGTTTGTTACAGTTCTTGCAAGGTACTTTGTAAATAACATTAGTTTTGCTAATGCCAACTGGAACTCTATCAACAAACACATTGACTTGGATCCCTTTTACCGCCCCCTGAGAAAAAGAACAGGAAATGGCATCACCAAAGGAAATGGCATCACCACAGGAAATGACATCATCAACCCAAGGAAACCCAAACATATAAATAGAAAGCAGGCTACAGCACCAGTGCTTCATCCAGTAGCTCACTGAAAATGTTCCTTCCAGCTCAGCGAGCAAACCTACATCCAGTTGAATGAACAGTTTTGTTGCTGAGATCATTTCCATGCATGCTTTTGAGATTTGCCAAAGCCAGGAACAGCTGATGCTGCTTAAGATATCCTTCATCTCTGAACAACAAAAGGAATAGAGACACCACCTCCTCCAGACATTTTCTGCCATCTTATTAAGTTCTGTCCTCACCCTTTCTGCAAGGAGACAAAGCGTAGAATTGCAAATATGAGAAAAGGATTTTGTGGAGAGATAGCAAGGTTTTTGTGAAGACCCCAGGAGGGAAGTTTAAAAATCACATAACACCAGGTTATAGTCCAACAGGTTTATTTGGAAGCACTAGCTTTCAGAGTGCTGCTCCTTCATTAGTTGATTGTGGAGAATAAGATTGCAAGACACAATTTATAGCAAAGAATGTAACTGAAATTATATATTGAAAAGGACCCGATTTTTTTGTTAAGTTTCTCATCTTTTAGAATGACCATGTTGGTGTCAGCTCTTTCATACGTTAATCACAAAACTTTTTTTTAAGTTACATTCTCAAGTGCACTTTAACAATTGGTGATATGTCAGTCCAGATAGGGTATTGAAGGTGTTAACTCCCAGTGAGGCTGTCAATGGTCAGACTGATTCTAACCTAAAAAAAACAGATTTTCAGAATCTTACATGGATTCATGCAGTTTTTGCAGGCATGATACATTGGCGAGACCAAACAGAGGCTACGGCAACGGATGAATGGACACCACAGAACAATCAACAGACAGGAGTGTTCCCTCACAGTTGGAGAACACTTCAGCGGTCCTGGACATTCGACCTCGGGCCTTTGGGTGACTGAAGGCTGACTTCGGGACAGGCAACAATGAAAATTGGCTGAGCAGAGGCTGATAGCCAAGTTGGGCACCTATGGGAATGGCCTCAACCGGGACCTTGGGCTCATGTCACACTACAGGTGAACCCATTACACTATATACACAGACAGACAGGCAGACAGACAGACACACACACACACTCAAACACTCTCTCATACACTCATACATACTTTCCCATGCACACCCTCTCACAGACTTAAACCCATTTACACTCACACTCACACACAAACACACCCTCTCACAGACAATGATAATGCCTCCACACGCTCACATGCACATACAAGTTTGTGGGATGAATTTGTACATGCAGAATTAATTTTACTTTGCTCAAAAACTGCATGAATCCATGTAAGATTCTGAAAGTCCATTTTTTAGATTAGAATCTGTCTGACCATTGTAGCACAGATAGCCTCACTGGGAGTTAACACCTTCAATACCTTATCTGGGCTGACATGTTAAAGTGTACTTGAGAATGTAAATTTTTTAAAAAGTTTTGCGATTTGTATATGAAAGAACTGATACCAACATGGTCATTCTAAAAGATTAACTGGAAGCACACTTGCTTTCGGAGTGTCGCTTCTTCATCAGGTGGTAGTGGAGGGCTCAATCCTAACGCACAGAATTCATAGCAAAAATCTACGGTGTGATGTAACTGAAATTATACATTGAAAAATTGATTGTCTGTTAAGCCTTTCATCTGTTAGAATACCATGATAATTTTCACTTCTTTCATGTGTAAATCACAAAACCGTTTTTTAAAAAAGTTGCATTCTCAGGTTAGCTGTTGACAATGGTGATAGCTCGACAATATGTTGAAGGTGTTAGCCCCCTGTGTTCTCTGTCTATGCCATGATGTTTAGATTGATTCTAATCTAAAAAGTGAGATAACGAAGTTTTACATGAATGCATGCAGTTTTTGAGCAAAGTACAATGTAACCCTGCAAGTACATATTCACCCCACAAAATATATGTGTACAAGTGGGTCTTTGTCTGTCTGTCTGTGTGTGTCTGTCTGGCTTGGGGGCTGAGTGTGTGTGTGTGTGTGCAGGGCAATGGTGGTCACCTGTAATGTGACATGAACCCAAGGTCCCAGTTGAGGCCCTCCCTATGGGTACCGAACTTAGCTATCAGCCTCTGCTCGGCCACGTTTCGCTGCTGCCTGTCCCGAAGTCCGCCTTGGAGGATGGTCACCCGAAGGACCGAGGTCAAATGTCCTGGACCACTGAAGTGTTCCCCAACTGGGAGGGAACTCTCCTGTCTGTTGATCGTTGTGTGGTGCCCATTCATCCATTGTTGTAGCCTTTGCTCTGTTTCCCCAATGTACCATGCCTCCGGGCATCCTTGCTTGCAACGTATAAGGTAGACAATGTTGACTGAGTCACATGAGTAATTGTCATGTACAAGGTGGGAGGTATCCCCACACGTAATGGTGGCATATATGTCCACATTCTGACATGTCTTACAACGCCTACCGTGAAAGGGTTGTATGGAGTTGTCCTGAGAGCCAGGCAGCTTGCTATGAACAATGATCTGTTTGAGGTTTGGCGATTGTTTAAAGACAAGTAGTGGAGGTGTGGGGAAGGTCTTGGTGAGGTGCTCATCCTCATTGATAATGTGTTGCAGGTCATGAAGAACATGGCGTAGTTTTTCAGCTCCTAGGAAATACTGAACAACGAAGGGTACCCTGTCAGTGCAGCACATCTGTCTCCTTAGGAGGTCATTACGGTTCCTTTCTGTGGCACGTCGGAACTGGCGGTTGATGAGTTGGGCATCGTACCCCGTTCTTGTGAGGGCATCCCTGAGTACTTCCAGGTGTCTGTCACGCTCCTCCTCATCTGAGCAGATCCGATGTACGCGGGGGGCTTGTCCATAGGGGATGGCTGTTTTAATATGTTTTGGGTGGAAGCTGGAGAAGTGTAGCATTGTGAGGTGGTCTGTGGGTTTGCAGTAGAGTGAGGTGCTGAGGTGTCCATCTTTGATGGAGATGCATGTGTCCAAGAATAAGACAGATAGTCAAGAGTAGTCTATGGTGAGTTTGACGGTGGGATGAAACTTGTTGATGTCACTGTGTAGTTTTATCAGTGACTCCTCGCCATGGGTCCAGAGGAAGAAAATGTCGTCAATGTACCTGGTATATAGTGTTGGTTGGAGATCCTGCATAGAGAAGAAGTCTTGTTCAAACCTGTGCATAAAAATGTTGGCATATTGGGGTGCAGATTTGGTCCCCATGGCTGTTCCATGTGCCTGGATGAAGAACTGGTTGTCAAAGGTGAAGATGTTGTGATCGGGGATAAAGCGGATGAGTTGTAGGATGGTGTTGGAGATTGGCAGTTGTTGGTGTTGAGTACTGAGGCTGTTGCCGCGATGCCATCATTGTGGGGGATGCTGGTGTACAGTGCAGAAATGTCCATTGTGACGAGGAATGTTCCTGATTCGACTGGTCCGTGGGTGCTGAGTTTCTGTAAGAAATCCATAGTGTCGCGACAGAAGCTGAAGATCCCCTGTACAATAGGTTTCAAGATGCCTTTCACATAGCCAGAGAGATTCTCACATAGGGTCCCATTGCCCTACACGATAGGACATCCTGGTGTGTTGGCTTTGTGTACCTTTGGAAAGCAGTAGAAGTCACCTACACGAGAAGTACATGGGATGAGGGCGTGTAGGGAATTCTGAAGGACTGGATCCAAAGTTCTGATCAGTGTGTTTAATTCACGGGTGTGTTCATTGGTCGGATCAGCTGGTAGTTACCTGTAGTGTTCCTGGTTGTTCAGTTGTTGGTACACTTCCTTGCAGTAATCTGTTCTATTCTGAATGACAATGGTTTCTCCTTTATCTGCTGGTTTGATGACAATGTTGTGATTGGTTTTGAGAGCCTGGATGGCATTGTGTTGTGAACGGGTGATGTTTTGCTCTACCTTGTGGGTACGGCTGATGAATCTGGCATTTATATATTTCCTGACAGTTTGAGCATACATGTCAAGCCCAGGGCAGCGGCCCTCCGGTGGGGTCCAAGTTGACAACTTCTTTGGTCGCTCCTCTACAGATCCCTGTGATGACTGTTCCAGTTCATCAGTAGGCTCATTAGGATCACTGCTGGCACCTTGAAAGAAATCCCGGAGTCTCATTCGTCTGATGAACTACTCCGTGTCTGCTGCCAGAATCAACGGGTCCATTTTGGCAGTGGGGCAGAAGTTGAGACCCCTACTCAGGACTTCAATCTCTTCCGGTCGAAGGGTGTGATCCAATAAGTTGATAATAGACTTCCCCGCAGTGATAACGTTGTCTACTGTGGTTCCAGGGCGGGCTTTGCTATTACGGGTGAGAATGCCAAGTTTCTCCAGTTTTTTGTTCTTGGCGTGCTTGGCGTGTAGTTTTGTCGCCTTGTCTGTTTGACAATGTCACGTAATTGTACTGATGTATCCTGAGTGCAGGCTGACAGTGTGGACTCCATCTCAATTTCAAGGTTGTGGCGCCTGCTGTAGAGTTGGTGCACGAGATGATTGAGGAGTTTACGAGAGGTGCGGTGGCAAAGCCTCCCTGCGTAGTCTGTGTTGTAGGTCGACTTAAGTTGATTCTAATCTAAAAAGTGAGATAACGAAGTTTTACATGAATTCATGCAGTTTTTGAGCAAAGTACAATGTAACCCTGCAAGTACATATTCACCCCATAAAATATATGTGTGCATGTGGGTCTTTGTCTGTCTGTCTGTGTGTGTCTGTCTGGCTTGGGGGTTGAGTGTGTGTGTGTGTTTGTGTGTAGTGAGTGCAGAGTGTCTTAAGTCTGTGAGGGGGTGCATGTGGGAGTGTGTGTGTGTGTATAGTTCAATGGTGATCACCTGTAATGTGACATGAACCCAAGGTCCCAGTTGAGGCCCTCCCTATGGGTACCGAACTTAGCTATCAGCCTCTACTCGGCCACTTTTCGCTGCTGCCTGTCCCGAAGTCCGCCTTGGAGGATGGTCACCCGAAGGTCCAAGGTCGAATGTCCTAGACCACTGAAGTGTTCCCCAACTGGGAGGGAACACTCCTGTCTGTTGTTTGTTGTGTGGTGCTCATTCATCCCTTGTTGTAGCCTTTTCTTGGTTCCCCCAATGTACCATGCCTCCGGGCATCCTTGCCTGCAACGTATAAGGTAGACAACGTTGGCTGAGTCACATGAGTAACTGTCATGTACAAGGTGGGAGGTGTCCCCACGCATAATGGTGGTATCTATGTCCCTGATGAAGGAGCGACGCTCCGAAAGCTAGTGTGCTTCCATTTAAACCTGTTGGACTCTAACCTGGTGTTGTGTGATTTTTAGCTTTGTACTCCCCAGTCCAACACCGGCATCTCCAAATCATTCTAAAAGATGAGAGACTTAACAAACAATCAGACCTTTTTCAATATATAATTTCAGTTACATCACACTGGAAACTTTTGCTATAAATTCTTATTCTCCACAATCAATTAATGAAGGAGCAGCGCTCTGAAAGCTAGTGCTTCCAAATAAACTTGTTGTACTATAACTTGGTGTTATGTGATTTTTAACTTTGTCCGCCCCAGTCCATCACCAGCATCTCCAAACCCAGGAGGAAAGTCCAGTAAAATTTCCAAGTGACACATAATAGTCTGACTGGTCTTGTATACTTTAAAATGGAGCTCCAGTACAAACTATTTCATTTCCAAGTATTGTTGGCTTGTTTTCCTCTGTAAAGCAACAGAGACAAGAGGGCTTTTGGCTGACCATGTGTGTGTGTGCTGTACAGATAGTGATGTAGAAGTGGGTCACCTAATATTTTTCTGCTTAAATACAAAGTTGCCTTTTCGAACAGAAGAGAAATGAATGATGCTTTGCACTCGAGATAAAAAAACGTAATGATTGACAGGTACAGATGCAACAATCAGTTTATCGAGTGGATTGGCAGCACTGCAGCTCTCACTAAATGACTTCTCCGGAGTAATGCCTTTTTCATTCCTCTTGTACCTTCAGATTGTATAACAAGTCATTCAGTCTGTCAGATCATCCTTCATTTTGTGGTTAGAGTTGGGAAAGACATCACTTCGGAAAAGATGGGATGAATGTTATACATTTGTTAAATGACAAAGTTAAACATTTTGTCTCAAAAGGGATAACCCCTTCTGAGGACAAGAGGAAAAGAAAAAACCTCTCCAAAGCAGATGGGGATTTGGCTAAGAAGGTGAAAATGTTGTCTCTTCAATGTGGAGGCAGAGTGTAAAGGACTCAAGAGAATAGAAAATTTGAGTGGCATAGCGCTTTCAAGTGCCATACCCACACTCTGAGGCTCCCAGCTCTACAACATGCCAGTTTGCAGCTCCATACATTTCTCTCTATTTTTCTCCCTCTCTCTCTCCCCAGATAGCTTCTCATCTCTCTCTCTCTCTCTTTCTCTCTGAACATCAACATTCACTGCAGTCCATTGCCCTCATAGCTACCCTCCACAAAGGCTGTCTTTCCCTCCTCTCCACCCAATATCTTTTTCAAACTTTCACCGGTCTGTTTTCTTTATAGAAGAAAAGAAAAAAAAACTTGGCAAGAGACAGGATTCAGGATATGGGAATGTCAGCTCTTCAAAGGCACCTTTCACTCTGTGCCCAGGAGGTGCAAGGGGAAGGAGGTCTTGATACAGAAAGCTGCAGGTTGTCAACAATGAAAGCCTGAGTCTCCGGATACACGTAAAGAGATAACATTCTACCTAAGGACGATGTTGGGATCTTGTCAGCAGGATTTTTGTGTCTCTCACCTCTAACCTGTGGCGCAGTAGATGGCTGAGGAAAAGGCAGCTTGACTCATTCTTGGTGCTGCAAATAGTGTTGTTGGTGCTAGTGAGGGAGAAAGGGATGGAGAGATAGTTATAAATTAATGCCCCATTATGATTTTTCAAATGACTAGAAGATTAATGTTTTGAATTTCTAGTATTGAAAAGTCAACTAAAAAATTTACAGTGAGAAACTTGAAGCTCTTTCCTCTGTTCTCATTCTCTTCTTCATCCACTAAGATCTTGACAGCATTTTTAAAGATATAGTAAATTTCACGACTGTCTGGACTTAAATTTTTAGCTTCCAACTATGTCATGAAATATTTGCAAATTCACATCATCTCAAAATTAATTTGCACAACATTCTCATTGACCAAGCACTCCCTCTGCTGACCATAATTTGCATGGCATTTAAACCTAAATTTTCTATCTGCAAAACATATTTTAGGTTTTCTAATATAAATGAAAAAGAAGTAATCAGTTTCTTGCTTTGTTTAATTTTCTAGGCAGTACTATTGCACAAAATGTTCATCTTCTCAGAACTTGTACTTCTCTTTTCTTCAGTTCTTTGTCCTTTGGTGATTTCACTGAGTGTTGTGATTTGTGTTAATGTAGAGGGAGGAGGCAAGTCCTCAGATTAACTCAACCAAAATAGAAATTGAACCCTAGGTAGTCAGTATTAATCTAATCCATATCCTAAATGTCTCACCAACTGAGTCAGTTGGCCTCTTTGCACTCATGTATTTCCTTTAATATGATAAAACTCCTCAGAGGTCTTCACAAGAACATTATCAGGCAAAATTTGACCCCAAACCTACCCAGCTTTCTAGGTCATTGCAGATTATCTCCTGAAGTGCCTCTTTTCCACACTATCTCTATATCCATTAATATCACTAGTCTCTGAAACCTATTGGTTCAGAAAAGATTAATAAGGATTTTGCCAGGATTCAAGGGTTTGAGCTATGGGGTGAGCCTGACTAGGCTGGGGCAGTTTTCCCTGGAGCGTTGGAGACTGAAGGGTGACCTTATCGAGGTTTATAAAATCATGAGGGGCATGGATAGGATGAATAATCAAAGTCATTTCCCAGGGTATAAGGTGAGAGGGGAAAGATTTAAAATGGACTTGGGGGCAACCTTTTCACGCGGAGAGTAGTGCATGTATGAAATGAACTGCCAGAGAAAGTGGTGAAGGCTGGTACAATAACAACATTTAACAGGCTTCTGGATGGGTATATGAATAGGAAGGGTTTAGAGGGATATCGGCCAAATGCTGAAAAGTGGGACTAGATTAATTTAGGATATCTGGTCGTCATGGATGAGGTAAACCAATAAGTTAGTTTCCGCACTGTACATCTCTATGACTCTATGTTGTTTGACTATTTACATATTTGGATATTAACCCTTTAATGTACATTCATGACTTTATGTGAGATAATAGAATAGATATTTTATTTTCCTCCCACTTTTTACTTTTGTCAATGTGACTGAAGCAACTTGTGATCTCAAATCCAAAATTTTGAACAATAATGTATTCTAGTAATGTCACTCTTGGACAACAGGAATTTTTGCTCAGTGCAAACAGATTATTTGATCTACACTCATATCATTACAATTGGATCATATACAATTTTTTTTATACAGCTATGGAGATCTCTCATCTTTTCTTCATGTTACAAATTACCCAACAGTGAAATATCTATGCTCAGTTACTTTATTCTCAATTAGAACTCCTCAAAACAACATTTTGCTTTGCAAGGACATTTTTCCTTATATTGTATCATGCCCAGTAAAGCAGGTTTGAATTCTTTCTGGATCCTATATGTGAAAACTGACAATTACCTTTTTATTTCTAGCCAGATGTGTCTTTTCAAGTGGCATTTATAATAACTTGTGCAACAGTAATGCTATTCTGTGAATTTCCGACATTGCCTCCCTTATCTAGGGTCTTTCTTTTCTCTATATAATGTTTTGGGACCATACTTGACTATTGTTACTTATCTCACTTCTTTGGAAGGTTGATATTTTTTATCTATAAGTGTTGACTGATTACTTCTGACTGCCTCCTAAGAGTTTCACCTTCTGTTTTACTTTGGTTGTGACTTGCATGATGGGCTAACTTCTAGCCTAATTGTAATCTCTCAAATGGCTTTAAGTAATGAGAATGTGCTTCCATTGGAAAGATGAACAGTAACCATGCAATGATTTAGAGTACAACGCCTAAAAGAGTAGAAGAAACAGCAATTAAAAAGCAACTTACAAAATGGAGTTGGATAAAAAATTGAAAAATGAAGAACTGCACAGGTCTCGATCAAAAGAGAAAGGGTGCAACTAATTGGATAATACGTTGAAATATGTCATGGTCCCAAAATAATACCATCACAAATCTTTAAGTGAAACAGAATACCATCATTATTTTACCAGCTAATATATAGTAAAACTTAATTTTTATCTCATTTGAGCCCTTCAAAAATTAGGTTTCTGAGGAAAGAAAGCCTGGGGACTTGCAGACCTTTTTTACAATTTTGTCCAGGTTATTAGAAACGTAGGAGTTAGGTCTGGAGTTAGGCAGCTATCTATTGCGAAAGTGAAATAACTGAACAACCAAAAGCCAATCTGTCAGAATGCATCTACATTGAAGCTCTGGACTGGGCCGGATTCAAGCCCTTCAGTTTTGCTGATGTGTCTGGTGAGAGTTCATTACAGAAACTTCAACTAACCATCCCTCACCATCCCAACCAACCCCACCCTGAAACCCCCAGCCACTAATCACCATCCTTAACATAATCCTTTACCTGATTCTGTTTCTTTCAGGTGGTGGGAACCTATTTTTGTTCTTGTGAGAGCTTTCAAATGAAGGAAGCTGCAAGGGAGGAAGCAGAACAGTTTTCCTTGTAGATAGTATTCGTTTGGGGCCATGGAGTGACTGCCAGAGTTCAGGCATCATTTTGCAGACAGTAGAACAAAGGGAAATGTCTAAGTTGCAAGTTGTTCAAAATAAGTTGAAAAAGGGGACCAATTTAAACCCTACAATCTTGATAGAAACTGATTGAGGAGTTTCCTGCCTGCACTAAAGTCTCCCATTTTAGGTTTTCCTTTTGAGCAGGCACCAATGGCACCTGTCTGTAGCACGATGGATCATTCCTTCATTATACACATTGGGATCCAATCAGATCACCATACTCTCTTCTTACTGAATAAGACAGACGCTGCAGCTTCCCTCTCAGGTAGGTATGAAAGTCAGCAGAAGGTCAGAAACAATTGAGACCATTGAGGTAAGAGTTTTTCATTAAAACAATCATTGTGAAGACTAAGAGGTGACCCAGCAAGTACACACACACACACACACACACATGCACACACTTTTTCCCTCTCCCTCACTCTTAGTTCCTTAGAACATAGAACATAGAAGAATACAGCGCAGTACAGGCCCTTTGGCCCTCGATGTTGCGCCGATCCAAGCCCACCTAACCTACACTAGCCCACTATCCTCCATATGCCTATCCAATGCCCGCTTAAATGCCCATAAAGAGGGAGAGTCCACCACTGCTACTGGCAGGGCATTCTATGAACTCACGACTCGCTGAGTAAAGAACCTACCCCTAACATCTGTCCTATACCTACCACCCCTTAATTTAAAGCTATGCCCCCTCATAATAGCTGACTCCATACGTGGAAAAAGATTCTCATGGTCAACCCTATCTAAACCCCTAATCATCTTGTACACTTCTATCAAGTCACCCCTAAACCTTCTTTTCTCCAATGAAAACAACCCCAAGTGCCTCAGCCTTTCCTCATACGATCTTCCTACCATACCAGGCAACATCCTGGTAAACCTCCTCTCCACCCGTTCCAGTGCCTCCACATCCTTCCTATAGTATGGTGACCAAAACTGCACACAATACTCCAGATGCGGCCGCACCAGAGTCTTATACAACTGCAACATGATCTCAGGACTCCGGAACTCAATTCCTCTACCAATAAGAGCCAGTACGCCATATGCCTTCTTCACCGCAATATTTACCTGGGTGGGAACTTTCAAAGATCTGTGTACATGGACACCAAGATCCCTCTGCTCATCCACACTACCAAGTATCCGACCATTAGCCCAGTACCGCATCTTTCTGTTACTCTTACCAAAGTGAATCACCTCACACTTAGCTAAATTAAACTCCATTTGCCACCTTTCTGCCCAGTTCTGCAGCTTATCTATATCCCGCTGTAACCTGCCACATCCTTCCTCACTGTCAACAACTCCTCCGACTTTCGTATCATCCGCAAACTTGCTCACCCAACCTTCTAGCCCCTCCTCCAGGTCATTTATAAAAATGACAAACAGCAATGGTCCCAAAACAGATCCTTGCGGAACACCGATAGTAACTGCACTCCAAGATAAACCTTTACCATCAACTACTACCCTCTGCCTTCTTCCAGCCAGCCAATTCCTAATCCAAACCTCCAACTCACCCTCAATGCCATACCTCCGTATTTTTTGAAGTAGCCTACCATGGGGAACCTTATCAAACGCCTTACTAAAATCCATATACACCACATCTACCGCTTTCCCCTCATCCACCTCCTTAGTCACCTTCTCAAAGAATTCAATAAGGTTTGTGAGGCACGACCTGCCCTTCACAAAACCATGCTGACTATCCTTGATCACATTATTCCTATCCAGATGTTCATAAATCCTATCCCTTACAATTCCCTCTAAGACTTTGCCCACAACAGAAGTGAGACTCACCGGCCTATAGTTACTAGGGTTATCCCTACTCCCCTTCTTGAACAAGGGAACCACATTTGCTAGCCTCCAGTCTTCTGGCACTACTCCTGTAGACAACGAGGACATAAAAATCCAGGTTAATGGCTCTGCAATCTCCTCCCTTGCTTCCCAGAGAATCCTAGGATAAATGCCATCAGGCCCAGGGGACTTATCTATTTTCACCCTTTCCAGAATTTCCAACACCTCTTCCCTACATACCTCAAAGCCACTCATTCTACTTAATTGGGACTCAGTATTCACATCGGCAACAATGTCCTGTTCCTGAGTGAATACTGACGAAAAGTATTCATTCAGTGTCTCCCCAATCTCTTCAGCCTCCACACGCAACTTCCCACTACTATCCTTGACTGGACCTATTCCTACCCTAGTCATTCTTTTATTCCTGACATACCTATAGAAAGCCTTAGGGTTTTCCCTAATCCTACCAACTAAGGACCTTTCATGTCCCCTCCTTGCTGCTCTTAGCTCTAAACATAATAGAAACATAACATAATAGAAACATAAAAAAGTGTTTTCTCATTGTCACTGTTGGCTCAGTCAACTGACATATGTTCCTGTTTCTGAATACACCCACCAATTCTATCTGCCTGCTCCGCATCACAACCACCTGATGAAGGAGCAGTGCTCTGAAAGCTAGTGCTTCCAAATAAACCTGTTACTATAACCTGATTATGTGTGATTTTTAACTTTGTCCAATCCAGTCCAACACCAGCACCTCCAAATCACAGACCCCTCATGAATTCGAATATCTTCATCAAATCTGTTTTAAACCTCCTTTCCTCCAAGAAGAATATCCCCATAACTGAAAACCCATATCCCTGGAAGCATTCCAGTAAATCAAGCTAAAACAAAAATGTTCAAAGAACGTGAAAAATCCTTATACTTAAAAAGAATGTCATTAAAACCTTTGTCCTAGATTGCTTGCAACGGTGTTCTAGAGATCATTTGGTAATTCCTAAAGATGCCAGTACAATCCTGGAGTGGCAAAACCCGCATATGAAACATTGCTGCTAATTAATCAGTTGTTCCACCAGCAATATTGCAACCTTCTAATTGCTGCCATTGTTTCCTTTATAATACCTGCCATTATATTAATTTGAGTATTAATTTTCAGCAGTAGAGAATGATTTAGAATAATATCCTGGAGAAGAGAAAAGCTACCCTGTTAAGTAGCCTTTTTCCTTAAATATGCTCGGTTGTGATTGTACGTTAAAAAGAAGCACTAACATTCTGATTTGATCTTACAATTAGAAAATGTTGGCATCTTATTCATGCACTACATGAGAATTCATAGTTAGCATCTTAATGAACTGCCACGTCTTTAGCTATAAGGGAAAATCCATTATTCATATGATTAATTAAAGGTGCTCTTATGCATTCTCTCAGACATCCGATTTGGAGATTTTTGTAAATGCTACAGAATTTACAATAAAATAATTTCACATGACCTCAACTTTTCTTAACCCCTCACAATTATCACATGAAAATTGTTCACTGCTTTTATAAAAAAATTCCTCTTCAGAATGATTGGCATTTACTAAATGATCCTGCATCTTCAATCAAAGTATAGAGGAAATAATCTATTGTTTAAATCACATAAGATCAAGACAAATCTTCTGAACACAAATGGGTGACAAAATTTGATGTTTGGACAGAAAAGGTGAACAGAGTTGCTAGTTACTATTTTAAGATGATCTCCCACACTGGGTACATGCATACAATGATAAAGAATTAATCATTTGTAATGGTTTTATTTCCAATTTTAAATCAAAAGTAGGAATTTAAAACTTAATATCAGGAGATTAATGGATGCCAGGAAGGTAATCAACAAAGCTTGACTTTAATATGCTTAATGAATACTCCACACCGTGGGAGGAGAGCAGATTTACCACAATCATTTAGATTTTGTCTGCAGCGATTTCCCATGATTTCATGTCGCAATGTTCTCACTTTCGTTATGCTGCAGGACTGAGTGGTTTTTATCAGGGTTCTTCAGTAAAACCATGGAGGAAGAAAATCACTGTTCTCGGTCACTGGTTTTTCTTGTCAACTGTTGAATTTTATTTGTGTCCGTGATGCAGTTGGTGACCTCCTATGAGATCTTTCTGTCCTTGTCAGTTGAGTTCTGGGCATCCAAGTGGATGACAAACTATATGGCCAAAACATAGAGGTAAGAAGCACTGCAGACACAAACTGTCAGCACTGTTAATTAAGCCAATTGTGCTGTGTTCTGCTACAGCAAAACTATATTTTATGAGTGCTAACACGGGATTTGACTACAGGTCAAAGAGCACAAGGTACAATATCATGAAGGGTACAGATCCAGTTAAGATTTTTGCTTCGCTGGGCCAATTGAAAATTATAACTGTCACTTCAAATGTAGCCTATAAAGAATTATATTATCAAACTGGCAGCTGTGTCAAATAACAGGTGAATGGAGCTGTGGTCATTTCAAACTAGAAAGCACAACATATGAGTTTATTTCACGAAAAATAAAATTGATACTGTGAGGACTTATGTTAACTCTTGAGAATGGCGTCAACTGTGATCTTGGGTTCATGTCACATTACAGGTGACCCTAGTAAACTATACACACTCTCTCATACACACATACGCGTGCACGCATGCGCGCGCGCGCACACACACACACATACACACATACAAGTCTATGGGGTGAATTTGCATTTGTAGAATTATATTTGCAGATACATTCTATTTTGCTCAAAAATGCACAATCTGCAGGCCATTAATGCAGGCAGTCAATCCATGTAATATTTTGTAAATTCCACTTTGGAAATTAAACCAGTCTGACTCAAGATTGAGATACTGACAGACTCTGACCTCAGACCTTTAAGGTATTGTCTGAGCTGAGATGTCACCTTTTGTTATAAAACCTTAAGTTATCTTGAGGGGGTGACATAAAAGAAGTTCTAGGATTTACATATTAATGAACCAAAACTTAGAAATGATAGTAAAAGTTTCTTTCAATACATAAGAAACAAACGACAGGCAAAAGTAGACATTGGGCCACTTCAAACTGATGCTGGAAGCTTAGTGATGGGAGATAAGGAAATAGCTGGAGAACTTAATAAGTACTTTGCATCTGTCTTCACAGTGGAAGACATGAGTAATATCCCAACAATTAAAGGGAGTCAGGGGGCTGAGTTGAGTATGGTTGCCATTACAAAAGAGAAAGTGCTAGAAAAGCTAAAAGGTCTTAAAATTGATAAATCTCCTGGCCCCGATGGGCTACATCCTAGAGTTCTGAGGGAGGTGGCTGAGGAAATAGCAGAGGCGTTGGTTGAGATCTTTCAAAAGTCACTGGAGTCAGGGAAAGTCCCGGATGATTGGAAGATCGCTGTAGTAACCCCCTTGTTCAAGAAAGGATCAAGACAAAAGATGGAAAATTATAGGCCAATTAGCCTAACCTCGGTTGTTGGTAAAATTCTAGAATCCATCATTAAGGATGAGGTTTCTAAATTCTTGGAAGAGCAGGGTCGGATTAGAACAAGTCAACATGGATTTAGTAAGGGGAGGTTGTGCCTGACAAACCTGTTGGAATTATTTGAAGAGGTGACAAGTAGGTGAGACCAGGGAAACCCAGTGGATGTGGTCTATCTAGACTTTCAAAAGGCCTTTGATAAGGTGCCACACGGGAGGCTGCGGAGCAAGGTGAGGGCCCATGGTGTTCGAGGTGAGTTACTGGTAGCTGAGGATTGGCTGTCTGACAGAAGGCAGAGAGTTGGGATAAAAAGTTCTTTTTCGGAATGGCAGCCGGTGATAAGCGGTGTCCCGCAGGGTTCAGTGTTGGGGCCGCAGCTGTTCATGTTATATATTAATGATCTGGATGAAGGGACTGAGGGCATTCTAGTGAAGTTTGCCAATTATAAGAAGATAGGTGGACAGGCAGGTAGTATTGAGGAAGTGGGGAGGCTGCAGAAGGATCTAGACAGTTTTGGAGAGTGGTCCAAGAAATGGCTGATGGAATTCAATGTGAGCAAATGCGAGGTCCTGCACTTTGGAAAAAAGAATACAAGCATGGACTACTTTCTAAACGATGAGAAAATTCATAAAGCCAAAGTACAAAGGGATCTGGGAGTGCTAGTCGAGGATTCTCTAAAGGTAAACATGCAGGTTGAGTCCGTGATTAAGAAAGTGAATGCAATGTTGTCTCTTATCTCAAGAGGGTTGGAATATAAAAGCACAGTTGTGCTACTGAGACTTTATAAAGCTCTGGTTAGGCATCATTTGGAGTACTGTGTTCAGTTTTGGTCTCCACACCTCAGGAAGGACATATTGGCACTGGAGCGTGTCCAGCGGAGATTCACACGGATGATCCTGGAATGGTAGGTCTAGCATACAAGGAACAGCTGAGGATCCTGGGATTGTATTCATTGGAGTTTAGAAGATTAAGGGGAGATCTATTAGAAACTTACAAGATAATACATGGCTTGGAAAGGGTGGACGCTAGGAAATTGTTTCCGTTAGGCGAGGAGACTAGGACCCGTGGACACAGCCTTAGAATTAGAGAGGGTAAATTCAGAATAGAAATGCGGAGACATTTCTTCAGCCAGAGAGTGGTGGATCTGTGGAATTCATTGCCGCGGAGTGCAGTGGAGGCCGGGACGCTAAATGTCTTCAAGGCAGAAATTGATAAATTCTTGATGTCACAAGGAATTAAGGGCTACGGGGAGAATGCGGATAAGTGGAGTTGAAATGCCCATCAGCCATGATTGAATGGCGGAGTGAACTCGATGGGCCGAATGGCCTTACTTCCATTCCTATGTCTTATGGTCTTATGGTCTAAAACCTACAACCCATTCTGAAAGATGAAAGAGTTAGCAATCCAGGTTTGTTCAACATACCATTTCAGTTGCATGACACTCTAATCTTTTGCTATAAATTCGGTATCTTATGATCTTATACTCCACAACCACCTGGTAAAGGAGCAGCGTTCTGAAGGCTAGTGCTTCCAAATATATCTGTTGGACTATAACCTGGTGTTGTGTGATTTTTAACTCTGAACTAAATAGGCTTTGAACTTCAGTCAAGGAGAGACAATGGGCGATCTAACGGAGGTCATCAAAATTTTGAAAGAGTTTCATAGAAGTATGAATGTCTCCATTTGTGGACCAGACCAGGACTAGGCAACATTAATGTAAGGTAATGGTTCACTCAGGGAGTGAGTGCTTTTTCTGTGAAAGGCCCACAAAAATTAAGATTTTCTTTTTCTCACATTGAAGATAAAACCCACAGTCTTCAAAATAGCAAAAACACTGAACACATTCAGCTAGATTTTGCTTTATCTGGTGTTATACTTAAGATACTGCATGTTGGGTTATTATCTAGGACATTTCAGATCCTTGGTGTCAGCATACACACACTCTGTCTGAGGCTCTTTTGTCCGTTATCTTGAAATAAGACTACAACTCCTGGTGTACTGTAACACTGTTTTTATTATATATCTACACTGGAGATTATCAAACACAGTTCTCTATTTTAAATGTCTAAGACCTCTCTTTTTTCACTTCTAATGTGATGTTTGAATGAAGTAAGGGTAATGTGAGAAAAGCTTTCTCAAACATCTGGTAGTTGGGGTATGAAATGTACTGTCTGAAAATATGGTAGGGGCAGGTTCAATGGAGGCATTCAAGAGGATGTTTGATGATTATTTGGATAGAATGGTGTGCAAGGATATGGGGGGATGAAAAGCAGGATCTTGGCATTAGGTAATAGATTATGTGAAGGCACAATGGTCCAAATAGCGTCCTTCTGCATCATGACAACCCTGTGATTCACAAACTCACTCTAGACTGTCGTTTTCTCTCTTAGAGATACCAGAGTCCTGTTATAAATTGCATCACCATGTTTTGCATGATTCTCACCATACCACAGATTCTATTAGACTGAAAAGCACACACGTCAATGCTATCAGATACTGCCTTCAATTCTGGTCTCCCAGCTATGGGAAGGAAATTGTGAAATTGAAATGGTTCAGAAAAGATTTGTAAGCATCTTGCCAGGGTTGGAGCATTTGAGCTATAGGGAGAGGCTGAATAGGCTGGGGCTCTTTTACTTATAGCATCAGAAGGTGAGGGATAACCTTATAGAAGTCTATAAAATCATGAGAGCCATATATAGGATAAGTAGCCAATGTCTTTTTCCCAGGATGGTGGAGTCCAAAGCTAGAGGGCATAGGTTTAAGGTTCGAGGGGAAAGATTTAAAAGAGACCCAAGGGGCAACGTTTTCAGAGGGTGGTGTGTGTATGGAATGAGCTGCCAGAGGAAGTGGTGGAGGCTAGTACAATTACAACATTTAAAAGTCATCTGGATGGGTACATGAATAGGAAGGGTTTAGAAGAAGTCAAATGCTAGCAAATGGGATGAGCTTAATTTAGAACATCTGGTCAGCATGGGCTGTACATCTCTATGATTCTATGTGAATCTATATGGTGCATCTATATGCTATGAACATCTATCAACACAATGTCTATTTTTGAGTAATGGGTATTAAGTTACAATGATTTAGACTGTGCAAACATAAGAATGCATCGCACATGAAGGGTACTTCAAATCTGTTCCCTTTATAACCCTTATAATTTTTACATCAAATTTGGAACACACACAACTTGTTTAAATTCTACGCACAAAAAATCCTCAAGATTTGCCCTGCCCCTCAAAAGAGCTCAGATAAAATTTCAGGAAAATGTCTGATGTTATCGATATCATTCACTCTGACCTGTCACCTAGGATATGTTCATATAGATCCTATTTTTTGTCTAACTCAATGTGGAAGATCCCATAACACTATTATGAAGTAGAGCTGTGGAGTTGTCTCAGTGAGTCCTTATTAGTATTTATCCCATAGCTAACATAAAAGACTGCTCTCTGATGATGTTATTCATTGCTGTCGATATGACTTGTCTCTGGGCAAAATTCAATGCTGTGTTTCCTACATCACCATCACCTCTACATTTCCTTCAATTCATGAAAAAAAAGCTAATATTGATATCACTGTTTCTTCCATCTCACACAGCATCAGAATCTCTGAAGACGTCACACAATAGCATCGTGAATGCACTTCAGCCATACAAACTGCAGAAATTCAAAGCAATAGCTCACTGTAACCTTCTCAAGATCAACTGGTGATAGGCAATAAATGCTAGCCTTACTAGTCATACCCATATCCTAACTATGTACATATATATGTAACATTTACAACAGTAGAAACATTTTCAAAGTACATAATTGGCTTTGGAAATCTTTGAAAAGTCCTGAATTTAGGAAAGATACTACACAAATGAAGTTTCATTCAAGTTACTCCAGCTTGTCCCATCAGATGGATTTCCAACTCCTGTTTTCTTAATCAACTCCTTAATTCAGTTTATTTTTAAAGGCGTTCACTCAAGCACTTGTGCTTAGATTCGCAAGATTGATTACTGTCCACCATCTTTTACAATTCACTCAATCTCAATCTAGCAGAAGCTTTATTTTTGGTTTCTGTTCATGAGGCAATTAGATATGCTCAGCAGATTTCACCTGAAAACAGCTTGAGAAGCACGGCTGACAGCAGTAAACAGTCAGCTATTTATGTGTTCTCACGTCGCCAGATTCTGGGCCAACTAATTAGACCTGCTTCTCCTCATATTGCAGTGGTGACAGTGTTGGTGGTGACGTGAATCATTGATTTATGGCAGATAATTAGTTTAATTTACTGCAAAATTACTTCGGTATTGTACAAATGTCATCGTTTTTTAATGAGAAATTTAAATGAAGTTTGCACAACCCAGAGTAAGCCAAATCAAAGCTTTTAACCCATTGCATACTAATTTTTCATGTTTCATCCTAGAGATCGCATTCAGCTTGTTTTCATGCATTTATTCATTTAGAAATTTATAATGCTTCTCATGTGACCATACGATTCAGGATCAAAAATAGCTCTGAGCTCGGTCAAAAGCATTGACCTATCGCATTACCATTTATCTATAAAGGAGTATGGATGTTTTACTTGGACATTTTTAATTTTTAATGAAGCAATGTCAAAGTGATAGGTATAAATTCTAGGAAAATATGTGTTTGTGTTAATGGTGAACGCCTAATGTTCTGCTTTCTATTTGAAAACGGATAGAATCACACATCTAATAACTTGCTACTGAGGTGAATAGGAAAGATTACCATGAAGGAAAACTAGATAAATATATTAGGGAGAAAGGGCTAGGAGGATATAGAATAAGTTGAGATTAATTTGAGTCAGAGGCGGCTCCCTTGGAACATAGAAACTGGCATGGACCAATTGAGCTGAATGGCCTGTGTTTATGCTGGAAATTCTACGCAGTTCTACATAAATTCGTTAACAGAGAAATGACATATAAACGATGAGTCGCCACAACACGGCAAAGTAAATGTTTGTAAATAACAACTGGAAAGTACACACATCTAAATGTGAAATGGATGTGCCAACCAATTCCGGGAAAGGAGGAGAGAGCAATTGGTGCTTGAGGTGGTTTGCACCCCAGCAGAATTCTTATTTGGAAGTTGATTTACATTTTGGTTGCAAACCTGTTTTATTGTCCTCAATTCAGCTCCTGGATAACTGGCTATAGCTTTTTCTTGCTCCCATTTAAGTTTTATTTCTTATTCTTTTAGCTAATCATACAACATGTTAATTATATCATTTTTATTATAAGTTTTCTTCCACAGATATCATTTCTTGTTTTTATTCACTCACGGATTGTGCATATCACTGGCTCAGTCACTATTTATTGCTCATTCCTAGTTGCACTTGAGAAGGTAGTGGTGAACTGTCTTCTTGAAACGTTGCATCCACATGCTCTACATTGACCCATAATGCCTTTAGGAGGGGAATTATGTCCAGCTTCATTTCTTTGTTGAGATTTTGTTGAGACATTGGGCCATTTCAGAGGGCAGTTGGGAGTCAACCATATTGCTGTGATGTGTGGTTGAGTGAGCCAGATGGGATTTTCAGACAATCAACAGTGATTTAATGGTTATCAGTCGATTCTTGATTCCAGATTTTTTTTTGAATAATAAAGACATAAAATACAAGAGAAGGGAACTGATTTTGAACTTGTATAGGAAGCTTGTTCGATCTCAAATGGAGTTTTGAGTACAGCATGAGTGCTTCACTATCGGAAATACATGAATGCATTAGACGGCATGCAGAGTGATTTACAATAGTAATTCCAGGAATGAGAAATGTTAGTTACGAGGATAAATTGAAGAAGTTGCAATTATTGTCCTTTTGAGAGAAGAGAGCTGAGAGAAGAATTGACGGAGGTTTTCAAAATCTTATGAGAGGACTAGATAGAGAGGGAGAAGCTGTTCCCACTCATAAAGGGAAAAGACTCAGAGGACAGAGATTTAAAGTCATGTGCATATGAAGCAAGGATGACGTGAGAAAAGAAAATCTTTTTCACACAATGAGTGCTTAAGGTATGGGATTTCACTGCCTGAAAGTGTGGTGGAAATAGGTTCTTTTAGGGAATTCAAGACAGCATTGGGCGAATATTTTAAATATAAATAACAGAAAGGTTAGAGACTGGCACTAGGTAACGAGGCATGTTTAAAAAGCCAGTGCAGGCATGATGGGCTAAATGACCACCTTCTGTACCATAACAATTTTGTAATTTAGTGATATTGCAGTTGTTAAGGAGATGTGTATTATCTAAAGCCTTTGCTAAGTATTGGTGCAAAGCTATTGAGTCATAGAGTTATAGAGATGTACAGCATGGAAACATACCCCTCAGTTCAACTCATCCATGATATTAGATTAGATTAGATTAGATTACTTACAGTGTGGAAACAGGCCCTTCGGCCCAACATGTCCACACCGACCCGCCGAAGCGCAACCCACCCAGATTCATTCTCCTACATTTACCCCTTCACCTAACACTACGGGCAATTTAGCATGGCCAATCCACCTAACCTGCACATTCTTGGACTGTGAGAGGAAACTGGAGCACCCGGAGGAAACCCACGCAGACACGGGGAGAATGTACAAACTCCACACAGAGAGTCGCCTGAGGTGGGAATTGAACCCGGGTCTCTGGTGCTGTGAGGCAGCAGTGCTAACCACTGTGCCACCATGCCACCCATTATCTAGTCCCATTTGCCAGCATTTGGCCCATACCCCTCTACACCCTTCCTATTCATATACCCATCCAGATGTTTTTTAAATGTTGTAATTGTACCAGCCACCACCTCTTCCTCTGGCAGCTCATTCCATAAATGCACCACTTCCTGCATGAAAACGTTGCCCCTTAGATCCCTTTCAAATCTTTCTCCTCTCACCTTAAACCTATGCCCTCTTGTTCTGGACTCCCCCACCCTGGGGAAAAGACCTTAGCTCTTCACCCTATTCCTGTCCCTCATGGGATTTTATAAACTTCTATAAGGTCACATCTCAGCCTCCGACGTTCCAGGGAAAACAGTCCAGCCTATTCAGCCTCTCCCTATAGCTCAAATCTTCCAACCCTGGCAACATCCTTATTTGAAAAATCAGTGGCCAATAATCCACTCAATATGAAAGGATACCTTAAGTAGCTGTCTATTATTAAAATGTACCCTCTACCTTCATAATGAGTCTCTTTCAGTATGGAATGTCCATATTGGTATTCCTGTTCATGATTTTGTGCTTTAATGTATAGAGCACAAAAATGAGCCATTCAGCCCCATTAGCCTAAGCAGGTATTTATGTTCGAGATGAATCTCTTCCCACTCAACTCCATCTAACTCTATCTCATATTTACTCAGTCATTTCTTATTTCCCTCTAATTTCCATTAAAGGCATCTGTTCAATTCATTACACCTACTCCATGTTGTAGTGAGTACCATTCTCCATTCTTTACGAGAGATTATCTTGTATTTATGGCCTATAGTCATGGACTCTTTGCAAGTAATAGCAGTTTCTAAAAATCCATCTTCACTAAATCCCTCCAGAATTTTAAAAAGTTTGATTCAGCGCTTATCTTTTCCATTAGTAGATATGAGGAGAAAAGATGTGCTCTTGTATATAATTTCAAAGGAGCAGCAAAAGTGGAATGCAGATGATGTAACTTTACTCTTCTTTTGGCATGCAGGCTGGGTGGCAGGAAAAAAGTTCACGTCTTACTTTGAAATGGTCCATGGGAACATAGAACAGAAGTGGGAATAGATTATTTTTCCCACTCAAACTCACCCCATAAGTCAACATGATATATTTTCCACTTGATGCCTGCTTCCCTTGCTTCCTGTAAAATTGAAAATCTCTCAGTCTCAAAATCAAATATGCTCGATGAACGTTCATTCACAATTTTTTAGGGTAAGTAATCCCAAAGATTCATAACCCCAGTGAAGAAATTCTCTCACTTCAATCCTGAATGATTGCTTCCTGATCCTGTGGCAGCATTCTATTTCTATAAGGGAACCCAACCAAGGAAAACAATCTCTGTATCAATCCCGTTCAGAACTGTATATATTTGAATGAAACCAGTTGTCTGTCTTCTCAACTCCAGGGAGTCTCGACCCAAGTTACTCAGTCTATCACGATAAGAGAGCCCCCTTGCACCAGGAACTAATCAACTTAACCTTTGATAAGGCAAGTTTATTCTTCCTGAGACATGGATACTAAATCAGCACACCATATTTTGTGTCAAATCTCAATCCAACTTGATAATAAGGCTTTCTCATTTTACTCTCCACTCTCTGACTTCTTGCTGTACTTGCATGCTGACTTTTTGTATTCCTTGTGGGCATGGGCATGGGCATCAACATTTCTAAGTTTCACACCTTCTAAAAATATCCTGCTTTCTATACTAATTGCCAAAGTGAATAATCTCCCAACTTCTCACAGTATGCCCTATCCTCCACCATTATTCCCACTTCATTAATTTATCACTTTGCAGCTTCTTTGAATCCACCTCGCTAACATTAGACAACAGTTTCAAGTACATTTCTCAGAAGGGCTGGCCAGAAATGGGTTATCTCTCAGAAATGACTGAGTTTAAGTGAACAAAACAGATGCAAGGATCTCCACTGAACTTTGTATATCCTTGATTGAGTGTGTTATTTCCATAGCCACTTAAGTTTCAAGGTCTTAGATCAGAGGTGAGCATCCAGAACAAGAGACTTGCATTTAAATATTTCCTTCCATGATCACTATAAATCACACAGGGCTTTCCATCCAATGAAGTACAGTCATTGTTGTAATTGTCATCAGGAGAAGTTCTCACAAACACAACACAATAAGGATCAAAATGATTGTAAGAGTAATATCAGCCAGAACACCAGAGAGACTTCCTTTGCTTTTCTTCTCCATCTGCTTGGGAGTGCAGATGAAGCCTCAAATTAAGCTTACAGCCAACAGTGCTGCATTAATTGGAGCAATTAAAGGTCTTTGAACACTTTCTTTCATCAATTTTAAAAATATTAGAGATGGGATATAAGGCTGAATGGCTGACTGTCAAGAACTATCCCAACAGATATTGAAGAGTTTATTTCTGATTAGTCAGGAAAGTTGCACATTAGGCAGAATGTGAGACCAGGATGATTCAAATCCAATATGGAATAAAGCCAATCAAAACCAGCAACCCTTGAGATGGATATTGCTGTGATATAATTGAGTTCTACGTGGTGTTGGGAGACTACATGGCCGAATCAGCAATGCTGCTAAAATAGGCCCTTTACTTTTATTACCAAATACAAAAAATCATGTAGGCACTTCATTGCAAAGGATTTTTCTGCTCAATGAGTTTTTAATTTTATCACTTCTTTCTCTTAGTCAACATAAAATAATAAAAAATAAAGCTTCACTAGCTAGCACATTATCAATCTCATGGTTGCAAAATAACAAATTGAACATTACAGTAGCAAAAAATTATCTTGGTTTGAAGATATCGCATATTTGTGAGTGGAGGTAAGAAATAAAACAGGGAAGAAGAAACTGGCACTCTAATCATTGTTATACGGTGGGACAGAGAATAAATTAGGAGATACTGAGGCAGGTAAAACAGACAGTATATTGACCTTCATGTAGATTGAGATGGTCAGATTGGCCAAGCCAGCCATGAGGAAGAATTCAAAGATTGCGTTCAGAACAACTTCCTAGAGCAATATGTTGTAGATCCAAACAAGGATTAGGCTAGTTTGGATTTGGCAATGTATAATAAGGTAGGTTTAATAAAAGATGTCAGAGTAGAAGACCCCATATAAAACATGACCACAATATGATAGAATTTAGCATTTTGTTTGAAGAAGGTAGAACTTGGATCAGAAACAACTGTGCTCAGCTTAAATAAGTCTAACTACAAAGAAATGAGAAATTCATGAGAATGAGAGGCAACCTTATGAAATTATTCAGGATCCTTAAAGGACTTAACAATGTAGATAAGGAAAGAACTTTTCCCCTTGTAGGAGACTCTAGCACCTGAAAGCATAATCTGAGAGTAAGGGGTCACTTATTTCAGGGAGAAATGAGGAATATCTACTCTCAAAGGGTTTTGAATCTGTTGAAATCTTTACCACAGAGGATCATTAAACATATTGAACATTTGAAATAGACCGATTTTTAATTAGTATGGGAATAAATGGTTAAAGGGAAAAGGGAGGAAAGTGGAGTTTTGAATTATCAGACCATGATCTCATTAAATATTAGAGCAGACTTGGTGAGCTGAATCGTTGACTCCTGCTCCTATGTCTTATGAGCCTAATAATGGTTTAAAAGAGGAAGGGTGACCATTCTATTATCAGAGATGGAAATTATAGCAGTGAATTTTATTCTAATTCTCTAGCTCTCTGCTACAGACCACAACTCTGAATTTCCTCTGGAATCAGCATCTTCAGCATACATTCTTCAAGGCAACTACACCTTCAGCCATAATTGGCTCTACAGTTTGGATTAACTTTTTAAACCTCGACACAATTTCTATTTTCCTTAAGAATCTATTTTAACATTATTTCTTTGCTCAAACCCTAGGTCCTGCCTGTCCTAAACTCCCCATAATAACGTTTTCACTGCATTTTTTAAAAACATTATGCACCTCGGTGTGTTCATTGTGTTAGAAGAGGTTTTCAAATGGAAATTGCTGTTGAATTCTGCTACTCTTTCCTAAACAATTTCATTTAACTGGTATCTCTACAAATTTCTCCCTATCTCTCCCTGGTGTACATTCATATTCCCTCATTGTCTATAAAAGACAATATTTAATATCCCTCTTGTACATTAAAATCCCTCTTAATCTCTGACCACTCTATGCTCAATTTATGTATCCTTTTGGCTTTCAAATATTTTGACATATTTAACTTAACACTGTGCATCTTTAGAGAACACAACTTGCAAATGTTTTAAAATGATTTTTTTCTGTAAATAGACATTCAGAGACACCTTGTGAAAATCAATGTTGTTTTCAAGATGAATCTTTGCGTAGATTGCATCAGATAGAATTTCTCATTCACCTTCACACACTGAAGGGGAATTGAAGGAAGACTGGCTATGCTTGTTCACCAGATGTGACTCTTCCTTCATTTCGCCAGTACATAATTATCCCATATCCAATAATCTCCTCTGCTATCATTGTTGTGTTATTTTTGAAGACTATTACAATGGCTTCCTATTCATTATGCCAGGTTCATACTCCCTGTCACTATTTAGGAGATAAATCATTGATGTTACAACACACTAATTGGAAAACCTAAATTGAGTTCAGTTCTTGGCTTAAAGAACATAACCTGTATGCTTTATTATTTTCTGCAAGTTCTAATCCCCCTAATAATGTATTGTACTGGTTCTATTTACATTACTGCAGATAGTCCCACTAAATCATAGATAATCTGCTTCTAGAAAATTAATGGAAAGTTAAGCTGTTATAAATGTGATATCATTTTCAAGTTTGCTCTTGTTTCTTGAATAATGCTTAGCAATTTGATACCAAGACACAAACTAACTACAGAAATATTTCTCACTGTTGTTATGAAAGCAAACATTTCTATAATATTTTAAAATGTCTCCTTTAACTTAAAGTGAAGCAGGGAGAATGGTAGTCTTCTGACCACAGACAGCCTCCTTGTGAACTGACTGCGACAGGGAAATAAATCCAAAGTAAACCCAGTTGAAAATCAAGTAGCATTTTACACTGACATAGAACAGGGACAGCTGCTTTTTGGATAACAAAAACAGGGAAAGACAGTGAGCAAAGAACAGAAAAAAATAAAGCTTCTTTTGTGCGTGTTAGCAACTGAGTAGAATGTTAGTGACTGGCGAGAGCTGAATCCCTATTTGAAAAGCAAACAGTGGAACAAGATGTGACATTTGGAGATTTACAGAACGATGGGTTGGATTTTACATGGTCCCACTGGAGATGTATTTGAAGTGGACAGCATATGAAATAAATGAGGAGTTCGACTACTTTTCCACCCACCCACATAATAGAGGCAGACAGGTAGGGGGGTAGCTGGTACCAAAATCAAATGACCACTTGCTATGATTAAATAAACAATTCATGGTTCATTCAGCTTGTTTAATGCTTAATTAATCCTAATGTTATTTTGCCCATGCCATAATATGGTTGGCATAGGAAGATGGGCAGGAATTTTCACAAAATATTTTTAGAAGGGTAAAATGGAAAGTTGTACTTTAGGTGTGTTCTTTGCAGAACACCCATTCAAAAAGATGGTATTCCCCCTTTCTTCATCCTCGCCTGAATTTTAAAATCTACCCCTACATATCTTTGCTCCCTTAACTCCTAAGATGCTCGAGGTATATCCACCCAAAGGAACCAAGATCTATTGGAATCTATGACTACTAACCTCTTGGCACTGTCAATCAATTTGGTGGGCTGCCTGAGAGGGTGGGACTTCCTTACTCTAAAAGATGATAGGCCCACTCAGTATGAAGTTAGCCCATCTCCTGCATGTGACGGCTATAGAGAGTGGACTTGTTAAAAGTCTATTGACTGCTTGCTGAAATTCCTTCTAGAGTGTGGCAAGTTCACCCCTCCAGCACCACTGCAAGATTCAAGTCACCACCATGGGTCTTGTTGATATAGTTGATTGTGAATTATTAAGTGAAATGATTTTCAGTTGAAATTGACTTTATCCAGCAATATTTTTCTCTCTTCACTTATATACTTTTTAAAAGAATCACTACAGTGAGGAAGCAGACCATTTGGTCCATTCTAACGGGCTGAATGCAATCCCACCCAGACCCACTCCATCCCTGTAACCCTGCATTTCCCATGGCTAATCCACCTAGCAGGCAAATCCTTGGATACTTTAGTGCAATTCAGCATGGCCAATCCACCTAAGCTGCACATCTTTGAAATGTGGGAGGAAACTGGGAGTACTCGGAGGATACCCAAGCAGACCCGGAGACACTTTGCGAACTAAATGTGGCTCCATACCCACAGCAATGTGGTTGGCAATTAGGGATGGGCAATAAATGCTGGGCCTAGACAGCAACCCTCTCATCCCATGAATGAACAAATAAAAAAAGTTACTCTTCTGGACTGTTCACTTTTTGCAGTTACTCTGTCACGGTTTTTTATTCCTCAACTATTCACTGTTTTATATCAATGATTTGGATTTGAATATGGGAAGTATGGTCAGTACGTTTACAGATGACACCAAAATTGGTGGTGTAGTGGACACTGAAGATTATTTCAGAGTACAATGGGACCTTCATCAGATGGACCAATGGGCTAAGGGATGACAGATGGAGTTGAATTTAGATAAATGTGAGGTGCTGCTTTTTACTAAGGGGCAATCCTGAGGATGGAATTGAATCTGGGTCCCTGGTGCTGTGAGGCAGTCTGACTAACCACTGAGCCACCATGTGGCCCCTAAGGGTTAGTTATATTTTTATGATTATTCATTTCAATTTATTTCAGGAATTTTGCTGCTACTCTGCTCTTGGGTGCAAGCAAATGCAACCATTTCTCTGCCAAAAATGTGAAAGTGAAAGTGAAATTTCACAGCGAAAGCAGTTGTAGAACATATATGAATTGTGTAAAATAGTTAATGAAGTTTTGTGCTTAGGCTGATTTTTAGTTTTATGCATTGATAGCTCTTTAAGAAATGTTTGATCAATGTTGATTTTAACTTATGTGTAAAAGTGCCAGTCCTAAAATTTGGAACTTTGTCCCTTGGTAATCATTCTCAATTATTGGGAAATTCACCTTTTTGTTCAACCGATCTGTCTCTATAGGGAGCGTAACTCTGTTGAAAGAAAGGTACATAAATCACTTGCTAGAAGAGAAAGTAATACTGATGGCTTGCACATGCAAAATAATTTTCATCCGGCAGAAAGTTCCAAGTGTCTTCTCTACAGTAGGTGAGGCCACTGAGCAGAAAATTGAAAGAAATCTCATGCTGATCAAAGCCACATAAGCTTTTGAAGCTGAGGTAAGAAATGGGAAGAACTCCTGCAAACAGGTGAAACTATCAGTTATTTGTGACTTATTGGACAATCCTACCCTAATCCTTTTCCCTAGTGCTCTTTCCTGGTATTTCAGGAACACAAAGAAACCACTCAACCTCTTATTGCCACATGCACTATTCAATTAGATCATAGTTAATTTGCATCTTAACCTGAACTAACTTTCATACCCTAATTCTGAAGACCCTTTCCTAAGGAATAATTGACAAATGTAAATTTTTATATATTCACCTAATACCCCAATCCTCTTTGACAGACTCATTGGCAAGAAAGTTTCCTATTTCTACTTCTTTTATGTGAAGGATCCCCTGATTCACCACTGAAAACTTTAACTCTACTCCGATAGCTTTACCCCTTCTTTTTATTTCCCTAGAAAATAATAACTTCTATTGACTATGTTTATTTTGTTTAATCCTCTTAAACATTTTTAAACCACCACGTAATTTTTTATATTCCAAAAACTTTCTCCTTGAAATATTCTTCTTTAAGTGAAGTTATGAATGTTGTGTTTCCAATATTAGAGTTTGTTTTCTGAGAACAGATATGGGAATTCCCACGTAAGTTCATGGATTCCATGGATTTTCAGAAATTGAAATTCCCATTACAAATACGCATTGTTGGCATTGGAAGCTCCCTGCCTTATCACAATGCTCACCATTTAGTTTAAATGACCTTGTTGTTCTTCTGGTGATATTTCCAGATATACTCATACCTCTTGCTTATAAATTCAAAATTAAAAGCTTCTCCCTGGTAACTTAGTTAAAAATGTTCATCATATACATTATGTACAAAATATTTTTTTTAAATTGGAAAAGTAGTGGATGAAGGAAAGTTAGTTAGAAGTATAAAACCAAATAGTAAAATATTCTAGAAGTATTATTAAAGGAAAATATTCAAGACAGTGAATAATCCTGTATTGAAAGTGACTTTGGAGAAAAAAAATACTGGAAATTGAGGACAAGATTGGAACAGATATTTGCCATCTCTTTTATCTGTACAGCATACAAGTCACACTTCAGAACTGTCTGTAAACCAGAAAATGGAATAGAGGGAAGAACTGAGGAAAATTACCATCACCAAGGAAGCTGAATAACCAAATTGTTGGAGCTACAGGTTCAAATCCTTTTGACTTGATGGATTTTATTCTAGGATCTTAAAGTAAATGACTAATGAGATAGTTAATGCCTTGGTTCTAACCCAAAAAGTCTTTGATATGGCAGAAGACTTGCCGGAAGACTGGAGATTGGTTAACATAGTGCCACTGTTTAAGAAGAGTGGTAAGGATAAGCCAGCGAACAATAGACCAGTGAGCCTGACATCGGTGGTGGGCAAGTTGTTGGAGGAAATCCTGAGGGACAGGATGTATATGTATTTGGAAAGGCAAGGACTGATTAGGGATAGTCAATATGGCTTTGTGCGTGGGAAACCATGTCTCACAAACTTGATTGAGTTTTTGGAGGAAGTAATAAAGAAAATTGAGGCAGAGCGGTAGATGTGATCTATTTGGACTTCAGTAAGGCGTTCAACAAGGTTCCCAATGGGAGACTGATTAGCAAGGTTAGATCTCACGGAATACATGGAGAACTAGCCATTTGGACACAGAACTGGCTCAAAGGTAGAAGACAGAGGGTGGTAGTGGATGGTTGTTTTTCAGACTGGAGGCCTGTGATCATTAGAGTGCCACAAGGATCGGTGCTGGGTCCTCTACTTTTTGTCATTTACATAAATGATTTGGATGCAAGCATAAGAGGTATAGTTAGTAAGTTTGCAGATAGCACCAAAACTGGAGATGTAGTGGACGGTGAAGAAGGTTACGTCAGATGACAACAAGATCTTGACCAGATGGGCCAATGGGCTGAGAAGTGGCAGATGGAGTTTAATGCAGATAAATGTGAGGTGCTGCATTTTGGGAAAGCAAATCTTAGCAGGACTTATACCCTTAATGATAAGGTCCTAGGGAGTGTTGCTGAACAAAGAGACCTGGTGTGCAGGTTCATAGCTCCTTGAAAGTGGAATCACAGGTAGATAGGATAGTGAAGAAGGTGTTTGGTATGCTTTCCTTTATTGGTCAGAGTATTGAGTAAAGGAGTTGGGAGGTCATGCTGCAGCTGTACAGGACATTGGTTAGGCCACTGTTGGAATATTGCTTGCAATTCTGGTCTCCTTCCTATCGGAAAGATGTTGTGAAACTTGAAAGGGTATAGAAAAGATTTACAAGGATGTTGCCAGGGTTTGAAGATTTGAGATATAGGGAGAGGCTGTTTTCCCTGGAGCATCGGAGGCTGAGGGGTAACCTTATAGAGGTTTACAAAATTATGAGGGGCATGGATAGGGTAAATAGGCAAAGTCTTTTCCCTGGGGTCGGAGAGTCCAGAACTAGAGGGCATAGGTTTATGGTGAGAGGGGAGAGATATAAAAGAGACCTACGGGGCAACATTTTCACACAGGGTGGTACGTGTATGGAATGAGCTGCCAGAGGAAGTGTTGGAGGCTGGTACAATTGCAACATTTAAGAGGCATTTGGATGGGTATGGGAATAAGAAGGGTTTGGAAGGATATGGGCCGGATGCTGGCAGGTGGGACCAGATTGGGTTGGGATATCTGGTCGGCATGGACGGGTTGGACCAAAGGGTCTGTTTCCATGCTGTACATCTCTGTGACTCTATGGCAAAGGTTCCTTTAGATTGGAACAAAGCAAATGTAACTTCTGTGTTTAAATAGGGAGGGTGACAGAAAGCAGGAAAACATAAGGTTGCTGCCTTAATATCTGTCATCAAAAAATGTTAGTCATTAATAAAAACATTATGGCAAGGCACTCAAAAAAATCAATGCAATCAGACAGAGTCAACATGGTTTTATGAAAGGTGAAATGTAATATATTAGAGTTCTTTGAAAAGGTAACAGAGCAGATAAAAGGGTGCAATTCATTTTTGCATTCGGACCTAGTTTCTCTCATACTCTAATTTTTCTAACTGATTAACCTTTTAATCATTCTCCGTCATTCTTTACATCCTGACTAATTGTCTGACCTTCCATTCATCTTTGCAAAGCTAACTTTTTTTCCTTAAGTTTGATGTTTTCCCTAACTTGCTTTGTAAATGACAAATGGTGGGTCTTCCTTTTAGTATTTTTCTTAATAGTCTTTATCCCTCAAATTATGTTACCAGTTATCTAATTGATAGTTTGTGATTTTGTTGTGTGCAAATTTGCTGTAGCATTTACCTATCACCATAATGACTGCATCAGAAAATTGGCTATGAAACATTGTAGAACATTCTGACAACGTGAGAGAGGTCTACTCAGCAGATTCTTTCTCTATCTAGGACTTTGAGGTAGGAGTTATCATAATTTTTTTATAAACATGATAATTGTATCCATATAAGTACATTATCAAGATTCTACCATGACACGTCAGGGACCCGGGTTCAATTCCCGCCTCCGGCGACTCTCTGTGTGGAGTTTGCACATTCTCCCCATGTCTGCGTGGGTTTCTTCCGGGTGCCCTGGTTTCCTCCCACAATCCAAAAATGTGCAGGTTAGGTGAATTGGCCATGCTAAATTGCCCGTAGTGTTAGGTGAAGGGGTAAATGTAAGGGAATGGGTCTGGGTCAGTTGCGCTTCGGCGGGTCGGTGTGGACTTGTTGGGCCGAAGGGCCTGTTTCCACACTGTAAGTAATCTAATCTAATCTAATCTAATCTAATAAAAGAGTAAATAGATGAACACTGTTTCCAATTGTAGAATATTCAGTAACTAGACAACACAGATTGAAAGAAATCTGTAAAGGAACCAGAGGAATGATAAGGAGATATATGTAACAAGTTATTGTAATCCTGAATGTGCTGCCTGAATAGGTAGTGAAAACAGGTTCAACAGTAGTTTCTCATGAATAATTGTTTAAAAATGAATAAAGGAAAAAAATGAAGGGCTAGGGTAAGAAGCAGGAAAATGTGATTTAGAAAGAGAGGTTATCTCTGATGAATTTAGTCATTTTTTTTAAGACAACTAATATTGAAAACAGGGAATGTCAATGCATGCTGTATGAACTTCAGAATGTATTTGATTCAATTTCTCATAAAAGATTGTTAGCCAAAGCTGAAAGTTATTGAATTGATCAGGAATTAATGACATGGTCATGAAATTAGCTGAATGGCAGACAACAGAGAGTAGGGACAATGGGCAGGTGCTGTTGTATTCTTGCTAAAAATCATGGAATTCCCCCAACAAGAATATTCTTTGTGCTTTTGCCACCTTTGGTGTTTCTGTCAAGTCATGTTCAACATGGTGAAATACGTGGAGTGTGGTGGTGGGGTGTGGGTGTTGGGGCTGGAGAGGGCAGGGTGCCAATGTTATAATTAATAGGAGGTTTCTTTGATCATATTTGATCCGATTCCATGAAACCTCATAGAATCAATGTTGAAGACACCCTGAAGAACTTGTTCCTAACTGTATACAACTATGCCAACTTGCTGAGTTTGTGGGTCAGGACATAGCCAGAGATAGTATGGTGATGTGTATGATATTAATTGTGAGGTATGAATCTGCGATTATTGTTGTTAAAAATTGCAGTATTAAAGTCCCTTTAAGGAACATGTTCAAGATATCCTCATCATGCATTTTTATTGGTATAAAAATCTTAGTTTCAATCTTATTGAAATATTCTACATATGATTTTTAAAAAGAAACGTTTTGTTTCTTTGCTGCTATATTATGTTTTACAATCTCCCAGGTAAGTTAAGAGTTAAATAAGAAATGTTTATTGATTCTGCATTATATTCATATCAAGTACTACCAGTGATCATTTTTATGTAGAGGTCACTTGAACCCTCAAGGCATCACGAAACAATTAACCCTCGACTATCAATCAAAATGGATTTTTGCTACACCAAGTCGAACAATTCCACCATGGGACATTTTATAGTCTCCCAATCAGAACTAGCAGGTCATATACATCTACCCTCCAGCAATAATCAGCTATTGTCAAAAGGACAATTGTAGATTTGTGGGCCCATTGGATTTTAGATACACCAATTTCAATCATGTGTAAATGTATTAGATCGATATGTAGGTATATACTTAACACAACATTTTATCATTTCTGCTCGAATGGAAAAGGTGAAATAGATTATCACTTATTCATATTCTTTCACAGAATATGGACATTATTAGTTAGGCCAACAATCATTTCCCCATCACTAATTGTCCTTGAGAAGGTGGAAGTGAGCTGCCTTCTTGAACTGACGCATTCCAGCTTGCATAGGCATACTTCCAATGCTGTTTGAAAAATAATTCCAGGATACTGCTCCAGCTATAGTGGACAAACATGATGTGATTTGAAGCCAGGATGGTGTGTGGCTTGGAGGGGAACACACAGCTGTTGGTTTGCACATCAATCTGCTGTGCTTGTTCTTCTTGGTGATAGAGGTTGCAGGTTTTGAAGATGATACCAAAGATGTCTTGATGATTTGACGATCTTGATGATCCAAAGGTGTGCAGGTCAGATGAATTTGCCATGCTAAATTGCCCATAGTGTTGGGTGCATTAGTCAGGGCTTAATATAGGGTAGAGGAATGAGTCTGGGTGGATTACTATTCAGAGGATCAGTCTGGACTTGTTAGGCTGAAGGGCCTGTTTCCATACTGTAGGTAATCTAATCTAATCAATTTGTTGCACTCCAGAGTGTAGATGGTTGACAATGGTGCCTATTGTGAGTGGTGATGGAAGGAATCAGTTCTTAAGGTGGTTGATGGAGTTCCAATTAAAAGGGTAGCTTTATATTGAAAAGTTTGTACAAAATATTCAAGTCTGAGGGAACACTATTCATTACTAACTTTTGCCAATTTAGTGTAAAAACACTAATGTATTCAAATTTCCTCAATCATTTGTACCACTCTTGGACTATCTACAGTATAACCATTTGGGCATTATAGGCAATCTCACCAAAAATATTACAAAATTTGTGGTGATATGTGATTTGGATATGTAAATTTATCAGGAAGTATTACAAAATGTGTGGTGATATGTGATTTGGCAAAGTGACGATTAGGTTAGCTGTAGGTTTCAGGATGACATTGACAGGATGGCGAAATAGACACAAGCTTAGCAGATGGTATTCAGTGTAAGGAATTGTGTGATGATACACTTTTGGAAGACCTTTCTGGAAAGTACAGTGTAAATGGCGTGATTTGAAAAATCAAAATGAACAATGAAATCCAGGTATCTAAATACAACAATATTTAAAGTCAGGGCATTTGATGAGTTGGAATATTGGGAACCAGACTTCAGGAATGATTTAAAGAATATTGAGAGAATGCAAGGAAGGTTCATGGGGAAGTAAGTGGAATGAAGGTCTTCAGTGAGAAGGAGGCATTTGAATGATTAGAACTGTTCTCCTTTGAACAGAGAGGGGAAAACTGTGGCATAATGGTGATATTCAAGATAATGATTTGACTTGATTTATTATTGTCAAATTTACCAAGATACAGTGAAAAGAGTTGTTTTGCATGGTCTACAGGCAGATTGTATCATACGAAATGCATCAGGTAGCAGAACAGAATGCAGTGTTACAGGTGGAGAGAGGGTGCAGAGAGAGAGACCAACACTAACTTCTGAGAAGTCTGTTCAATAGAATAGACTTTGATAGGTGCAGTTGGTAGAATTGAAATTCAATTAATGAAGCTGAAATTGAAACTTGGTCTTAATCATGGTGCTATGAAATTATTAACAATTGTTTAAAATAACTCCTTCTGGTTCACTAATTCCTTTAGAGGAAGAAAATCTGCTGTCCTTACTTGGTCTGGTCGATGTGCACTCCAGACTCTCAGCAATGTGGTTGACGCTTAACTGTCCCTCTGAAGTGGCCTTACAAGCCTCTTGGTTGGCAAAAGTGACAACAAATATAAATGGAAGACCAGGGCAATTTGCTTTACCTAAAGAATCAGGATCACAAACACTCGACAGTGCCTGAAAAACTAGTAGAAATTGATTTCTTTAATAATATTAAAGGAAAATCAAACAAGGGATACTCAAGATGACAGGGGAAAAAAGATTGATCTTGCAGAAAGATAGCACTGGTACAATGGACCGAATGGTCTCATACTGTGCTGGAAATTCATTTCCTACAAATTGGAGAACTTAAATTCACACCTTTACAAAAGATCAATGAATTGAAGTTTCTTTCATTGTTAAATATACATAAAATCATGCTCAAAATCTTCAAAGCATCAGGAACCCTCAACATTTTCTCTGTTCTTTTTAGTCTTCACTGAGAACTGCACTATTTTCTAAGTAGTTGGAGCATTTATCGGATTGGGGAAATTCAACTTTTCGTAAATGATTTCTTTATGCCAGTATCTGTATTTGGTTTAAACAGTGGACTACCCCATTCAGATTTTGCTTGAGATTCATTTGTAGTTTATTTTTAATTTTTGCTTTTCAATTAGAAATGGAAAAAATATCAGTCAACAGATTAATCTTCCTCTCCTTGACAGAAGCTAGGCTTGTGGGGTATGTTGAGTCTCCAAGTGTAAAGTAGATGGGATAGGAATTGAGATACTTCACAATTGTAACCTTAATGTTGCCCAGGAAATGCCCACAAGAAACTCTCACAGTCAAGGAGGAGACAGCGGTGCAAATTGAAGCCCTCTCCTTCATTTTTCTCTATAAGCCCCTCCTCAAGTGCCCAGAGTAAAGCTGACATGTAATTTTAGATACCTTTTTGAAGATGTTGGAGTCTACAAGTCAGTTTCAAATGTAACAATCTCCAATAGTCTTACACAATTTCCTTATCTTACTTTAGTGGATAATAAGTGATACTATCGAATATAAAGTGAATGAAAGTCCTAACATCCATCTCATAGATTTCTGGTCACAGCCAAGAAGAGCTGATTCAGTAAGCTATGGCAGATGGTGACCAGTTGCAGAAGCTCAAAGATCAACATCAATTTTGATCATTTACAGATGAACTAGGACGCTCTGAGATTGTATTCGTCAAGGGCAAACAAGCTCTCCATCAAGACATGTTCGACCATATACAGAAATTAGAGAAAGAAAAGATTTCTAATTGAATCTGTGTATTGACATGGCATTAATAAGGACATTGATCAGCTCATCAAGTCATGAAAACATGTCAATTCCACCAACATTTCAATCAAGGGAACATTTCTTTCTGCACGAGATTCATTCTGAGCCGTGATGCAAGCTTACAACTGATATCCTCCTTGCCCAAAGACATGATTACATCCTGCTGACTATTCCACTGAAATCCTTTTGTGCAACAAATCAAAGATACCACTATTGCAACAGTTGTTGGCACATTGACCATCACATTCAGTAACTTTTAGGTATTCAACAAACTGTGTCTGACAACAGTACACTGGTGCACCATTCAAAGGCATGTGTGAGGAAATGGAATCTTTAACGTGTTGCCTCTTCTTGTCACTGCCATCAGTCGAATGGTCTCAAAGGGTGCATTGTACATCCTGTAAAATCCATGATCATTAAATGTAAGGAGACATCCCAAGATTTTCAGATAGCCATTTAAATCTACACGCTACCCCTATAGGCACAGGCTTACCTTCTCCCACAGGCTCTCGTGTTTAGAAAACAAATCCTTACTGTTCTTCCCCTTCAAATTCTCACCAACCAAACACATGTAAACAGCGCAGTGTTGGAAAGCTGGAAAAAATGGTGCAACAGCATGATCAGTGAGCATGACTTTAATTATCCCAAACTGAATTAGAGTCAGGATAACACATTCAAATTTGAAACTTTCATATGAACTTACGCTTGCATGGAAAGATACTATGCCGTTGTGTCCAGCCTGGGTCATATGAAGTGGTAATGAGCAACGTTCAAGATTTACAAAGAAATGGATGACACATCCATAATGTATATCATCAACATTGTACCACTGCCTACAACAATATGCATCAATTTATGATGACACTGCAGAGTGAAGTTACATTCCCAAGGTGTGATAACTGCAAAGATTAGATATGGTTGCATTACATTGTGGCATAGATTTCAGATCAGAAAGGCTCTTTGTGTTTAAGACAGTTTCATGACACCACGGCATTAAAGACTCTGATACAAGAGTATCTGCCTCAGTAATTGTCATTGTTTAATGGAGTCAGCATAGTCAGTCATTCATGTGTGTGTAATGTGCAATAACATCAAGAAGCACAGTACACAGACGATGCTGTAAATTTGTCACATCATAGTTTTGTAAATAATTTGTGTTATAAACAGAGGTAAAGACATCTGTTTCACAAGAACCCAATTCTCTTTATTATGTATTACATGGGTTAAGATATAGTAAATCACAAGTGACATCATCAGTAGATATTGATTGTTATCAATAGGTTATTGACATCCATCTTAATACCCTGACAAACCCAAAGCTAGTCCCCCCATCATTCCTCTCAAACCTGCATATATTGGAAGTAAATGTGATGACATATCCAAAATGCTTATCATCAATGCCACTCCCCACCTAACAACCTCCCAGCCCCTAGGATGACAATTAGGGTACTGAATATATCATGCTTGACAACAATCACACATTGACAAAGAATATGCATCCATCTATGATAACAGACAGCACACTTCAGAGTGAAGTTATATCATCAAAACATGATAATTGTATACATTCCACTGAATAGGAGCTAAGGGAAAGGTAAGGATGAAAGGGAAGAAGAAACAGAAACAAAGAGGATGTAGCAGAAAAAAATGATTGAGGCACAATAGTATGAAGACATTTGGGAATAAAGAGAAGTTAATGCAGGATGGTCAATAAAATTTATCACTATGATGATAGATTTCAACTCACATCAATCAGTTGTATGAAGAGCAGTTCAAGGATGAATAAAATAATGGACTGCAGTATATAATCCCCAGTGACAGAAATATTGAAACAAGCTGTAACTTATGTTCTAGTGAAGACATCCCAAAGCTAATATTAGTTGAGTGGTTTCATGTCCGTGCCTTTCCATAATCACTCCAGATTCTATCCCTGAATAGCTGTAGATTCTATTGTATGTGTGTACCTTGCATTCCTTGCTTAACTCAGCCCAGGCATTTTCAAACATTAAATAATGCTTTTGCACAGTATTTTCTCAACATTAATCTCATGTTTCTTCAATAAATAGCAGCTGCAAAACTTCAGTACCTAAAAAGGGCAACCAGCAATGGGTAATAAATATTGGCCTGACCAGTGAATCCTTCATTCAGTGATAAATAAAACAAAACAAATTAAATGGGTAAAACAAGTGACACATTTATAGAGTTTTACATTGCATTGCAACGTGTATCAAATTTTATTTTTAATTTTATTTTATGCTGCATCATTTAAACTGCAGCATTTTGGTGGCAAACTGCAATAATTGAAAGGGAGAGTGTCTTTCTTGTTTCGATTAACGAAGTCATGGGTCAATTTTTCTGAACCTGCTTAGCGGAAGGGCATGTGGGGAAAGTTAGCAAGGAGGAACACAAAAATTCAGTTTCCAGACAGTGGGCTAGAGTTTTGTCATGAAGTTCTCAGTGGAAGTCTGTGTTCAAGTCCCATTTGCTCCAGAGATGTGCTGGAATATGTCTTGACTAAATTGATTAAAAATATCTGTAGGTGTCTGAACCTCCGTTTTACTGAGTCCTCTTGTAATTTGTCACACCGAGGAAAGTTCACTTCAATTTGAATTATACTCCTCAAAGAAAATCTAATTCCTGATGTCAGGCAACCACTTTCTCTTTTGTATAGAAATGTTTGAGCTGAAGAGGGAGTGCAGCATTCAGAGTTGTTAGCATAGGGACATGAGCACTATGTTCGTTTTGATACAGATAGAGAGGTCAATCCCCAGAAAGGCCATTGTCCATTTGTGGTATAATTCAGCTGAGCAAGGAATGGGGGTAGTTGTGAGTCAGAGGATTCTGCTTACAAGACGGTTCAATGTCATCAAAAAGGTAGAGTTAATACAAATCAATTAAGCATTATTTAATATGTATGGCTGAGATATCTGTGAGTTTTATTTCCCCCCAGCGCCATGCTTTGTGATAGCCTCCTGGTTCTTTGCAAACTTTCAGTAAAGATGTTTCAGATGTGTATGTTCTCCCATTTTACCTAAGATGGCACCATGTGTTCTCAACATTTTACACGTTTTACTGTTCTTTGTAACTTGAGTACAAATGAGAACAAATCTAATTCTAATTCTAATCCCCTGGGATCATTATTGTAAATCTTCTCTGGATCCCTTCCAAAGTCAGCACATCCTTTCTTAGATACAAGGTCCAAAACTGCTCACAATATTCCAAATGGCATCTGACCACAGCCTTATACATCCTCAGCAGAACATCCCTGTTCTGGTATTCTAGCCCTCTCAGAATGAATGCCAACTTCATATTTGCCTTGTTAACTGCCAGCTGAACCTGCATGTTAACATTAAAAGAATCCTGAACGAGGAATGCTAAATGCCCTTTCTGTTTAATCTTGTGATTAGGAGGGCAGAATAAGAGGAGTGCACATATAATGAAGGATTGAGTAACTGGTGGAGATTACAGGGATAAGGAGGGACCTTTGTCACAGATATAGAATGACATTTCTGACTTTGTAAAGAGCTGTTTTAGTACCCTGGCAAAAGCAGAAACCTGACTGGGGCGTTTTAGGCTGTCAACAGAAGAACAACATAAACATTGGGATTTGGAATTCGGGTAGTGTTCTGCTGAAATCTCTATAATTTCATGCTCCAATATCTGAAACTAAAGGAATTTACTTAGAGTCATAGAGACGTACAGCACGGAAACAGACCCTTCAGTCCAACTCATCCATGCTGACCAGATATCGTAACCTAATCTTGTCCCATTTGCCAGCACTTCTCCCATACCCCTCTAAACCCTTCCTATTCATATAGCCATCTAGATGCCTGATGAATGTTGCAATTGTACCAGCCTCCATCACTTTTTCTGGCAGCTCAATTCATACACGCATCACCCTCTGCGTGAAAAAGTTGCCTCTTCGGTCCCTTTTATATCTTTCCCCTCTCCCCCTAAAACTCTAGTTCTGGACTCCCCCACCGCAGGGAAGAGACTTTGTCTATTTATCCTATCCATGCACCTCATGATTTTATAAACCTCTATAAGGTCACGCCTCAGCCTCCAACGCTCCAGGAAAAACAGCCCCAACCTATTCAGCCTCTGCCGATAGCTCAAACCCTCCAACCCAGGCAACATCCTTGTAAATTGTTTCTGAATCCTTTCAAGTTTCACAAAATCTTTCCGATAGGAAGGAGACCAGAATTGCACACAATATTCCAAAAGTGGCCTAACCAATGTCCTGTACAGCCGCAACCTGACCTTCCAACACCTATACTCAATGCTCTGACCAATAAAGGAAAGCATATCAAATGCCTTCATCAATGTCCTATCTACCTATGACTCTACTTTCAAGGAGCTATGAACCTGCACTCCAAGGTCTCTTTGTTCAGCATCACTCTCCAGGACCTTACCATTAAGTGTATAAGTTCTGCCCTGATTTGCTTTTCCAAAATGCAGCACCTCATATTTACCTAAATTAAACTCCATCTTCCATTCCTCAATCCATTTGCCCATCTGATTAAGATCTCGTTGTACTCTGAGGTAACTTTCTTCGCTATCCATTACACCTTCAATTTTGGTGTCATTTGTGAACGTACTAACCATATCTCCTATGTTCACATTTAAATAATTTATATAAATGACGAAAAGTCAGCACTGATCCTTGTGGCACTCCACGGTCCCAACCTTCAGTCTGAAAAGCAACCCTCCACCACTACCTCTCTTTTCTACCTTTGAGCAAGTTCTGCATCCAAATGGCTAGTTCTCCCTTTATTCCATGAGATAGAACCTTGCTAATCAGTCTCCCATGAGGAACCTTGTCAAACGCCTTACTGAAGTCCATATAGATCACATCTACCACTCTGCCCTCATCAATTCTCTTTGTTACCTCTTCAAAAAACTCAACCAAGTTTGTGAAACATGATTTCCCATGCACAAAACCATATTGATTATCCCTAATCAGTCCTTGCCTTCCAAATACAAGTACATCCTGTCCCTCAGGATTCCCTCCAACAACTTGCGCACCGCTGATGTCAGGCTCACCTAGCTTGTCCTTACCACCTTTCTTAAATTGTGGCACCACGTTAGCCAACCTCCAATCTTCCGACACCTCACCTGTGACTATTGATGATACAAATATCTCAGGAAAGGGCCCAAAAATCACTTCGCACAGAGTTCAAGGGTAGGCCTGATCAGTTCATCGGGATTTATCCACTTTTATATGTTTCAAGACATCCAGCACTTCCTCCTCTGTAATATGGACATTTTTCAAGATATCACAATCTATTTCCCCACATTCTATATCTTCCATGTCCTTCTCCACAGTAAATACTGGTGCAAAACACTCGCTTAGTATCTTCCCCATTTTCCGCGTTTCCACACAAAGGCTGCCTTGCTGATCTTTGGGGGACCCTATTCTCTCCCTAGTTACCCTTTGTCCTTAATGTATTTATAAAAATCCTTTGGATTCTTCTTAACCCTATTTGCCAAAGCTATCTCATGTCCTTTTTTGCTCTCCTGATTTCCTTCTTAAGTATACTCCTACTTCCTTTATACTCTAAGGATTCACTTGACCTCTCCTGTCTATACCTTACATATGCTTCCTTCTTTTTCTTAAACAAAACCTCTATTTCTCTAGTCATCCAGCATTCCCTACATCTACCAGCCTTTCCTTTCACTCTAACAGGAATATACTGTCTCTGGACTCTCGTTATCTCATTTCTGAAGGTTCCCCATTTTCCAGCTGTCCCTTTACCTGCAAACATCTGCCCCCAATCAGCTTTTGAAAGTTCTTGCCTAATACTATCAAATTTACGCTTCCTCCAATTTAGAACTCTAACTTTTAGATCTGGTCTCTCCTTTTCCATCACTTTTATAAAACTAATAGAATTGTGTTTGCTGGCCCCAAAATGCTCCCCCACTAACACCTCAGTCACCGCCCTGCCTTATTTCCCAAGAGTAGGTCAAGCTTTGCACCTTCTCTCGTAGTTACATCCACATACGGAGTCAGAAATTTTCTTGTACACACTTCACAAATTCCTCTCCATTTAAACTCTTTACACTATGGCAGTCCCAGTCTGTTTGGATAGTTAAAATCCCCTACCATAATCACCCTATTATTATTACAAATAACTGAGTTCTCCTTACAAATGTGTTTCACAATTTCCCCACTGACTACTGGATGTATATAATATAATCCCATTAAGGTGATCATCCCTTTCTTTGTATTATATGGCCAGGTAAGACCATAACGTTAAAAGATCATGCTGCCCCTTTAGAATAATGCTGCCACTGCCACAGTTTTAAAATCATTTTATCAGCTCTGAGATCACATGAATTTCAAATCTATTCTGAATTCAACTACAAGTACACAGAAATTAATTTACAACAAAAGCAAGAAAGAGACAGATGGAACAAAATTACTTGCTTCGTCTCGAATTATTGTCTAATGAGATGTGAATGCCCTTAACAGACTCAGGCATCTCTTTGAAATTGTACCTCCTTATGTTTGAATTGGTTTCAAATGCATCATAAGTATCTAAAAACAAGTTAGAATCTCTTTTACAAAGTGTGCTTTTTTTTAAGAAATTCTAAATTCCTTTTGTGAAGAAGATGTTTTGTAATTTATCTTCATAGAGGTTAAAGTTTATTAAATAAATGTAAAATGCCTCTGCTATTCTGGCAAAACCATCAAAACCAAAATGTGATCCAAATTGAATTAGTTAACAGCTAGTTGATGAGACAAGAGTATTAAACAAGAGTTAACTTACTATATCTAGTCCTTTATTTGTATTAATTAGATCAATGCCAATTTAACTGAGCTTGTCACTTGACTTTATTGGTTTTATCTGGATAAATATAAAGCTCTCTCAGGAAGTTAGCTTCCCTTGGGAATTTATTCCCTACTATTGATTTTCTGGCTTTGCAATATCCTTTTTCTCTAACTGGTCCCCAGGTGCCTTTCCATCTTCATTAGAAAATATGAAAGTTTAATTTCAGATGAGAAAATGAAAAGATCCTGACTATTGGCTGCACATTCTATGCTTTTAAATTTGTTATAAATCTTGTAAGCTCTTTCTTGATCTCAAATAAATTGCATGCTTTGGCAAAATATTTAGATATTAGTCAATCATCAAATCCTGTTTCTTCGGCACATAAGGCGATCCTTTAGTCCATCATTCCTTTGTTGGGAAGTCATGAGTTTTCTATACATTTTGCAATCTGGTCAGCATAAGTCTTGATTCTAAATTTGTCTATATTGTTAAAACAATCATTCAAAGTGTTAAGAGTTTATGATAAGCAGGCAATGTTCTCAAACAAATTTGTCATATAAAAACAGAAGTTGCTGGAAAACTCAGCAGGTCTGGCAGCATCTGTGAAGAGAAATCAGAGTTAATAGGCCTGAGGAAGGTTCACTGGACCTGAAACATTAATTCTGATTTCTCTTCACAGATGCTGCCAGACTTGCTGAGTTTTTCCAGCATCTTCAGTTTTTGTTTCTGATTTACATCATATGCAATTCTTTTAGGTTTTATTTGTGATATAGTTCATTACATGCATGGTGTCATGACAACTCTTTAATGTTCTGGCATTTGAGCCTGTGGGAAACCAAAGGTGGAAAGTTAAAACCAGGTGACAATATTTGCCATTCAAACACTGCCGTACAGTTGTTTTAAGATGGTGAGGTTGGGATAGTCACCTGTGTCAGGTGGTCACATCATAAATGTATGCACATTTGAGTTCTGTCACTCAGCCACTGAGACAATGTAATTGACATTCTGACCAGTGAAATCAATGGAAGGCCCAAAGGTTAATTACAGACATGTTCTTTGGGAGAACAAGATTTTCCCTATCCTTTTTCCAAGGAAGGTTTTGGAATAATTCCTCATAAGCCAGTATTCTGCCACCAAGTCACCTTTTATTAACACATGAACAGTCCTTGACTTTAAGATTAGATTCCTTACAGTGTGGAAACTGGCCCTTCGGCCCAACCAGTCCACACCGACCCTCCAAAGAGTAACCCACGTAGAACCATTTCCCTCCTAACACTAATGGGCAATTTAGCATGGCCAATTCACCTGACCTGCACAGCTTTGGATTGTGGGAGGAAACTGGAGCACCCGGTGGAAACCCACACAGACACAGGGAGAATGTGCAAACTCCACACGGACAGTCACCCAAGGGTGGAATTGAACCTGAGACCCTGGTGCTGTGAGGCAGCAGTGCTAACCACTGAACCACCGTGCCAACCTGTTAAGTACAACATCATTCAGAATCCACTGTCAAAGTGGCAGTATCTCTGACATTCCCTTTTTTTTCCTTTTGTTTTTCCTTTCCCCAGCACCCATGTTGTGTGTGTGCAGGTGTGAGACACAGTGAGAGACACAAGGCGTACGAATCTTTATTCAATTTCCACCACCAGGAAGATAGGAAAACACCCGAGTGGCCAGTGACAAGCAGTGCCCTTCACAAATGGGCAATGCTGTGTGATCAAGACATTCCCTTTTTTTTATGTCAGCCAGGCCTCCCTGATTGGACCAGGTTAACAGGCCCAAACAGGGAACTCGTTGAATTGAATTGAATTGAATTTATTGCCACATGTATTGAGGCGCAGTGAAAAGCTTTGTCTTGCAAGCAATATAGGCAGATCACATCGCTAAATAGCATAGAAAAGTAAATATTAGGTAATCGCGGCAAAAACAAAAACATAGGTACAGGTGAATTTTAAGAGTTTGTGAATCCATTCAGTATTATCACAACAGTAGAGCAGAAACTGTTTTGAAACCGGCTGGTACATGTGTTTGGGCTACTGTACCTTCTCCCCGATGGTAGAGGTTGTAGAAAAGCATTGCCAAGGTTGGGTGAATCTTTGAGAATGCTGGCTGCCTTTCCTTGACAGTGGGCCTGGTAGATGGATTCTATAGATGGGAGGTTGACCTTTGTGATTGTCCGGGCTGAGTTCACCACTCTCTGTAACCGTCTCTGATCTTCAGTGGTGCAGTTGCCATACCAGATAGTGATACAGCCAGACAGCATGGTCTCGATAGCACACCTATAAAGTTTGGCAAGGGTATTCACTGCCATGCCAAATTTTCTCAGCTGCCTGAGAAAGAAGAGATGTTGTTTGACCTTTGTAACCAGTGCATCCACGTGAAGAGTCCAAGAAAAATTATTGTTGATGACCACTCCCAGGAGCTCAACTCTCTCCACTCGATCCACCTCTGTGCTGTTAGTGTGTAGGGGGGCATGATTAACATCTTGCCGAAAGTCAATAATGAGTTCCCTTGCTTTGCCAGCATTGAGAGCTAGGTAGTCTGTTTCGTTGCCATCTGAAATTCGACCGACTATGGTGGTGTCATCAGTGAACTTGTAAATGGCATTAGTCTGGCATTTGGCGATGCAGTCATGGGTATACAGTGTGTACAGTAGGGAGCTGAGTACGCACTCCTGGGGGTGGGGGAGGGGCTCCAATGTTGTGTGTATGTGAGGATGAAATATAGTCCCCAATCTTCACTGATTGTGGCTTGTGGGTCAGGAAACTGAGGATCCAGATGCAGAGAGTGGGGCTTAGTCGGAGATCACTAAGTTTAGTAATTAGTCTCGAGGGGATTCTATGTGGTCCAACTGACTGATCTCATCACAATTGTGACAGTTTTTGTGTCCACTGTCATGGGTTCCCTGAGGAACAATTAGCAAACCCCAGAGTGAATAAGGTCTGTGGTGATAGGCAGTTTCCTGGCCACCTGATCTTTTTGGATGACATTCATTCAGTTGCCAAATTATTCAAGGGCAGCTGCTGAGCAAAGTATTATCAAGGCCTGGTAGCCAAAGCCAACTCAGTTTTTTATGGCATCTCTTGGAAAGGAAATTTGATAACTATTTTACATTTGAGCTTTAAAACCTTTGCTTTTAAGCCTGAATACATCATGGCTATCCTTGATGTCACAACTACAGGTTTTGGTGCCTGTTCCCACAAATGATGTTTTATGCATTTATAAACCAAATCACTTGTAACCCATCCATGTTCATATTTGTGCTTTATGAGGTTCATGTAAAATTACCGCATTATTGTACTGAAGTAGATGTGGGAGTTATGCATGTTTTTTAACATTCCCTCCAGAACTGCAAAAAATATAACCCCCAACAAAGAAAGACATGAAGACTCAAATTACTGAGTTAAATTTATTTTCAGGTTAAATATTACACAGAGTTCGAAGTGTATAGCAATTTGCTAAATCAGTACAATATCTAAAAGCAATAAAATTGGAATCAGTTCGTCTTGCCTCCAAATCAGAAAATTGTAGATTTGATGCCCGTTTCTGAAATTTCAACAAATAATGTAAACCAACACGAGATTGGAATACTAAGATTCTGCAACTAAAATTGTGTCTACACACTCAGGTGGATTTAAAAGATGTCATGGTATTATTTTGAAGAAGAGGAGAGATGGCCTATACTTAAGCCCTTATCACCAAAAACAACTTCTCTCATTATTTATCTCATTCGTTGTCTACAAATTGTCTGTTGTCTTTTTGTAATTAACACACTACATACATCAAACTCATTCACCAAATTGTTACAATAAATGTTGCAGCTTCTATCTTTATGGAAGCATCAATAAGACTTTTAGATTAATTTGCAATATTTGTTGTGTACTGGATATAAATGAGACATTCTGTGTGGTGAATGCAAATTTCATTTCAATTCAAAGTTCGTATTTCCTACTAGAACGCAAAGCCATGGAGGTTTACCCAATATTTATTTGTTTAAACATCTATTAAAGCAGATCTGAACATCATCTGTAATTAAAGACATAATGCTAAGAAGTACTTTATAGAATGCTGATTAGCAAGTGCTCATGATTCACCTTGATTCTAAATACCTATTATTGCTTTTCAACATGCAATTTATTTCACATTAAGAATAAAGTCCAAAACCTGACAAATTTCTAGATCAAATGGGAGAAAGTGAGGACTGCAGATGCTGGAGATCAGAGCTGAAAATGTGTTGCTGGAAAAGCGCAGCAGGTCAGGCAGCATCCAAGGAGCAGGAGAATCGACGTTTCGGGCATGAGCCCTTCCTGCTGCACTTTTCCAGCAACACATTTTCAGCACAAATTTCTAGATCAGCCAAGCTAACTCAGTGTGCGGGCAGGCCATCTCAACTTGTTACTCTCTATTTTGATCAAGAACAAACAGCTTCTGTTTAGATTCCCTACAGTGTGGAAACAGCCCCTTCGGCCCCACAAGTCCCCACTGACCCTCCGAAGAGCAACCCACCCCCCTCTGACTAATGGACCTAACACTATGGGCTATTTAACATGGCCAATTCACCTGACCTACTGTGGGAGGAAACCGGAGCACCCGGAGGAAACCCACGCAGACACAGGGAGAATGTGCAAATTCCACACAGACAGTCACCTGAGGCTGGAATTGAACCTGGGACCCTGGTGCTGTGAGGCAGCAGTGCTAACCACTGAGCCACCGTGCTGCCCTCAAATTCAAACATTTTCAATCTTATTAAGTCTGTCTTAGAGTCATACAGCTGGATTTTCAACATAGGGATTGGAATTGCCTCAACGTCATGAACATATCTTCCAACCCTGCAGAGCTGGTGAGTGGGATTTTCATCTTCTGAGGAGTGGGAAGGCTTGGAGGTGGGAATGCACTCTGAGGCAACAGGCTTGAGGTGGAGGTGGGAGGCAAACTGATACCAAGGTGCCAGTTTAAAAAGCCCCACATCCATGTGCACAGACATTGGCCCAGTTCTTCAGATCAGAGTGTAGCTTCACCTTGCCTCTCAACCAACCACCTCTCAATGCTATCATCTGCTGCATTACCCCTTCAACCCAAACCAACTTCAGTCTCCAGTCCCCCTGAACTCTTCTGCAAAGAATGAATAAGTGCTCAGACATCTGGCTAAGCTTTCAAAAGCCAAAAAATGGTTGATCTCTTCAAACAATTAGCTTTAGATATAACAGTGGACCAACCTTTCAATGTTGTACCCAACACAATAGCAGTTTATCCAGTGGATATATTAGTCTAATGCATCTGAAGACACTTTGAATTTTACAATGTTATAAGGTTTTCTTTTTCACTTTGCAGCTTGACTACTGTCACAAATATTGAATGGTAACCACATTTTATTATGGATATTTACAATTTCCAGTCACAGCATTACTATTACAGATTTTTGTACAATACTCACAGATTTCAACCAGACTATATCATGATGTACTGTAAAGGAGGCAACATCAGTTGTACACAGGTTTTACATTAAGCCCACTTCAAACCAAGGTCCAAACCTCCACTAAGCAAGTCTAATTTAGAAAGTGGCTGCCATATTGAAAATCAAACTTCTGAAAATGCTTGCTCCCAGAATGGTGTCTGCAATCTTGAAACAGCAGAGTGTAGGATGGCTAACCTGCTTACCTGCTTTGCTGAAAATAGCTAAAGCTGGAAATTGAACCGGGACTTCTGCCTTTGCTACTCAGCAGTCATTTTCTCCTTCCTACTCCTGACTCGGAATGATCCGAAAATGGGAGTACAGAATCCTGCCTCAGGTGTCAGAATAACATGGAAGCCAACCATTGGGTCCATCTAGTTAATGCAAATTTTCTATAGAGTGATCTGATCAGTCACATTACCCTGCAGGTGTATATCCCTCAAAATCCATCTAATTTCCTTTTGAAATCCATCTCACCATCCTTGAAGTATACCAATTTTTTTATTGTCATGTTAAATACAATACCCTTACATGCGGCAAATGCACTCAAAGTTTCTGCCGCTGCTTAATAAACAAACTGACATTTCAAATATAAGCTCTGAAAATGTTTCTATTTCATAATTAGAGATTTCGACAATTTTATTTTCAAATATGTTGTGCATTAGTCCTGCTAGTCACTCATTTAGAATGCTGTTTAGCAATAGAACACATCTGGATGAAACTTCAAAGTGATTTTGCTGAATCACCCATTCTTCACCTCAGCTTATGTTTATACAGCATTTTTCACGCAGAATTTTTTTATTTCCAAAACCAAAGGACAACACTGATACAGAGCCAAATAAATTCTCATTCGAGACGATGACCAGAAACCGACCCACAACTGAAAGGTGTCTAAGGAGAGTGTTTTGGAATAAATGGATGTGAATTAATTAAGGATATTAGGGAGCAGAGGACGAAATTACATGAACAGAAGGTGTGGCCATTAAGGAGTAAAGGCAGGGAGGTGAAACAAGGTGAAAGTAACATAGAGAATTGGATGTTTCAGAGAGGGGTACAGTAGAAAAGGGTAGAGTCCAATGATATGAAGGGACAAGACCATAGAAGGAAATAAACACAAGGTCTGAATTTTCCCATTTGTAGTAACAATATGGTGCTGAATGAATTTTACGGTGGCTGCTCAAACACAGCTCAGAGTATTTTCAGCTTCTTACCTCATTAATTATGCAACCAAGGTGTTGAACATCTTCCTTGGAGAATCTCATGGAAAAAAACTTTGGATTTAGCCAGACAATTGCTCATGTGGGAATGATGAGACCTCAATGAAAGACCAGCCCAATGCATTTCAGTGTGATGTGCTGCACTCCTGCTTTGCTGAAAATAGCTAAAGCTAGAAATGGAGGCAGGATTTTTGCCTTTCTTGCTCATCAGCCATTTTCTTCTTCCTACTCCTGACTCAGAATGGTCTTAAAATGTGAGTACAAAATCCTGCCTCAGGTGTCAGAATAACACGGGAGGAGACCATTGGGTACATCTAGTTTCTACTATCAGTAGTGCTCATCCAGTCCTAATGTGTAAAGCTATTGTTCATCTTTTCCAACTAATCCACTCTCTTCTCTTATGTAGCAACACGTAGCGCCCAGCAAGCCTGAGAAAAAGCCAGCCCTGGAGGACTTTAGCTTGACCTCAACTTCTGGAAAGGAATCCATTGTTTAATTCTCACAACTCCTTGGCTGCAGATAGCTTCAGATGTTAATGATCTTTGAACCATGACTTTGAGGAATACAGCCACGATATTGCATGCTAATTGGAATAAAACCAAAAACTAAAAACAATGCGCAGGGAATGTGTTAGGGACTGACCTTCACACATTATTCCATAATTCACTCACCTTATGAGTGACAGTATAGTGTCATATCAGGTGTTGTACTGTCAGAAGTGGCATATTTTGAAGAGAGGTTTAAAAAAGGGCCCCATTTGCCCCTCAAATGAGCATAGAATGAGGGAAGGCAGTTCTCCCTGGTATCATGATGAATATTTATCCACTAGTCAAATCAGATTTATTTGGTCCTGATCACATTGCAGCTTATATTTGCATATATATGCACAATATATGTTTGCTTGCAGAAGTGAACTACTGCATTTACTATAATATTGACTATCCTTCAAAAAACGTTGGTTTCACCATCATGATCTTCAGAAAATCCTGAGGTTGTGTTACTTGCTATGTAAGTGCAAAATTGTCCTTGCCTAAAAATGTGAAGCCGTGCATTGGAAGGCAGGCATATATATAGATATATATATATCTTCCCACTGTCAACAGGTGGCAACTTGAGATGTCTGCTGGCATCTCAGAGATCGCTGTCTTTGGCCAAGCGCAAGGTTCATGGATTACATATACAAATATCCATCAGATTACTTCCCAAGACTCAGCCTCCATTCCTTAATAAAAAAGAGTTTCTTTCTTGGAATGTCCTGTGCATCACAGTTGCTGTGGAATACTGTGTGCAATACTCTTAGGGAAGGTGTCTGATGCTGCCATGCCATTTTATTTGAAGTCCAATGTAATCTATGCCTTTTCAATAGGAGTAACCAGTGCATGTTTCACAGCTGAGAAATAAGGATTATCTTATGGAAATCTATCCGAAGGTCCTCCGCATCATCGTACCATCTCAACAGGACACCATGACAACAAAAGCCCGAGAATAAGGAACACCTGTAATTTTCAAGATGTGAAGGTGCTGGTGTTGAACTGGGGTGGCCACAGTTAAAAATCATACAACACCAGGTTATAGTCCAACAGGTTTATTTGGAAGTACAAGCTTTTGGAGCATTGCTCCTTCATCAGGTAACTACGAATGGTAAAACAGTCTTGGCTTACTCCTAGCTAGAGCAATGGTAGTGCCAGTGTTGTGATAGAAAAGATGATCAGTGTCCTGATTAATACTTTTATACCTGGATTGTTCATTGTAGAATCAAGAGTGTGATGCTGAAAAAGCACAGCAGGTCAGGCAGCATCCAAGGAGCAGGAAAATCAATGAGTTGGGCAAAAGCCCTTCATCAGCTTTTGCCCGAAATGTCAATTTTCCTGCTCCTTGGATACTGCCTGACTTGCTGTGCTTTTCCAAGAACACAGTCTTGACTCTAATCTCCAGCATCTGCATTCCTCACCTTCACCTGTCAATGGAAGGTCTGGTTGCAATGAAATAAAAGCAGAGAGTGTAATTCAGTATTGTACCTCAGGAGTTTGATGAAGGGAAGGACATTTAATTGGGTCGGATATCGGGGGTCAACCTGCCTTCCCTTCTCTGTGCCACCTAATTCCAGGGTGAGAATGCCCAAGGACAACATTTCTGCTGTGCCTTCAACTGGGTCTCTCGAGCAGGCAATTCAAACTCATTTAAGGTCTCATCATGCCTTTTGTGATTTTCACCCAGCAATGAGTGGCAGACAGGAACATGAGTGACGCCACCTACTTTGTTTGTGTTGACTTCAGGAGCAGGAGTGTACCTCATTAAAAGGTATGCAGAGTCAAAGTTATAAATTCAGACCCCTTTAATAGTAAAGCAGTACAGCCCAAGAGCTGATGAAGAGTGATGATGTCCATTGGATTTTGCATTTGAGACCTGAATTTTGCCCCTTCTCCAACCCCCACCTTCTCCTCAGCTTTGATGGTCTAGTTTGCCTTTAACGGGCTTTGCATGTAAATTGATCAATTGAAAAATATGAGTGATTTATTGGTGGTGTTTTGACAGGTGAAGGAAAACCATGACTGATTTGGGATTGAAAGAAAAACATTCAGTTGTATATAATAGCACTTCTGGATGTTTAGAAAATGCTGGGTTTGTCAAGGGTCTTGTTGCATAGTCGTAGTATCCCTTCCTCTGATGCAGGAGGCCCAGGTTCAAGCCTCATCTGCTCCAGAGATATGCAATAACATCTCTGAACAGGTTGATTTAACACAAAAAAAAGAGGGTTTGTGAAAAATCAAGTGCTGGGTTCATTCCCTCCCTTAATGGGTTTTGTATGTAAATTAATCAACTGGAAAACATGGGTGATTTATTGGTGGTGGTTAATAGATGAAAAAGACTATGGGTGATACATTGATGGCATAAAGCCATTCAATTGAGTGATAACACTTCTGGATGCAAAATATGGAGTTAGATCTCTCTACATGTACATCCAGTTACTCAAAGGCTCTTGTGGCATGGTGATAATGTCTCTTTCTCTGAACTGGGAGGCATCAGTTCAAGACCCACCTGTTACAAAGATATGTCATAACTCTCTGAACAAGTAAACATGTCTACCTTACTCCAATCCAATAAGCAAGAGCTGCGTTCTTAGAGCAATAATGGACTGGGTTTAAATACATCATCAAAATTGTAATGGTTGCAAAATGACATATAGATCATTGGTTTTAATGTACATAACTTTGTACAATGAGCTTGGTGAATTATAGTATGCAATCTGCCAAGTTTGTCTTACTTAAGTTTTCAAAATATAAATAAAATGTCAGGAAAGGAAGAGTTCGATTCTCCCGCTTCAGCCCTCACTATTCTGATTTAATCCTCTCCCGCTGTCCCTACTTTTCCCTCACTCTTGATGTTATTGTACTGATCCTAACAGACTTTGCATGCAAATTGATAAACAACAGGAGACATCGATGATTTAGTAGAGGTAGCTAAACACAAAAAATAACACGGGTGATTTGATGAAGGAAAAAAAAACAGTTCAACGTGAAAACACTTCTGGATATAAAAAGAAAGAACAGGTTTCTTTTCCCTCAAACGCAACGCTAATTTTGACTCTTCCTTCTCTCCTAATCTTTCTTCACTTTTGATGTTGTTGCACTTCCCCTGTCGAGCAGGACTTGTAAGCACTTCGCTTAATTCGAAATACGAGTGATTCGATGGTGATAAGAGAATGTTAACAGATGTTGAAAAGTATCTTTGAATATTAAATCTAGAAATGAAAGAGCCAGTTCTTGGAGAGTTCTTGTGCACGTACCTCTGAGCCTGAAAACAGGAGTTCCAGGCCCACCTGCATAGGTGAGGTAAAAAAAAATCAATGCTGGCTTTTTCCTCCTCCATTTGAACTTAATGCCTTCCCTCTCCTGCTATCCTCCTCTATTTTTGTTATTGCTGAGATCCCTCTCAGTAGGCAGAGCTCGCTCTTTGTTAATTATTTAGTTAGTGATTTGGTGCTGGTTTAAAAAAAAAGCCCACTGGGTTTTTCCCTGAGGTGAGAGGTTGGCTTCAGGACAGGGAATGATTCTAAAGAAGAAAGGAGGAAACCAATGTTTGTGCCAAACTAGAGATTTACATTTGCTGCAACTTTCAACATTTGACTATGTTGAAATGCACAGTGTCTGATCGAGGGCTTTGGGGAGGCTGAGAGACACCCTCTTTGCTTGCTGTTAATGCCCTTGTTCCCTTCTTGTGACCCCCAACCCATGCCCCCACCCCCACATCCTCCACCAGTCCACTCCATCTCACCATCATCTATATGTTCCTAACAACCCTTGCTGATCTTGAGCCTTGAGAAGATGCATTTATGCCAACTTTCACCATTTCTGCTTTCACTACAGAGCTGTTCGGCTGTGATATAGCCCCATATGAGGGGCAAACGTGTCTTGTTTGCTGCTCCAGTCTTTGTCGTGTGCTCCATTTGGATAGCTTGAAGCTTACTGTGGGTGGAAAATGGAAAGTCAGCTGAGAGATATGAAGGATAATCAAATCTACAGATAACAAAGGCATAAATGGGAGTTTTATCAGCATTTAAATTGAAGGAGATTTAAAGTCAGGTGACAGTGCAGAGAGGCAAAAAGGCCATTTCAGAAATAGTATATATATTACAAACAACAGCACTGATCCTTGTGGAATGCCACTGGTCACTGACCTCTAGTCAGAAAAACACTCTTCTACTACTACTGTCTGTCTTCTATGACTAAGCCAGTTCTGGATCCATTTTACCAGCTTACCACAAGTTACATGTAACTTCCCCTTTTGTATTAGCTTGCCACTTATCAAAGGCCTTGCTAAAGTTCACGCGGACAACATCCATTGCCCTGTCCTCAATCATATTTGTCACTTCCTCAAAAAACTCAATCAAGCTTGTGAGGCACAATCTATCCCTTTTTGATCAAAATATATTGTTGTCAATCCCGCACTGTTGTTATTGGAAATTTCGTTGAGAGCTCCTGTCATGAATGTGAGGAGAACTCGCTCTGGAATAATAACGAAATGTAACAGTGAATTAATATACTTGCCAATATTGAAAAGAAACAAGTAAGAAAAATAACACTCAATTTTTCGAAGCGTTCCCTGTTCACTCACTCTGACACCCTCAAATGATACCATTTGTCCAATGTTAGCAGACAACGCATTCGGAATACATAATTTGGAGATGCTGGTGTTGGACTGGGGTGTACAGAGTTAAAAATCACACAACACCAGGTTGTGGTCCAATAGGTTTAGTTGGAAGCACTAGCTTTTGAAGCGCTGCTCCTTCAACCACCTGATGAAGGAACAGCGCTCCGAAAGCTAGTGCTTCCAACTAAACCTGTTGGACCATAACTTAGTGTTGTGTGATTTTTAACTTCGGAATACATGGAGATCAAAAGATTGTCTATTAGAATAGTAATTGTCACCACAGCCATGTAGGTCTAACTGTTGGCCTTAGAGAGTAGTGCCCTTGTGAAAACGATAATGATTCTTTTGTCAGGCTTTCTATGGAAGGGAAATCCATCTCGCATGCAATTCCTTTTTTTAGTTTGGGCATCATCTGTGGCATGTATGTTTGTGTCAGAGTGAAGCTGAAAAAACCAGCAAGTGGCAACATTTACAAAAGCATGACATGTAGTAAACTCCTCTTAAGTTTCGCTATTTCTAGAATATAGGTTCACTTTAACTTTGCTTTGCTTTGTTCACCATTTGCTTTGCTACCATCATCTGACAGTCTTCTGGATTACTGAAAGAATGATGTACAACTTAATTTAAATGATTTCAGACTGTTCAGGCAAAGCAATCCCAAAGCATATAAAGCATTTTATCCAATGAAGAGACACAACCTATTGAAGCATACATAACACCTCTTCATCCACTCAACTAAACTTCGAATCCAAATGTAACCACACAGACAACACATTTGCCAACTTAATATCACCAGTTTACTATCGGTCATCTGACTTTCATAGGATTTCTATTTATGAACTACAGGCCAAAAGGGCCCCGAAAGAGGATCTGAGGAAGCTCGTCTCAGATTTCAGATTTCTGAGAAACTGAATACGTCTTATCAAGTGCAGGTCCATAGCTCCTTGAAAGTAGAGTCACAGGTCGATACGATAATGAAGAAGGTGTTTGTTATGCTTTCCTTTATTGGTCAGAGCATTGAGTACAAGAGTTGGGAGGTCAGGTTGCGACTGTACAGGACATTGGTTAGGCCACTTTTGGAATATTGTGTGCAATTCTGGTCTCCTTCCTATCGGAAGGATGTTGTGCAACTTGAAATGGTTCAGAAAAGATTTACAAGGATGTTGCCAGGGTTGGAGGATTTGAGCTATAGGGAGAGGCTGAATAGGTAGGGGCTTTTTCCCTGAAGCGTCGGAGGCTGAGGGGTGACCTTATAGAGGTTTACAAAATTATGAGGGGCATGGATAGGGTAAATAGACAAAGTCTCTTCCCTGGGGTGGGGGAGTCCAGAACTAGAGGGCATAGTTTTAGGGTGAGAGGGGAAAGATATAAAAGGGACCTAAGGAGCAACTTTTTCATGTAAAGGGTGGTGCGTGTATAGAATGAGCTGCCAGAGGAAGTGGTGGAGGCTGGTACAATTATAGCATTTAAAAAGCATCTAGATGGGTATATGAATAGGAAGGGTTTAGAGGAATATGGTGACAAATGGGACTAGATTAGGTTAGGATATCTGATTGGCATGGATGAGTTGGATGAGCTCTCCGTTAAGGAGACTAGGCAGCAGCACACCATGCACGAGCTCACACCCCACCAACCCCTGCCCGCCCCCAACCCAATCCGCCCCAACCCCTGCCTGTCCCCAACCCCATCCATCCCTAATCTCTGCCCATTCAGATAATTGAATATTTGGTGAATTGATTTCTTCTGGGGCTCAGAGTTTTCTGTGAAGTCTGCTCCCCGTTGAAACACCTCTTTGTCGTAATGTTTCTATCGGTACCTTGCGATCCCCTTTGGATAATCTGATATTCAGATAATTGATATTCGGATAATGGAAGTTCCTTGTCTAAGGATCAGAAGAATTCAGTAATCTATATCCCAACAGAACTGTATGCTAATTTAATTCCACTATTTGCTGATGATCTGGAGTATAATGTATGTGTCTCTATATCCTCATAAAAGTTTAAGAGAGACATCATTTTCCTTTCAATAGATTATAACAGTTTCTTGAAACTAAAATGGAGGAGTTCAGATTTGGCAAAATAGCAATGTTAGTGAGCAATCCCATTCATTGAAAGTATTGAAAACTACATCCAAAGATAATTGTCCACTCTAAATACTGTCATGATCTGCTTTTATTTTTAAGGAAGGATGGCTGGACATTATTTTAAACAGTGATCTTAATTTGATGATCTTGGAAGATGGGAACAGGAATAGGCCATACAGCCTCTTGGGCCTGTTCACCATCTGACTTAATCTTGGCTGATCTCAATCTTAAATCTATTTACTCATTTTCATACCTTCTACTTTAATGAATAAAAATCTATCAATTGTAGCTTTTAATTTTTTTTATTTAATTGTTTTCCAGGGTACAGAAATCCTTAGGTTTTATGCGGCGCAGTGTCTCAATGGTTAGCACTGCTGCCTTACAGTGCCAAGGACCTGAGTTCGATTCTATCCTCAGGCCACAGTCTCTGTAGAGTTTGCACTTTCTCCCTGTGTCTGTGTGCATTTCCTTTTTGGTGCCCTGGCTTGCTCTTGTTGTCCAAAGACGTGCAGGGCAGATCATACTAAATTGCCCATGGAGTCCAGGGATGTGTGGGCTAGGTGGATTAGCCATGGGAAATGCAGGGTTAAAGGGATAAGGTAAGGGGTTGGGTGCGTATGAGATGCTCGTCAGGAGTCAGTATGGGCTTGATTGGCCAAATGGCCTGCTTCTACACTGTAGGGATTCCTTGATTTCAAGAAGTCATTCCTGATATCATTCCGAAATAGCTCATTCCTAAGTTTAGGCTTATGTCCTTGTTCTCAACTCTGTTGTTAAAGGAAACAATTTTTTTCTATCCACCTTGTGAAATCCTAAAATCATCTGAATTGGATAATCATTAATCTCCTGTGTGCATCTTGAAGATCTGAATGACATACAACTGAATGGAAATTGAATTTAAGCAGGTTGCTAAAAATGTACAGGTCTGTTGGGATATATAGGGAAGTTTAGATTTAACATTTCAAGTTCATCCTATGTCAGAGCTGTCATAATCTGTGCTGAAGAATCATCCTCTTTCACATTGATGTGGACAAAGTAGACAGAAGATTATACTGGTTTGAATATAGGACAAAGCATTCTTAAACAGGACATAATGGCCTTATTATTTCCTGGTAATCAATAGTTCACTACTTATTGATATTGTACAAAGGTTTTTTCATAGTCAGTCATTTACATCAAAAACACATGACATTCACTGTTAAGCAGACTCTTGCTTTCTTGATTGGCACTAAAAAAAGGCGCTTAAATATAATAAAACCATTGCATTAAGGCTGCAGCACTTCATATTTAAAACAATCATGTAAATTCTGGTGCAATTGAATTTCTGTTATCACCTCAGGGACATCAGTCCACGATTACGAACGTTTCACCGATATTTAAATAATATCTAAAAATTGTTTCCTTTAACAACAGAGTTGAGAACAAGGACATAAGCCTAAACTTCATCACTGTCCCTTGGAACTATACTAGATTTCCAATTCTATCAAATGCAAAAGCATATAAACATAGCACGCTAAAATGCACAATTAATACAACAATAATAAATAGATATAAAGATACATGAAGGAACATCATCAAACTGTAAAATCATTTCAAAATAAAAGAATTCTTAGATACAATTCTGGCTCATAAGACAGATGTTTATTCTAAGGCAATCAAAAACACATGATATAATCAACATGTCAAGTTTTTGCACTATTATAGAATGGTTTTTCCTATTTATTTTATGATGCCAAAGAACATTGGAGGCTAGGGATTGATTTAAATGGACAGATAATTGTTTTTGCCACTGGACTGTCTATTGATTTCATGACAAAGGGGATGTTGTTAATGCAGGGGAATTAGTTTTCCCTTACTCGGCAAGTTCAGTTACAGGACTGGAAACCTCTAATGAAGGCCAAAGATATATAAACGCTCAATTTTATTAAGAAAGTGCTATCTAATTCTAGATGATATATCGGGTTCAGAGCACTCATTGACATCAGCTTAGGCAACATACCATAGCCATTAGGGTGATGAAATAAATAACTCTTAACTCACAGCAAGTTATTCTTTTTGCCTGTCATCCCAGTGCTTACTCACATACATGAGGACCTGTTCAACCAACAATTTGATTTTTAAAAATTTAATCATGGCTTTCAAATTCCTCCATTGGCTTCACTCCTTCCTACCTCAGTGATTTACTCCAACTCACAATCCACTCTAATTCTGGTCTCTTGTGAAACCCAATTTTAAGCACTCCACCATTTGTGGCTGAGCTTTCAAATGCCCAGCTCAAATTCCTTTCTTTGCCTCTAATTACTTCTTTCTTCCACTAAGATGCTCCTCTTTGACCTAGCCTTTGATCTCTGACCTATATCGCTTTATTTTGGTTCAGTGTCACATTTTGTGTTACAATGTTCCCACAAATCACCTTGAGATCTTCTATTTTGTTAAAGCCATTATATAAATATAAACTTTCCAAAAAGAATTCAAGATTTTCTCTCGACATAATTTTCTCTTCATTTCAGAAGGTTTTATGGACATTAACAGATAAAGATCTACAGCACAGAAAAAAGCCCTTCAGCTCATTGCATATGAGCAGGTCAAAAACAACAACCTAACTATTCTAATCACATTTTTGCAGCACATAACCACTAGCCTTGGCATCTCAACTGCACATCTAAACACGCCTTAAACAGTACTTGGGTTTCTGTTTTTAACTTGCCTGGAAACAATGAGTTCCAGGTTCCCACCACCCTCCAGTGAAAAAAGGCTTTCCTCACATCTCCTCTAAGCCTTTTGCCTCTTTCTTTAAACTTTGCCCTCTGATCATTAACCCATCCGTCAAGGGAAAATGTTTCTTTCTCTCGACCCTATCTCTGCCCCTTATAACTTTACACATCTCAAACATGATTCCTCTCAATCTCCTCTGCTCTCAGGAAACAATCCCAACCCTGTAATTCTCCAACCCAGGTAACATCCTGATAAATCTCCTTTGTGCCCTCTCCAGTGCTATGACATCACTTCTAAAATATGGATTCTATAACTGCACCACAATACTCTGGCTGTGGCCGAATCAACACTTTGTTTCATTCTAGCATAACCTCTCTGTTCTTAAACTCTGTGCCTTGATTAATAAAGGCAAGTATGCTCTATACATTCTTAACCAGTTTATCTGCCTGTCCTGATACCTTAAGGGACCAGTATACTTGCACACCAAGGTCACTTTGATCCTCAGTGCTTCCCAAGGTCCTAACGTTCATCATGTATTCCCTTGGCAGTGTTTGTCCTGCCCAAGCGCATCACCTCACATTTATCTGGATTGAATTTCATTTATCATTGATCAGCCCATCTGAGCAGCTCATCTCATCTTAGTGGGGATTCTATGTGGAAACAGGCCACTTGGCCCAACATGTCCACACTGACTGTCTGTAAAGCGTCCCACCCAGTCTCACTCACCTACCCTTTCCCTGTAACTCTGCATTTTCATAGTTAATCCACCTAACTAACAGACAATCAATTTTTCAATGTATAATTTCAGTTACATCACACTGTAAATTTTTGCTATAAATTCTGTGTGTTAGGATTGAGCCCTCCACTACCATCTGATGAAGGAGCGTCGCTCTGAAAGCTAGTGTGCTTCCAATTAAACCTGTTGGATTACAACCTGATGTTGTGTGATTTTTAACTTTGTACATCCCAGTCCAACACCGGCATCTCCAAATCATACACATCCCTGGACACTATTGGCAATTTAGCATGGTCAACTCACCTTACCTGCACATCTTTGGACTATAGGAGGAAACTGGAGCACCCAGAGGAAACCCTACAGAAATTAGGAGAATGTGCAAGTTCTACACAGATGGATTTGAACCTGGGTCCTTGGTGCTGTGAGGCAGTAGCACTAACCACTGAACTACCATGCTGCCCAATCTATATTGTATTGTAGTCTAAGCCTATCTTCCTCACTGTTTACCACTCCACTAATTTTGGTATCAGCTGAAAAATTACTGATTGGCCTTCAATTGCAAGATCACTTACATAAACCACAAACAGCAAAGGCTGCAAATCTGACTGTGGGATGACTGGACACAAATTTCCAATTGGAAAATCACCCCCCAAACCATCACCCTCTGCTTCCTACAACTGAGCCAATCATGGATCCAATTTGCCAATTCCCTCAGATCCCATGGGCTCTTACTTTGTTAGCAGTCTTCTATACGGGACTTATCAAAAGCCTTGCTGAAGTCCAGTAGACTACATACAAAACATAACCCTCATCTCCGCCCTTGTTCACCTTTTTGAAAAATTCAATCAAGTTGATCAGACATGGCCACCCCTTAACAAAACTATGCTGAGAGTTCTTGATTAATCCCTGTTTCTCCAAATGCAGATTAATTCTGTTCCCCAGAATTGCTTCCAACAGTTTCGCCACCACAGAGGACCTTGGAATGCAGGTTCACAGTTCCTTGAAAGTGGCGTCACAGGTAGATAGGATAGTGAAGAAGGAGTTGGTTGTGCTTTCCTTTAATCATCAGGAGCACAGAAGTTGGGAGGTTATGTTGCAATTGTACATGACATTGGGTTAGGCCAATTTTGGAATAATGTGTGCAATTCTGGTCTCCAGCCTATCGGCAGAATGCTGTGAAACTTGAAAGGGTTCAGAAAAGATTTACAAGGATGTTGCCATAGTTGGAGGGTTTGAGCTATAGGGAGAGGCTGAATAGGCTGGGACTATTTTCCCTGGAATGTCAGAAGCTAAGGCAAAAGTGAGGACTGCAGATGCTGGAAACCAGAGTTTAGATCACAAAGGTGCTGGAAAAGCACAGCAGGTCAGGCAGCATCCAAGGAGCAGGAAAATCGACATTTCGGGCAAAAGCCCTTCATCAGGAATAGAGGCAGGGGTCAGAAGCTAAGAGGTGACCTTATAGAGGTTTATAAAATCATGAAGGATATGAGTATGACAAATAGACAAGGTCTTTTCTCTGGTGTGGGAGAGTCCAGAACTGGAGATCATAGGTTTAAAATGAAAGAGAAAAAAATTAAAAGGGACCTAAATGGCAACCTTTTCGCTCAGAAGGTGGTGCATGTATGGAATGAGCTGCCAGGTGAAGTGATGGAGGCTGGTATAATTACAACATTTAAAAGGCATTGGATAGATGGATGAATAGGAAGGGTTAAGAGGAAAATGGGCCAAGTGCTGGTAAATGGGACTAGATTAATTTTGCATATCTGGTCAACATCAACCAGTTGGATCATAGGGTCTGTTTCCATGCTGTACAACTCTGGAGCTCTATGACTCACCAGCTTGTAGTTTCTTGGTCCAATCCTCGCTTACCATTTTGAATAATGATGCCAGATTAGCTATCCTATAGTCCTCTAGCACCTCTTTAGTGGCCAGAGAGGAATTGAAAAAATTTGCAACCTGTTATTTCCTCCCTTGCTTCAATCAACAACCTGGGATACATTTCATCTGGCCCTGGATATTTATCAACTTTTAACCCTTCCAGACCACTCAGGAACCACTCTCTGTCTATGCTAATATATTTAATTGCATCACGTTCTTCCTGATTTCTACGTCCATATCACCCATATCACTAGAGAACATAGACCAACAGTATTCATTTATGTTTTAGAATTCTACAAGCTTCAGATTATATTCAGGACTATGGCCCAAGTGATCTAGGTGGTGTCACTGGGCTTCCTTATGATTTTTAAGGACAGGTTTAATCTTTCCTGAGCTGATATCCTCACACATTCAGAGATTGCTGACAATGGTCCAACTGGTATAACAATTAAGCTCAGTAATCTTGGCATGTCCTCCACTCAAACCTCCAGAACTTGGGTTTTGTTGATTTATCACTCAACAATCCATTAAGTGAACTTATGATGTAAGCATAGTCAATCATCACAACTGAAGACATTTTCTTCCATTGCACAGTTTTGCCATTGTTTGTGAGACTGGACCTCTCAATGAGTGAATACTATGGAAATGGCCATGACAATGCCCTCCGTCTCTACCACAATGCAGTTTTCCAGTCTTGAGAATTCAATGATTTAGCTATCAGCGAGGAATCCCATGCAAGTAAATGGAAGTTGCAATTCTATGAAGCATCAGCTAAAGAATAACAAATAGGAGGTAAGGTCAATGAGTCACAACGGTGGCTCATGGTTGGCTCACACATCTTTGGGTCAGGAGATTGTGAGTTCAAGGTTATTCCAAGAGATGAGTATGAAGATCTAGACTGAGAAAGCAGAGCAGCACATAGACACAACATTGCTATTGATATGCAGGTCACATAGAATCTTTGAGAAGGTGAAGGAATTCTTCACAGTTTGTGAAATTCTCACTCAGTCAGAACTGTTTGTATCAATTCATTCAAATATTGGGCCAATTCATGTAGAACCAATTATAGATAAGATGCGACAAAAAGGGACATCATTTGTGTGTGCCTTGTACAGTCCATATTTGCATGGGTGTTGTGAACCATGATGATGAATCTTATCATAGATACCCCAAGGCACTAATAGGAGGCTATCATCAAGCAAAACCACACTCTGTCCACCACACGACAGTGTAAATTTGGAGGTGAGTTTCTGTACCAGTGCAATGTTAAGTACTTAGGTCATATATTCCAATGTAGTCAACCAGGTCACACATGAAAATCTTTGATGTCTAATAGAATGTCTAATATTAGATGTAGTCCTATGATTGTTGAAATTGTGCTATGAATTACACTTATATTCAATTAAAAATTAACAGTCAGGCATTCAGTATAGCTCAATTCAGGCTGCAAGAATCTATGTTCAGACACAAGGCTCCATCCTGTGCAAGCAAATAAGAACTTATTCAATCAGTATGCACTTTATGAATTAAGTAAACATTGGGAGACCCCACAGCACCTTGGGTGCATTTTCCATGTTAATGCCTCAACAAGTTAGATCTGACTGGCCAACCAATCAACACTTTTTCCTCATGCAACTTGGATAATGAGGGAAAAAATGAGTCATAAGATAGCTTTAGCAAGTAAAGTTAAGGAGAATCCAAAGGGATTTTATAAATACATTAAGGAAAAATGGTAACTAGCGAGAGAATAGGGCCCCTCAAAGATCAGCAAGGCAGCGTTTGAGTGGAAAAGTAGGAGATGGGAGAGACACTAAACGAGTATTTTGAATCTGTGTTTACTGTGGAAAATGGCATGGAAGGTATAGAATGTCGGGAAATAGATCTTGAAAAATACCCATATTAAAGAGGAGGAAGTGCTGGATGTCTTGAAACACATAAAAGTGAATAAATCCCCAGGACCTGATCAGGTATACCCTAGAACTCTGTGGGAGGCTAAGGACGTAATTGCTGGGCACCTTGCTGAGATACTCGTATCATCAATAGTTACAGGTGAGGTGCCGGAAGACTGAAGGTTGGCTAACATGGTACCACTGTTTCAGAAAGGTGGTAAGGACAAGCCAGGGAACTATAAACCAGTGAGCCTGACGTTGATAGTGGGCAATCCTGAGGGACTGGATGGATATGTATTTGGAAAGGCAAGGACTGATTAGGGATCATCAATATGCCTTTGTGCACGGGAAATCATGTCTCACTAACTTGATTGAGTTTTTTGAAGAAGTTACAAAGAGGATTGATGAGGGCAAAGTGATGGATGTGATCTATATGGACTTCAGTATGGCATTCAACAAGGTTCCTCATGGGAGACTTGTTCACAAGGTTAGATCTCATGGAATACAGAGCGAACTAACCATTTAGATACAGAACTGGCACAAAGGTAGAAGATAGAGGGTGGTGGTGGAGAGTTGTTTTTCAGACTGGAGACCTATGACCAGTGGAGTGCCACAAGGATTGGTGCTGGGTCCACTACCTTTCGCCATTTATATAAATGATTTGGATGTGAGCAAAAGCGGTGTAGTTAGTAGGTTTATAGATGACACCAAAATTGGAGGTGTAGTGGATAGCGAAGAAGGTTACCTCAGATTATAATGGGATCTTGATCAGATAGGCCACTGGGCTGAGAAGTGGCAAATGGAGTTTAATTTAGATGAATGCAAGGTGCTGCGTTTTGGGAAAGAAATCTGAGCAGGACTTATACACGTAATGATAAGGTCCTAAGGATTGTTGCTGAATGAAGAGACCTTGGACTGCAGGTTCATAGCTCCTTGAAAGTAGAGTAACAGGTAGATAGGACAGTAAAGAAGGTGCTCAGTATGCTTTTCTTTATTGGTCAGAGTACTGAGTACAGAAGTTGGGAGGTCATGTTGCAGCTGTACAGGACATTGCTTAGGCCACTTTTGGAGTATTGCATGTAATTCTGGTCTCCTTCCTATCGGAAGCATATTGTGAAACTTGAAAGGTTTCAGAAAAGATTTACAAGGATTTTGCCAGGATTGGAGGATTTGAGCTATAGGGAGAGGTTGAATAGGCTGGGGCTGTTTTCCCTGCAGCGCGAAGGCTAAGGGGGTGACCTTACAGAGGTTTATAAAATCATGAGGGGCATGGATAGGATAAATAGACAAAGTCTCTTCTCCAGTGTGTGGGAGTCCAGAACTAGAGGGCATAGGTTTAGGATGAGAGGGGAAAGATACAAAAGAAACCGAAGGGACAACTTTTTCACGCAGAGGGTGGTATGTGTATGGAATGAGCTGCCAGATACAGTGATGGAGGCTAGTACGATTGTAACATTTAAAAGACATCTGGATGGATATATGAATAGGAAGGGTTTGTAGGGATATGGGCCAGGTGCTGGCAGGTGGGACTAGATTGGGTTGGGATATCTGTTCTGTGCTGTACATCGCTGTGAATGTTACTTCTTTAGAATTTTGACTTTTTCTTGTGTCTCCTGATGAGTGCAAGACAGAAAGCTTCAATACTTCATGTCTCTTTTATTCAGCAAAATTCATGGTCCTGGTCCAAAATGGATGTCCTCAAAACTATCTTCATTGAATTTCAGCTGCCATTGTTTTGTCCATTCCCTTAGTCCACGAGTGAGGTAGTGATGGTGAAGTAAGTGCACAGAGGCCAATATCCAGTCACCAAGTCAACTTTTACTTCTATGTGCACAGTATATGGGCTCTGACCAGCCAGCTCAAAGCCAGTCTTTAGATGGAGGAGACCTTCTGAATCTCCGGTTCATATCTGTCAGCCAGGGGTCCCTGATCAGCACAGGTTAAGAACTCCAATCAAGGATTGCATTGTCCTCAAAATCTATAGCAGCGCTTCACAAACTGTGTGTCATGACAACCTCCCTCCATTGGGGATGACAGGCTAATATTTTGGAGTCACAAACTCCAAGGCAGCAATAGCCCCTTTAAAATCTCACCATTTCTTTTCAATAAAGCAAGTGACTTAACTGGACAAACTTTGAAAACATGTTGCTGGTCCCTGTGGGAAGTAATTGCTTTTATGCACCTCTATGGATATATCAGGTTTCCCCCGACTCTCCAGCTCACACAGGTCTCTCATTCCATGCCTACTGCCCACAGAAACCCCACCTCTCCCACTGAGACAGGTCGCTCACCCCCTCCCACAATCCTCCAAACTTAAAGCTCTCAGTATCTCCACATAATCCCCACATCCCCAACTACTGTCACAGTTTCCCTTACCCCTTCCCTTACATACAATGCTACTGTGCACTGTCACAGTTCTCCACCACCTCACACCCACGGGATCCATTCCACCTCTGCAACTCCAACCAGACCCCCCAACACCCCAAGCCTCATCACCTGTCCCCAATCTCACTGGTTTCGGGGTCACTACAGCTTTCATTGTTGTAACGGGTCATGACAGGAAAATGTTTGGAAGCACTATTTAATAGTATTTTACAGAATATTGAGGGTAAGCGATCAAAGGAGCAATATCCACATGGTGTATTGCTTCTTAAAACAAAAATGTCTAAGGGCTTCTAAAAGAATGAAACAATCTCAGGCACTTTGGCAAAAAATTTATAGAGAATTTGGAAGTTTTTGTGACATGGTCCATGCTGCGTTATTTCGAAGACAGATAGGGAGAAATTGTGCTCAAATATTTGAATGAACTTGAAAGCAAAGTCACCAAAAAGGAAAGGCGACAGAGAAAGAGTGAGAACTAATGAGAAAGAGAGAGAAGGAGAAAAGAGAGAAAAATGGCTCTACACTGTTCTTGGGTATATATGAAATTCAAAATGCAACTTACTAGACTTATAATATTTGAATGATATTTAAAAGTGCATTTCCTAGTTTCAGTTATGATGAGAGCTCCTGAAACACTAAAGGATGACATCTGCAATTATTTCATCACTTCTTTTCTGGTCAGTAAGTACATAGGTCACTTTAAATCAAAACAGTTCAGTAATGAAGGCCTAATTATACTCATTGAATCCGCAGTAGTCTCCATAAACCATTTAATAGCAGATGGCAATTTACTTTATGTTGATCAATGACAACAGTCTTGTAGCACAATTAATTTGAGAACTTTTCACCAGTCCAGAAGTTAAATCACTGAAGCAAAGTTTTAACCTCCTTCTGAATGACATCAAATATGCAGGCCTACCCATCCATGAAATTTAAGAACTAAGCAATTAGGCACTGTCTTACCTCTGGTAATAACCACTCATGTTTAGAATTTCAGCAATTTAGCATATATTAGTTCTGCTGCTAGACAACTTAATTTAATATACCTTGCTATAATTAATGAAACATAATTGTCTTGAGAAATGTAAAATACAAAAGAATACAAGAGCACATTATTAGAAACATTTATCAACTGGTATGTTATAAGAATTAGTTTGTTTTTCTGGTAATAACATAATTCAGAAACATCAAACTGAAAGGAATCAAGTCAAACTCATAATTCTTAGGGTTCACAGTGACAAGCTATTTTGTTTGCTTTATAGAACACAAATGCTTTATTACAATGTGATATTCGGTTAATCACTCTGCTGAGTTCTTATAAGGAGCATGCATCTTCCTAATACTTAGCAACCTCAGCTAAAATCAGGATCATTTGCAATAATGGAAAGTTTCATGCTGCAAGAATTTACTTGCAGCAGAGCTGCTTCCTATTATAGCCCAAAAGACGTGCCCTTCTAACCAATGATTGTATTGTGGGATTGATAGCTGATCTGTTCTTCCCTCATGATCAATTGTAGATGCGGTAATGAATTTTTGATGTTCAACAGGTTATTTGTATCTGATGAGGCAATAGCTCCCATAGCATAAAAAATAGATATGGGTAATATAATACAGAAATATTTAATAGGTTTTTATTACAATCTGTGGTATCGTTGTATATATTAAAATTATAAGCACTGCGATAGCTGTAGCACATTTCTCTCAGCATGTCATGCTGCCAGTGGCCCCAGTAAGTTGAAGAACTTTGTAGCATTAGGCCACCAGATCACATGTGATGGTACAATATTGATATCATGTACATTTCCCTTAAAATAATATTGGATCCTATCTATAGGGATGGCTTGCGCCTGCTTAAACATTAAGACACAAAATGACCAAAAAAAAAAGCTAATCTAAACAGCTTGCTTACACATTGAAACATAATGGTACCTTTGAAAAGGACTACTCTAAGGTCAGCAAGGGTGCCCCATGAGAAATTATCCGAGACAGTTTTGATAAGAGGATGCCTAAACACAGACAAGTAATTGATCCCAGCCTCATTAAGGAAAGGATGATTGTCCCAGTAAATGAATAACACCAGGAATGAGTCTCAGCCTATGAACCAACGAGTTTGACTCCCTAATCAGCTGGAAAGACAACAGCTAAAGTTATTTTTTAGTAAATAGGCTGTATAGTTTTGCTTATTTTTCAACAGCCATTTTGTGTCTTAATGCTGGAGTAGGCATGGGCCATTTTATGTAAGTAAGCACAGACCTCCCCTGCAGTACCCGTGAGACATAACGCAATGGTAGTAGGTATAGAAAAATTATTTAACCTTAATTTGGTTTTCATCCTCCTTTTCTAGAAAAATTCCAGGTGTATATTGTTGTTCATGGCACATGTTATCAATTCAACAGTTATACATACAGATGGAAATAGAGTTAACAAGAGTAACAATTCAAACTTCAGTATTTTGAAGGTTTGACAACTTGTCCGGATCTACCATTATACCCATCTGGAAAGGCACATGTTACTTTTGGTAAATAACTTGACTGCCTTCCTGCTGATTGCTGTCAATCAACATCATCGCACAATCATTGTCAAGAATTTTGTCTAGAGATTTCTTCCTAATTCTCTGCATGCATAATTGCTGTATCATACATTAGTATGAGTTAGCTTCTGTTCCTTTAAAATGAGCATCATGATCAGTGATTAATTTGTACAATCTAAGCTGGGTATGGATTTTAGAAACCTTCAATATTCTATTATTCTAAATACTGTTCAAGTAGTTGTGAATGGATTTCAGACTTGTGTTGTCTGCTCAGTGTGCAGACTTGTGTTGTCTGCTCAGTGTGCAGTTACGATAGTTCGCTATCTGCTTGCTAGTCATACATCTTTCATTTTCCTCCATTGTTGAAGAAGAACGTCATGTTTCTCCGAATAGTTAGACAGTTGATAGATAGACAAGATCAGTAACTCTTGCCTTCTGACCATTGATCATGCCAGTCCTTTATCCTGAATGTGCATGCTACACTTCATTGAAGGATCAATGAATGGGGTTGCATCATCCTTGAGATGCAGTGATGCACAATCTGTAAAATCGCTGGTCATGTCAAATTTGTTTGGGTACAGCTATTGGAGATTGTTTATTTTAACTATATTAGCACTTGTCTGCTCCACAATAGTTGTGGTTCAAATCTTAAAAATTGAGACTGAAATCTGTGCTGACCAGTAGTTCTGCTACTGCTGAATCATTATTGTCTACAAGTCAGAAGACTTTGTGAATCCAAAGTTAAAAATCACACAACACCAGGTTATAGTCCAACAGGTTTAATTGGAAGCACTAGCTTTCAGAGCGCTGCTCCTTCATCAGGTGGTTGTGGAAAACCAGTTGTGGATGAAGGAGCAGCGCTCTGAAAGCTAGTGCTTCCAATTAAACCTGTTGGTCTATAACCTGGTGTTGTGTGATTTTTAACTTTGTACACCCCAGTCCAAAATCGGCATCTCCAAATTGTGAATCCAAGATTAACTTACATATTGACATTACAGCATGATTGTGCCAATGCATATCATTGTTGATCTACTATGTTCTGTCTCCTGTAGGTTGTACAATGGATCTTGTAGGGATAACCAACTTTTTGAAACATAGTGATAATGTGTCAGCTGTAGCTCCTGTATTGACTTTGGCTTTCAAGATGTGTCAACCTGTTTTTGGGGTCATGTAATGTTACTGGGTGTAGAAGCTTCTGATCACTTTGTACCATTGACACGATGTGCGAGATTGACAATATGAAATGCTTGGGCAATTTCCGAAGTTTGTTTCTCGCTTTGTTGGCCCTAAACATCAAAATGGTTCTGTTAGTGCTATGAACAACTAATCATTGTATAAAAGTATAAATAAAGGGAAGTCATCTGCTCATAATTGCTATTTGCTGGCTTTATGTCCAAACTTATTGAAGGTTAGTAATTACAGGATTCTTTATTTATAGGACAAACATAGTAGACGCAAAGAGGTCTGGGATTCTTAACATCTTATTTAGCTTACGTCAGGTTCCAGATTGTTGGTTATTTTTCAGGATTTTGTGAAGATTTGTAGCTCAGGATGTGGATGCAGTTGTTGGTTTGCTGGTGGGTTATCATGCAAATGTTTCATTGCCAGGCTAGGTTACGTCATCATTGCAGCTTCTGTGAAAAATTGTTGTTCTATTGTACTTGATACTTATATCATCTGGTCTGTTAAGCTGGTGGTGTCCTGTCTGGTTTTTCTCTGCAGTGGTTTGTATATGGGGTCTATTTCTACATGCTTGATGATGGCATCTGGGTTGGAATCCAGGCGTCTAGGAATTCCCGTGCATGTCTCTGGTTAGCTTGTCCTAGGAAGGTTACATTGTCCCAGTCAAATTGATGGCCCTCCTTATCTGTGTGCATTGAGATGAGAGAGAATTGGTTATGTCATTTTGCTACTAGCTGGCATTCATATATCCGGATTATTAGGTTTTCTGTCAGTCTCTCTGATGTAATGTTTATGGCAGTCGTTACATGGGATTTTGTATATTCCGTTGGTCCTGCATGTTGTGGTTATGGGGTATTTGTGGGCGGCATGGTGGCACAGTGGTTAGCACTGCTGCCTCACAGCGCCAGAGACCTGGGTTCAATTCCCGCCTCAGGCGACTGACTGTGTGGAGTTTGCACGTTCTGCGTGTCTGCGTGGGTTTCCTCCGGGTGCTCCGGTTTCCTCCCACAGTCTAAAAGATGTGCAGGTCAGGTGAATTGGCCATGCTAAATTGCCCGTAGTGTTAGGTAAGGGGTAAATGTAGGGGTACAGGTGGGTTGCGCTTCGGTGGGGCGGTGTGGACTTGTTGGGCCGAAGGGCCTGTTTCCACACTATAAGTAATCTAATTTCGTCCTTGTGCGTAGTTGGCATTGTGTGGCTGTGGGTTGGTGTTCACCCATGATTCCTAGTCGTTGTAGGAGTCTAGTTGTTATTTCTGATATGTTCTTAATATAGGGGAGGGTGACCAATGTATTAGCGTGTACAATGTCCTCTGGCATTGTCTATCCGATTGTCATTGCCAGACAATGCTGTCGGGGTATCCGTTGTTTGTGAAGCCAAACATGTGGCTGAAAACATGTAATTTTGGATTAGTTTTCTATAAGATAAAGGTAATACTATTATGTTGAGAACATTGTTGAGTAAGTTGGAATTTATTGGTTATTATTCCTGTGTAATCAAAATTTGGAAAACTTGGGACAGATAAGGGGATTGAATCTTTTCTATTACAATAAAGCAGATGGGGACAAATAGGGCAGAAAACAGAGTATATACTGAAACAGGAGAGCTCTTATGGTGCAGTGGTAATGTCCTTGCCTCTGACCCAAAAGGTCCAGGTTTAAGTCCCACTTGTCTCATGTCAAAACACATTGATTAAAAACATCTACAATGAAGCTCAAATATGTCAAAAGGTTTAGAAGGAGATTGGCCAAAGTTTTTGCCAGGATTCTTGAAGGATTGTTGAGGATGGAAATGGACCAATCATGGATAGTTGTACTAGAGAATTGAGTCAACAGAAAATACGTATGGGGCTGAGTGGGGATAGTCCTCCTTAGGCACAGAGCTGACTGAACTCAGAGCAGTTGCCACTGTGGCTGTAGTCGGCTATCAAAGAACAGCAAAAGGCAGATTGACCATCTCACTATCTTCCTAAGCTAAGCAATTAGGGCACAGGATGAGTGTTGAATCTCATATCTGAAGTATTACTCGACTCTATTTAATGGAATTGGCAGTCAAATAAAGGTATAATTGTTTGACCAAATTCCACATTTAGAATTATTGATACCCAGAATATACCTTTGAACCAGACATTAAGTCGGTACTTGGTAGAAATACAGTTTATTGCATGTTTCTGCCGGTGTAATAGCATTGTATCATTTTGTTTGTCACCTGTGTTGTCTTCTGAGGTGTGACTGGGTTTTGAAACCAGATTTTCTGCATCTGCATGCCCAATGTAATTTGGTCCAGATGAAGAGTTATGTCCAAAACATTGACTTCCTTGCTCCACAGATGCAGCCTGACCTGCTGTGCCTTTTCCAATGCCACACTTTATCAACAATGTCATTTGGTGCCACGTACTTTGTAGGTGTGAAGAAGTGCAAGAGAACTTGTGAGCAGGTATGACAAAGCCATAGCAAAGGCAGCTTGTACTGGTTTGGAGTACTTTCTTTACCATAACAATCATGCTGTCTGCACCTAAAGCAAGTAATAGTTATTGGCTTGCTACTCTGACCTCATGCTGGCATCCGTCTTCAAGCAAGGCATCATGGTATAGCGTTTTTCCTTATCCAGACGATCCTTCCTGAAGACTTTAGTCAGTATAGAGGCAATTCCCAATTTAATTGGCCCTCCTGAGAGTTCTTCTTTCAAGAATTCATAGTCACATCCTTTACCATGGCACCTTACAACAATGCTGTCATTGATCTCTTGGGATTTCTCTTTGTATGACATGAGTTAGAGCTATTTAATCAAAAGAAGATTATTATATTGAGCTAATCTGCAAGTAGTCTCCAGATTTTCTGTGGATCTTTTTATCATCAGAAAGATCTGATCTGTTTATTCTGTGAAGCCTCTTCTCACTGATAGCAAGTAATAATTTAAGAAGTTGCCTTGAGATCATTTGTTACCTGACCTGGGAAGTAAAACTGCATATTCTGCTTAAATAGTTGCAATTCATTTAAGATGTTACTCACTCTACAATCTATTAATAAGAGTTTGCCATTTCTTATTAAGGGCCTGGTTTACTTTTGGATGAAGTTATTGGCTTGCTACTTGTTTTTTCTTTTACTTGGTTTGTTGTTCTAGCCTTTTTATTTTTCCTTCTTTTCCTTCTATATGACTATTTTTTCACTATTGTAGCTCCTGAAATATGCTGTTGATGACTTTGGGACTCTCTTTATGAAATAAGTGCTTGTAGAATCAGATTTCAACCACTGGAGGGTATTTGCACCAAATAAGGTATGATAACACATGACTGCCATCTAGCTTGTCACCAAACTGAAGAGAGAAAATGGTGGAACCAACTAACCTCAGTACAAAATTAAGTTTCCTCAGTTCAGATAATCATATTGTAATGCTTCAAAATCTGTTTTCTTTTTCAAACCCAAAGATTATGTTACAAATGAATGTGGTCTTTGCTACTTTCTTTTAAATGCTGTATGAAGCCCTTTAGAAAGCTGAATCTTAACATTTAAATTGGGAAGCAGCTGGACTTCTGACTACTTAACCCTCAAGGAGTAAAGAGTAAGTGATCCACCTGGATACTTAATTTGTGAATCTAGACTCACCCGAACTTATGCAGTCAGTCTTCCAAATGCTTTGAAGTCCAGGTTGCCTTATCTTCATTTCTTTTATAAGCAGTTACTGCTGTATACTTTCAAGTTATTATCATGATTTATTTTGCCTCACAATTTGCCACAGATGCTATTATAGTCTTTTTACATTCAACAGGGTATTTGAGGCAATGCTTATGTTAGCTCCAGTAGCATGAAAACTAGTTGTGGATACCACAGTACTAAAAGATTCAATCGGCATTTATTACAGCTCTTGCTATCCAAGAAAATTATAATCATGTCAGAGCTAGCACTGAACAATTTGATTGCAAACTGCACCATGATTCCTTAAGCACGTCGCGCTGTAAGAGGCCTCAGTAAAATGGAGACTGTAACCTTTATGCCATTAGGTTACATGCCATTACACAGTGGTGATATCATGAGTATGTCTGTTATAAGTATACTAGCTGTGACACACAACACAACAATAGCAGTTACGTGAAAATTATTTAATATCAATATCTTTCCCTTGGTTTTCATTGTCTCTCAGTTTTCTTCCAACAAAGTGAATGCTTGTTTTTATTTGGTTATGGAAGTATCAATTAAATTTCAGGCATTAAAATAGATGAATAACAAATTAGTGTCTTCCTGAAACACATATTGAGCAAGCATTAGGTTTATGCGAATATAACGTCTCTCATTTAGTAAACTGCCTCTTGCCTTTCTCATTTTAAAGACCTTATACTATTAGCCTAATATTAGCAACTGCATCATTTCCTGCAATTCAGTCCACATTCTAGTTGGTAATGCATTTGGCCAGAGAATGAACTATTGCACAGCAAGTTGTCAGTAAGTTATGTTAACTACTCACGGCTGTTTTCTTATGTCTAACCAAATAATTTTGATGAACTATGCACTATTTGCCTTCTGACATGCCATGGGTGTTCCATCCTGTCATTTGAAGAAGGCCTGATCCTGGATGGAAGCTTGTTTAAGTAGGATTCTCCCATCATCAATTAGAGAATTTGACATGTAGCCTGTTGCATGTGGCAGTTCCAAGCAATGGACTGTGAAGTCAGTCCACAGACTCCCCACTCCCAGTAATTTCTGCTATCTGAAGTCCATGTTTCACACTTATAAAGAACCTGTGAGGTTGCTGTCTCTATGTACATTAATTGAGAAGTCTGTCTTCAAATTCTGGTTGCACCTCAGTTGCGCACTTCTGGTCTTTGGTCTCCTGGACTGGTAGGAAAATGTGAGGATCAGAAAATCTCTTTGTAGCTCCTGGACTTGTTCAAGCTGGTCATCAATAGGTCAAGATAATCAATGGGGAGGAACTTGTTCCAACAGCCTGTTTCTTTTCGGTGGCTACATCCATGCTTGGCAATCCCTCAGGTGGTCAGGTAGTGTGCTCTGGAACATGTGAACCCTTCCATGAGTGGACACTTTAGGGACTGGAGTCCTTCATCACCATTGGGAATAAAGTTTAAATTGAATAACTAAGAGTCCTTTAAATTTTTAACAATTTTTAAATTTAAAACGCACACTGTTTGGAAGCTCAACAATTCTCATTTGGTTCACTTAAGTTTCATTTTAATATGATAACTAATTTTTATGAATTTTGTGCCGGACTGCATGCTGCGTTTGCAGAGGATTTTATTTCAATTTCAGAATTGGGCTTTGAATTTTTTTATTCTGAGAACTGGGTAAGGATTTCATTACTTGACTGTATGTTGTTTAACCGGATTTATACTTGAATGAAGTATGGCACATGGGAGTTTGGGATGCCTGAGGAAACTGGAGTCACCAGAGATGTTGTGAAGTTTGCCAGAAGCTAACTAGAAAGCAGACTTCACCACAGACAATAGTACTGAGGCAGCACATATTACCCTATGGCTGTTTTCCTATTTGTGTAGTGCCCTGTCACCATTGTTGGCTCTGGGAGCAACAATTAATGAGAATGCCTTCTTCTTCCCTCAATTTGCTGCAGTCCTCTTTCTCTCCAGTAGAGGCTCTCTAATGTACCTAAACAGCAGGCTTAACCAACCCTTCTGGACATTGTGGAGGGATGCAGGACACAGATCAATTTTTCTCTCATTTGAGGGAAGAATGAGCAAATCAGAAATTTAAGATTTGGCACAACAGTAGACTTTTTTTTAAAAGAAGTAATTCCAGAGCAATATATTGATTATGTAAATAAATGAGAAATTAATTAAAATGGCGATCAAAAATGTGCCAAACAGCAGAGTTAATTAATAGTACTTTTCCTTGGCACCTCACTTAAGAAGCAAGGCGGGGGATAAACAGACTAAACTCCAAGCCCAGGAAAAGGGGTGGGACTGAGGCTAAGGTAATGATTTGAGTTCAACTAACAGTGACCTTGCGTTCACCACTGATGGTGTACACACTAGGGAAGGCGATGTCCTAATGGTATTTTTGCTAGATTGTTAATCTGGAAATTTAGCTAATGTTCTGGTGACCCAGGTTTGAACCCCACCAAGGCAGATGGTACAATAACTAACCCAGTTTGGGTTCCATTTGGACTACTCAGCTCCTGACCTTATTACAACCTTCATTCAAACATGGACAAAAGAGCTGAATTGCAGAGATGAGGTGAGAGTGATAGCCTTTGATATCAAGGCTGCACTCAACTAAGTGTGGCACCAAGCAAAACTGGAATCAATGGCTATTGGGGGCAAACTCTGCAATGGTTGGAGTCATACCTGACACACAGAAAAATGGTTGTGGTTGTCGGAGGTCACTTATCTCAGCTCCAAGATATCTCTGCAGGAGTTCCTCAGAGTAATGTCCTAGGCCCAACCATCTTCAGGTGCTTCATCAATGACCTTTCCTCCATCATACGGTGAGAAGTGGGGATGTTCCCTGATGATTGCACAATGTTCAGCACTATTCACAATCCTCAGACACTGAAGAAGTCCATGCCCAAATGCAACAAGATTTGGACAATATCCAGGCTTGGGCTGACAAAAGGGAAGTAACATTTGTGCCACATAAATGCAGGCTATGATCATCACCACCACCCCTTGACATTGAATCGTGTTGCCATCACTGAACCCCACATTATCAACATCCTGAAGTTTATCATTTACCAGAAACTCAACTGGACTCATCACATGAACACAGTGTCTACAAGAGCAGGTCAGAAGCCAGGAATATTGTGGTAAGTAACTCACCTCCTGACTCCCCAATGCCTGCCTCACCATCATCTATAATGCAAATGTCAGGAGTGTGTTGGAACACTCCCCATTGCCTGGATGGATGCAGAGACAACAACACTCAAGGAGCTCGACAGCATCCAGGAAAAAGCAGCCCATTTGATTGACATTACATCCACAATCATCCACTTCCTTTACCACCGATGCTCAGTAGCAGTACCACTATTTACAAGATGCACTGTAGAAATTCACCAAAGATCCTCAGAAAGTACCTTCCAAACCTATGACCATTTTCATTTTGAAGGACAAGGGCAGCAGACACATGGGAACACCACCACCTGCAAGTGCCCTTCCAAGCAACTCATCCTAACTTGGAAATATATCACCATTCCTTCACTGTCGCTGTGTCAAAATCTTAGAATTCCCTCCCTAATGACCTTGTGGGTCAACCCACAGGAGGTGGACTGCAGCAGTTCAAGAACACAGCTCACCACCACCTTCTCAAGGACAACTAGGGATGGGCAATAACTGCTGGCCAACCAGTAGCATCCACATCCCACAAATGAATACATTTTTTTAAAAACTCAGTGGCAGTCACAGTGAAATTCAGTGAATTCATGTGAAAATAGATTTGGAAGCAGATTGACTTTCATCTTGAGTTTCCTCTTCTCTCTCCCTGTTTTACTGATAGATTTTTTGGGGTGTTAGAGAAAGAGTAGGGTGGGTATTGTATGGCCCGATGAAAATGAGAACTGCAGATGCTGGGATCAGAGTCAAGATTAGAGTGGTGCTGGAAAAGGAGAAAGTGAGGACTGCAGATGCTGGAGTACCAGAGCCGAAAATGTGGTGCTGGTAAAACACAGCAGACCAGGCAGCATCCGAGGAGCAGGAGAATCGACGTTTCGGGCAGAAGCCCTTCTTCAGGAATGAGGCTGGTGTGCCAAGTGGGCTAAGATAAAAGGTAGGGGGGAGGGAATCTGGGGGAGGAGCGCTGGGAATACGGTAGGTGGAAGGAGGTGAGGGTGAGGGCGACTCAACACAGACATTTACTACAAACCGACCGATTCCCACAGCTACCCAGATTACACCTCCTCCCACCCTGCCCCCTGTAAAAACGCCATCTCATATTCCCAATTCCTCCACCTCCACCGCATCTGCTCCCAGGAGGACCAATTCCACTACTGAACAAATCAAATGGCCTCCTTTCTCAAAGACCGCAATTTCCCCTCTGACATGGTCGACGACGCTCTTCACCGCATCTCCTCCACTTCCCGCTCCTCCAATCGCCACCAGGACAGAACCCCACTGGTCCTCACCTTCCACCCCACCAACCTGCGGATACATCGTATCATCCTCCGGCATTTCCGCCACCTCCAGACAGACCCCACCACCAGGGATATATTTCCCTCTCCACCCCTATCAGCATTCAGGAGAGACCACTTCCTCCGTGACTCCCTCGTCAGGTCCACACCCCTCACCAACCCAACCTCCACTCCCAGCACCTTCCCCTGCAACCACAAGAAATGCAAAACTTGCACCCACACCTCCCCTCTCACCTCCCTCCAAGACCCCAATGGATCCTTCTATATCCGTCGCAAATTCACCTGCACCTCCACACACATCATTTACTGTATCCGCTGCACCCAATGTGGTCTCCTCTACATTGGGGAGACAGGCGGCCTACTTGCAGAACATTTCAGGGATCACCTCTGGGACACCCGCACCAACCAACCCAACCACCCCGTGGCTGAACACTTTAGTTCCGTCTTCCATTCTGCCAATGACATGCAGGTCCTTGGCCTCCTCCATTGCCAGACCCTGGCCACATGATACCTGGAGGAAGAGCGCCTCATCTTTCGCTTAGGAACCCTCCAACCACACGGGATGAATGTAGATTTCTCCAGCTTCCTCATTTCCCCTCCCCCCACCTTATCCCAGTCCCAACCCTCGGATTCAGCACTGCCCTCTTGACCTGCAATCTTCTTCCCACCTCTCCACCCCACCCCCTCTCCAGCCTATCACCCTCACCCTCACCTCCTTCCACCTAACGTATTCCCAGCACCCCTCCCCCAAATTCCCTCCCCCCTACCTTTTATCTCAGCCCACTTGGCACACCAGCCTCATTCCTTAAGAATGACGTGAATGTATTCAATTCAGCATTAGAGAGAAATGACTCTGCTACAGAATTGACAAGGAAAACAACAAAATCCAATAAATATTTCAAGTTGCCCTATTGCGTGTTCAGAGGATTACAAATTTCCTCTTCTAAGAAAATAATTTTAATGCTTTTTGACCAAATATTGCAATTCAAAAGCAACAGACTGTACAAACTGGAAATCTATAAAGTAAACAAACCATCACTGTAGGTCAGGCAGCCTCAGGCTTGGTCAGTTGCTGCCGTGGCTGTTGTGGGAATTGCCTCCATCCAGGCAAAACCTAAGTATTCCATCACACTTGTGTCTACTTCCAAATAAATCTGTTGGACTGTAACCTGGTGTTGTATGATTTCTTAACTTTGGACACTCCAGTCCAACACCGGCACCTCCACATCATTTCCTGACGGTGGAGAACAGACTTTGCAGAATCACAAGGTGAGTTACGTATTTCTCTTCATAGATGCTGCCAGACCTGCTGAGTTTTTCCAGAATCTTTTGTTTTTGTTTGTGATTTCGTGCACCCACAATTCTTTTGGTTTTTGGGCATTGCTGAAGTGTTAGCCTTTGAGCTGCTTTATTAGCAACAGTATTTATTTTGGCAGGTGAAATAACTGCACAGAAGTTGGTATTCTGTCATGAAGACACCCATTATTTACATGTGGTTTGTAAATGGGCTCTGACCAGCCATCTCAGAGACAGCCCCTAGGATCAGACGACTCTCAGAATCTCCTGTTCATATCTCTCAGCCAGGACTCCCTGATTGGAGTTGTTAACCTGGGCAAATCAAGAACCTCACAATTTATCCAGCTGGTTCTGGTTCCAATCACTAGAGTTGTTCCAGTTCAGTGTTTGGTTAATGATAACTCCCAAGGGGTAGATGGTATAAGATGTTAATATAGTTGAACTTAAAGGAGAGATTGTCCCTTTTTCTTGAAGATGCTATTGTTTACGATTAGAATTCTTAGTTTAAATTCTTTCCTTTGTTAAATAGATAGATTGACGACATTGAATCCATCATGCTGAAATTCAGGAGACAACCCTGGTCATCTTTATTTCTGATGAGGGACTCACAAAAACCACAGAAAGAAAATGAGGTAAATTTGGGTTGTCTTCCACCAGAGGCATTTTGTTCTAGCCCTATGTTCCTCTTTTTCGATCTCTATCCTTACATCTTACTGGTTAATAAGATAGGCTGTTGGTCACATTGCTCAAAGAGTTCCCAGATGGCCCATTTACCTTCCAGCAAGTTTCTTTATGTAATAGGATGAGAAGGAAATACAAAGTAAGAGGGCATGTGGTTTATTTACACCCTTTGCATCATAAAATACAATATTTCCTGGAATTATACTCGGTCTGCAATAGGCATAGCACTGTTACTGTTCGACTAAAATGATTAACAGATATAAGCAGTAATTTACCAGTGAGCACATGACTACCACATTTTACAGAAAAATAATGTTGGAAATAAAATGAGTGTGTCTAACCTTTTTCAACACAATTAGATGTAATTACCAAGCAAACAATAGTTATGTGACTTACCATTAAACCACCAATTAAAGGTAATGTAATGATGCAAATGGTACAGCTCAGTATCCTT